>NC_081406.1:551167540-551486290 GCF_030272615.1 Cryptomeria japonica
GGAGACTCCATTGTAGGTGTGATTTAGAGGTAGAGAGGTTCTATCCAAGAAATTTTGATTTAAGAGCCTTTGATCTAACTCTCCTCAATTTCTTCAAATGAGACATCTTAAACCTTAAATCATTATATTTTTTAAAAAATGTATGATTTTAACAAAAATTTAGATGTACCAAAAAGTGTAACGTAGTATTATGGGATCACCCAAATATACCACTTAATATATTTTATAATATTGCTTAACATTTTAAATTTAGTAATTTATTAATTATTTAATATATTAAATATACATTATATAAGTAATGTTTAAAATTATTAAATTAATTTATGAATTTTGATATTAAAGGCAACAAAACAAGGGTGCTGACCCAAAATACAATAGCCCAGAGGGTGTGAAGTCAATCAGAAAACTAGTAGTAACACATTAACAACACATTAATTTCAAGCTACAAAATCAAAACTTTCCATAACGACACTACCACAATAAACTAACAAGTTGACAAGTGAAAAGAAAAATTTGTCAAGCCAACAACCCAAACCCAAATCAAGGAGGGGTAGAGGCATCCAAGCCTTGACACAGAGGAGTTTGGGGGAGGGGGGAAGAATTCCCCTTCCACTTATGACAAACCATAGTCTAGGCAATACTGTCATTAGGACCATCAAGAGAGAGATCATTTGGGAGGGGCTCCGTAGGGTTACAATTAGTAGCGCTGGCAGTAGGCTACTACAAAACAACAACATTCTGTTGCAAAGGAACAACATTAGGAGCAAAATCGACAGGAGTAGGTTGCAGAGGAGGAGCAATAGGAGTAGGAGCCTCATGGGTGTAGGAGGATACAATAGTAGTAACAAGAGGTTTGACAGAGGCATCAAGATCAATAAGGTGCATCTTGTCTGAGGAGGAGCCATCTTCCTCCTGAGAGGAGTCAACAAAATCAGTTACAACAACATTAACTGCTAGGTGATCATCAATAGCATCCTTCGACCAAGTGGCAACACCTTTGCAGCGTGAGAGAGAACAATTTGAAGCTACGTGACCCATTGAGAAGCATCTCCAACATCGAAAGGGGTGACCCTCATAATCCAACAGTTGAATCCATGGCCTATCCCCGACCATAAGAACCACATCCCTAGGGAGGGGCACAAATATGTCGATATCGACAAACAATTGGGAAAAGGTAGAATGACCCATGGAAGTTGCGGCATCATCAACCTTCGAGAAGGTGCCAATGGAGTTACCAATGGTCTTGTAACAAGAAAGCTCCCAGAAATGGATGGGAAGATTAGGAGGTAGACCCAAACTAGACGAACATTAAGAGGTTCGGTAAGGGGGTTGAAAGAAGTTATCTAGGGCTTAATAGAGAGAGAATGATCTCCCCAAGCCCACAACTTACCTAGAACCAAATCAAGATCATGATTAGAAGTAAATGAAGCAATAAAAAAGCCTTTGGCGCAAGGAAAAAGCTCTACGTTGTGAGCAACCAAAGACTTCCAAGAGTTACTCACCCAACAATGAAGGTACAAAAGAGAAGGCCAAAACCCAGTAAATCTGCAAACCAAAGCGAGGTGTTGGAAGAAATCAACATTTTCCACAACCTCCTGACCACAAACCACAACAGGGGAGGTCTTGGCACAGGGGAGGGGACAAATTCCCTTAGGAGGGTGAGTAGTAGAGCTGGCCATGCGAGCAAAGCTTCGCCCACTAGCAAAGGAAGGAGGTTTGGGAGGAACATCCACGACAACAATGGTAACAACACATGCACTGTAGAAGAACCGATCTCCTTTCCCTCAGTAACAACGATACCCCTATTACTAGTACCCACAATAGAGTCAGTCACCAAAGGCTGGCTATTACCATTGATTTGAGCAACCTTAGTAGTTGGGGCAGTACCAAAGGCTGCAACTGAGGCACTGCCAGAACCAAACACAAAGCCACCAAATGCACCATCATTGGCACTGACAGGAAAGGGGGGAATCCTCTCGCATAACAAGTAGGCTCGTTCAAACCTAAAAGAGCATGAGAGTCGTTGGAGGGCACAAAGCTAGACATCATTGTTTTTTTAATCAACAACAAAGTCTTATGAATTAATTGTTAACTCTATTAAAGTCATTTTATTATTAATGTATTCAAATATTAAATTAGCATGTTATATAATATTTATTGAAGGTTTCTAATTGAATTTATTTTATTATGTTATATACTATTATATATTATATATTATATTATATAATATTATAACATAATATTATCTTATTACATGTACACTTTTTTTAATAGAATTATTTCTGTAGTTCAAAAAAAACACATTTATAAATTGGAAAAGTACTCAAATTTTAGATAAATATCCACAATTACAAAAATACTTAAACTTATAAAAATATAAAAATATATCCTCTCTGCAAAAAGTAGTATCTTTACACATGCAAACTAACTTTAAATATAAAAACTACACTTTACACTATACATATTTAGTTACATATCTTTGTATATCTACTCATTTAAGAAAAAAACAAATCCTTCTAAATCCTTCTAATTCTTGAAAGAATTTTTAAAGTGCTTTCACTTTGAAATTTGCATAGTGACAATTTGTTGAATTTCTATTGCTTGGTCTAGATCAGTTTCATTTATGATGTCGTTCACATGTTGGCAAGAACTTAAGGTAATATTCTCATTGAATGACATTGATTAAAATCATTGCCTAGAATTAATATGAGGACGAATACAAATTTTGACGGATGGTTGCGGTTGTAGTAGTACGCCTCTAGGCGTAATAGTCTAAGCATGTTATGTTAAAATATAGTATGCTAGTTATGGGGTTTGTCATTAACATTATCAAATCAAAACAATGCACTATAGACACTTTGGGTAATAGATAAGCAAGTATACCGTAGGATAAAGCATTATGTAGTAACTCATTGATAAATTATTTTTATAATCATTTGCAAATAATTGATACATGCTTTCATATTCTTCAACTCACCCATATGATGGTTTCCAGTTGGTGGGAAATAGTGGAGTGGGACAAAATAAATAATGAGAATAGTTGTCTAAAGGGGTGGAAAAAATGAGAATATGAGTGGTCAAGGGGGGTGTATAAATTGGTTAAGACATATGATTAGCATGCCTATATAAAGATATAGAAATAGGTGTGGGTATGAGTGTGATTGAAAAGGGTTTACAAAAATGAGGAATGTGTTAGAACTATTTTGGGCAGGTTTTTTCCTTTTGCTTTAGTTAAGTTTTTTCCTTTCATTTTTGATTTTTTTTTTTTGGGTCTTGAGCGCCTTCCCTTTTGAATAAAGCTCTATTGTCATGGTTTTCGTTTGGAAATTACTTTGGCAAATGTTTCAATGGTTATGTCTTTTTATATCCTTAGGTCGATTAGGTTTAATCCCTTTTGCATGATGACTTAAAGACTCACGTTTGATCACATGTTTAAATCATCCTAAGGTGGGCCATGCGCATCAGTGTGCTTGTGTTTGTGCTGAGCTGTTTGATGTGGAAGACAATTGGTTTCCATATTGTTAACTGGGAGCTCGGTGGGGACCCTTTCTTGGTTTTCCTGAGTCCTGAGTTGAGCTGAAAGGATCAAGAACTCATAACTCGTGGAGTCCTTGTCTTATGCTTTGGCAAGTGTTTGAGAAAGAGGAAGTAAAGAAGTGAGGCGGTGATGGGACCGACGATCTCCTTGGATAGGGAGACTTGAATTTTGCCACCACTCGTCGATTGTTTGAGATCAAGGGTGCATGTTTAAACTTGTGTGAGACCCGTTTGCGCCACCATTTTTCACACGAACCACATTTATGAAGAAAAAACTGACAAATTTAAGTATCAAGCAACTTGAAATTCCTCAATTGCAGAATGCTAAGAAGGTTTGATGCAGAGTTGAGGAGTTGAGTCGTGTTCCGTATGAAGGGATCCAATTGCTACAAGAATTTCTCGGTATGAACGAAATCCTGTAAGTTCTGTTGCTTGATTCTCTTGTTATTTTGAAGGGCCTTGTAGGGTAAACAATCGTAGCCCTAGTTTGAGTAATTTTAAGGTCTAGGTTAATATTTGGTGAATTTTCAAAATGTCTACTCCTTCGAAAACCTCGCAGTGTAGAGAACGAAAAGCCAAGAGTCAAAAGGAGGTAAATCTCCATGATGACCCAATTACTCAGTTACTCAGATCATCTTAAAGGCCTAAAACAGGGGCTAGTGTCCCGAAATTCTTTATAAACAATGTGACTATAGGGAGAGTTATTTTAAGGTAAGAGGACACCATATATTCAAATGTTTCTTTATGAAATCTGAGTATGAAATTCTAGAGTGTAACCCTTGGAGATTAGGCTTGGCTAGGTTAGTCGTCCCTAATGTTTTGTCAGCGTGGACCTGGTTAAGGCCCTTGCCAAATGTTACAATCCGAGGATCGATACATCAAAGCCATAAATGTGTTACATCCCACTTGTGCCCTAGTTGTTAATATGCAATGATTACGCCATGACATATGTTTTCCCTAGTGTATTTATGCAATATTTGCAAGATGTTTAACGTGCCCTAGTTTATCATGTTTAAATTGAATGAATGTGCCCTAGTTTTTCATGTTTAAATTGAATGAATGTGCCCTAGTTTTTTATGCATATTTGAATGATGTCAATTGTTCTTAGAATGATGATTTGATGAATCATACTTGATAAATTGATGACTAGATAGTTAACATTATTACATGATGTTTTACCCTTGTCAATGATTAATGAAATTTCAGAATAGGACAAGATCTTGATCTAACTGGTTGAATTGGCCAAGTGTGTGCAGGAGATTGTCGTCCTCTACGAAGGGAGGGAAAGTATCATCAAGTCGGGAGGTAAAGAGAAGGATGAACTTATGCCATCTGAAACCCTAACTCTGAGTCAGGTAGTCTCATGATTGACCTTGTCAAACTTCATCTGTCGTCGTGTCAGGTAACCCTACTTGGTTGTGTAGAGATTTTAGGGTTCACAACCCTAGGTTATTGATTGCATTTTCATGGCAATTTGCTACTATTATCAATATTGAATTTTTAATTAATTATTATTAAATTTCGCAGAGGCTCATGTCTTATTGTGTAAATATATTTATATATGTACATAGCAATATTTATATCTTATGCATAACATGTATATGAGAGTATATATTCCCAACAATATACGTGCTCCCATAGGCATGGATACATAAGGCGTATATATTCATATATATAAATATATGAATATGTTATACAAAAATTCTAGTAAAAATGATAAAGTTAAATTTTTTTAAAATAAAATAAAAAGATATATATATATATATATATATATATATATATATATATATATATATATATATATATATATATATATATATATATATATATATATATATATATACCATGGGTCAAATTCCTTTTTGGTAATATTGCTAAGCTAAGTGTATTGGCATGGAAAGATATACAATAAACATTTTACCCTCCCTTCCTAGCACAAAATACATTAAATTTCTTATTCTTCCTAATCTTCTTTTAATCGATGAAGGGTTTAATAGTTATTGAATGTATTTTCTCATACCATGAAAGATGCACCTATAGGAGGTTCATGGGAAACGCCGATAGGAAATTAAAAATAATATTTAAATATTTTTTAATGTTATATAATTATTTATATGATAATTCAAATTCATACATGTTTTGATAATAATTTTTAACCTACACTACTCCTTTCATCTAGTATAAATTGGAATGATTTGAAGCTGCCTTGTTTATTCTTATCATGTCTTTAATCAACAAAACATGATGGACAAAAGACTTACAAAATTAGGAGCTACATGCTATGAAATTACTCAAATTATTTGATGATATTTTCTACTTGTGTTTGTGACAAGCTAGATGTTGGAAAGAGAATAAAACACAATAAAGAAATGATCTAACCAATTACAAATTCAAAAAATTAAACTCACTAAAACCCTGGCAAGTGACTTACCTCAACTGCACAAACTGTATTATATTATCAATGATGTCAATAAATTTTGATTTGTACAAATAATCATTGTAACATATAATTGGATATAGATGTTATTCAACAATTTTTCAAAATTTGTTAAATTTTCTCATTCTATTTGAAATAATCATATTCATTTGAAGAACTTAATTAGCCATATTCCATTACATGAATAACATGATATAATTGATTGATAGTCCATGCCATGGATAGTGGTATTTGTCTACACTTATCTCATGATATAGTTTGTATTAGTATAAGTAGCAATGGGAGCTCATTACATGGTGTGAGGGGGAGTTGGCCTTCGAGTTTGATATGAATGATATCAGGTTATTGCAATTTTTTCTTGGTCTTGAGGTATGATAGAGGTTACTTGTGGATATTCCTTCGTTAAGGGAAATGCACAACAAAGATTTTAAATATACCATACTCAATTTTACTATATTAATTAAAGTTTTAGTATGGTAGCTTAATTTTTTGATTGAATACATTTTAACAAAGGGCTAGAAATATTTACGAGGAGATCATTGCTCAAGGCCATTTTGTGACAAGGTGTACATCAACTTTGACTAGTGGAGGTATGTTAAATGTGGGGCTTTACTAAAATGATAGATGGAGACTTGATCCTTTCTGTGGAAGATGTTTACAGTTTACTCATGGATGAAACAAATGAATGTACAAACGAGTATTATTAGGCATAGTGTTGATTGAAGGGTCTTGGATAGACATTCCTTAGACAGTCCAGGCCAATAAATTGAAGCCAACATCTTCAGCCTTGACCCTTTTCAAGGTGTGATTAGATGTTTTATGGATAAGTAGATTTCAATGGGATAAAATTAGTACATGACTTATCATTTACGAATAAGTTTCTTAAAAAAGATACGTGAAGAAATTAAAAAAATTTGCTAAGTGAAATAATTAATCTTTCTTTATCCATAGTTTCTATAGTGTGAAATTTGTAGTTATATGAAGTTATTTAAAGGCATATCTTATATAAATAAAAAAAATGTGTGTTAGCTTCTTCACCCATGGCACCAATTTCCAAAACTGAGACCCCGATTCACATTACAAAGGGACATAGTAAAGCATTAAAAAATAAGTAGATTATATTATCCCCGCTAAATTTGATAATCACAAAATATAGCATAAAAAAGCTTCAAGAGAGTTTTACCAAACCAAGGAAACCAAATATCCAAACATTAATAATGTGTATGTTGGAAAAGAAATCAAGGGAACTTAATCATAACATTAAGTAGAATAAAAAAGTGAATGCAATAGTATAATAGTGATATATGGATTGATTGCCCAAGAAAAATGTTTAGGTTATCCAACAAACAATAAATGAATAAGTTGTAGAGATGTGAGAATTTGTAGATGTAAAGTGTGTGGCTACAATGTGCATTTGTGCATTGATTCGATGTTTATGTTTTTGTTTAAATGCATGAACATTTGTTTAGGTTGTAGAGCAAAAGAGGAAGTCGAGGAAAGATGAATACTGCAAAATGTGCATGATTGAAGGCAGTAAGAGAAGGTGATCACCCATTTGATAACCACAATGATTTACATACTTATTTAGAACATTATTTAGGATTTGATGATTTGATGAAATAAGAAAAAGGATCACACTAGGTAGTGTGATAATAGTTGTAATAAGACCTAATGGTGGTTGAACACATCCTCAAAATGGAGAATGGGTATGCATTTGCTCTTATCACATAGATCTCTCTTTTCAATTCACCATATTTATACTATAAACATTGCTAGTTATATTGACTACTCAATAATTTGTTTTCATCTTAACAATGATTCACTATATCTTAAATGTTAAAGTAAATAAAACATATTTAGTTTTTAACAAATTCTTACCATCTACAAACGAATTGATAGTTATCTTTGAGTTTGATTAAAGGAGAATTGTCTTGGCCTAGCAAACTTTTCAAGAGTGCTTTTAGCATTGCTAGTTTGTTATTATAGATCTAAATATAAAGACGGTCTTTATTTACTAGTGCAAAAGAATCACCCTTACGTTCGCTAAAGGAGGTTCTTCTTTATCTGACAAACTTTTCAAAAATGTTTTTAATATTGTAGGTCCAAGATGAATTTTTGTTTGTTGATACAAAATAATCACAATTTATAAGTAATATGCCTTTTGAGGATTTAGATGAATTGATCCTAATGTTGCAGATTAAGGCTATGATTATTCATGGAGCCTAGTGACCTCCTCTGTATTCCGTTATGCTTTGATGAATGTCCATGCCTTGTTCCAACACTCTCATTTTGGCAGAGGTAGGAGGACGCTGGCAAAGGTTATGAAATTTGGCTTTACACTTGCCAATTGCATTCGCTTGAATGTTTCTAAAGCCTTTTCAACAAATCCAATTTGTGCATATACTGCGATCATCGCAGTCCATCACACCACATTTCTTTGAGGCATTTTGTCAAACAGTTCACGTATACATGTCTACAAGGGCAATTGCAACTGCAACTGCAACTGCAAGATTTGAAGAAATTCCTCTATCTTCAATGCTTTGACGGATGTCCATACACTGTTCAAAATCTCCCATACTGGCGCAGTTTGGGAGTATGCAAGCAAATGTGAATTGATATGGTTTGAGGCCTGTTCGTCGCATATGGTGAAAGAATATGTCTACTTCATGAGGATGCCCATTTTTCTGTAATCCCCATTGATCATATTCGATGAGACGCTGTCTGCTCTTTCATTATTACTGAGTATGTGTGCTAAAACCGTACTGTTGTTGCTTAATGCCATTGATATATTCCTCTCGCGCAGATGTTGATGGAATTTATAACTTTTTTGGCACTTTCTGGGGAAATTTACAAAGACAATTGGATAAATTTCAGAGCCATTTCTGGATTTGAAGCGACATTGTGCAGAGGAGTTGAAATTTGTTGTCATCCATGAGGTGTTGTTGGAGATAACCATCACGTCACCGTTTGATTACCAACAACCTATTTCCGGCGAGGATTTTCAGGGGAAGATGTAGTGGAGCAAGTCCAGTGAAAACAAAGCCTATTGGCTATATATATATATATATATACATGTATACACCTGAGGATAACTAATCTGTCCCCGCAATTCTGATTTAGAAAGAGAGAAAAAGTATTAAAGTACCCGCACTTCTGATTTTTGGAAAAGGGTTTGAGTTGTGTGCAAATAAAAAGGAAATATACATCTTATTTTCTGGTATGATTCTGCTGTCAACTCCTCCTTGTATAATCATAGTCAGGGGACTTACTATATATAGCATGCTCTCGATCGACTTCAGGAAGTCGAGGCACCCCTATAAACCTACAGGCGATGGGACGAGGAACTCAAACTTTAGATCGAGGCGTGAGCATAGCGAACCGCTCTCCTCGACCAACGGGAGAGCCCTCGACCGTAAGGGCAACTATCTGTAGTCATAGTCCCTTGAGCCATTCATATGGGATGAGATAGTTACCTGATCGCGGTATGATCCATGATCCGTATTCAATATTGAGGGCATCAATGCATTCCGACATAACCTCTGTTTCTTCATAGAATTAGAGGGCAATCTGTGGTTATCTGAGTTCTTAAATACTACTCCTATTCAACATATATCTCTATGTTTAGTTTTTAATAAATTTACACTGTTATAAATCCTTAGACTGTAGCAGTAGTCTAATGATACTGAGTAAATTTAAATGCCCTTGAATAAGAACAATATGTATCTTATCATTTTAAAAAAAAGTCTGTTATCTGAAGCAACTGACAATACTTATATGTATGTGTGAAGGTACTTATGTAAAATTGTATATGTACTTTAACATATTCCTGTAAGTGTATACCGGTATGGTTTAAAACTAATAATTAGTAGAGTAAAGTAGTAAAGAGTTTTCAAACCATACCTCTCAGATTAGAGAGGGTGCTCTTCCTAAGACCTGAAATAAGAAGATTTATTACCTCCTTATTGAGTTATTTCTGAATTGTTTGTCTGAAAAGTCAAACAATAATGAGGATAAACTATCTGATTGAGATTACCATCCCTAGATTATGAATTAAACTAATACCCTAGCCTAGGAAGGTAGTGGGTAGAATGGCACAACTGTACCCTGATGTAAATAACATCACCATTTAAGAGAATACCTTCAAAATTGCCTTCACAACAGAGTCATGTCAAGCATGGTGGAACCATCCAAACTTAAGGGTTGAATGGACAACTGGCGGCTCTTATGCCCTTTACTTTCCCATTCCAGGGAATTAGCTGGATCAACACAAGTCTTTGCAATCATGAATGAGAAGAAATTTAACAGTAACTTTTAAGAGTAGTAGTACTGATAACAAAGAATATTAAAATATTATTTGGTCATAGTACGTAAATGAGTCCAGTTGAACCTACTTGACCCTAGACCTATGCTGAGAAGGGTGGTGATCATTGACATCACGTCTAATCATGCTTGCAGTGTTTAAACCTTGGCCAAAGTGGTGCTGCATATTGCAAGCTACTGTCAGATCATTAGTACCGGATACACCTCTAGTCAAGAGTGTCATACTAGTTGGGGGTTACCCATAGTGTATGACCAAATAGCTTGTGTAGGTCCTAAACACCATGTCTCAAATGGCATGAGTTGCACTTCCCGTTACCTCCCTGTAAAGGGTCGGGCCAATCTAGTCGAATATGGCACGAGGGACTAGAAGTCTGTGGTTGGGTAGAAAAATGCCCTAATGATACTTTCCCTCCTCACTGGTATGTTGATAAAGTTATGAAGTTCAGAATGTTAGCATCAGATGAAATGTACTCTCTAAACCCTCTCTCTTTCATTTTAATGCAATGTGTTAATTACTTTCATATCTTCCATTCATGTTTTTGGTTTAAATCATTGTGATGTAATTTTGAGTTGAAAGCTAGTTAGAGCTAGTTACTTTTAGATATTTGTTCAACTCAAAAAAAAAATAAAAAAATCTCATCCTTTATACGTTATGTTGCAATGTTCTTGCTAACAATTATAATTGTATCAACATGTTGCATATTTGTTTTTATTTCATTTTAACATGTTAATTCATTTCAGCATGTTACACAATGGAAGTTTATTAGATATTAATAGAGACAAAATTCTAGAGGTATTTGACCTAGAGGATTGTAGGGATTGTATTACGGCCATAGATTTGGAAGATTTGAAAGTAGAGTATGAAGCTACAGAGTGGCTTTTTCTAAGAAAGTGGTTGCCCATCCACAGGCCGAGATATCAAAATGATTTGCAACAGTTTTCCAGAATTGAGAAACCCCCATACAAGGTTGATTTATTCTACATATATTTTGAGTTAACATATTATGCAATATATCAAACTGTACCAGGGTATAGTGGAGACCCTATGATGCCCAAAGAGTTGATGTTACTCGCTTGTGATGTCCAAATTGAAACTAATTATAGAACTTATGATTACCCCAAATTTGTGGCAGATGCAATACACAATTCATTGGTAAAAATACACCAGGGAGGTACCAAGATCACCTTCAAATGATATTCGTTGTTAATGCACATGTTACCATTTCAGGGACATAACTATGGTGTGTGGAACCCAACCCTTTGTGTAAGGCCTATTTAGAAAGGTGTTAAAGTACCAATCCAACTATGGACTTCTATCTGGGATGGTAGGTATGAACATTCATAGGTTCTTGTGTTTGAGAAACACTTTGTCAGAAGAATTTATTTTGCATGTGGTATAGAGGTTCCTCGGTTAACAAAACAAGTCATGAATTTATTGAGGCTGAAAGAGAAAGAGAGGGAACTCAAGGTGAATATTGATCAAAATTGGGCTGAATGGTATCTACATGAGATGTATTCATATATTATAATTTATGGATTTAAGGGGATGCCACACATTTTGCCATTCATAGTACCAAATTGACTAGCTGCTCTGGAGATAGTGTGGCAAATGTATGAAGCTTGAGCTCCTTTCAGAGACAAACAAAAGGGATCTTTTTTGCCAATGTATCTTGAGATTGGCGACTTTGAAATGAATTCAAACAAAGGCTTTGAGCAAGCCATTGAATTGCTTAAATATTTTCACTTACCATTGGGATTGAAGGCAAGAGAATTTGACTCGGAAGGGTATTACTCTTTTGCAAAGAGGGCATCTACATTAGGGAGAATCGAGCATGAATTTGAATTAAGAGAAGAATTGATGAGAAATTGTACTACTTATGAAGATGTTCTGGCAAGGAGGTTAGCGTACTTTAAAGTACAAAAGATTGAAAGTAGAAAATGACTTGAAGACCCTTCTTATGAAGGCATCTTTCCAAATGAATTTGATAGGGTAAAGAGGATGGAAAAGATCATTCAAGATGCCCCTCTCCTATTAGCCAATTTATCTGTTCCTCCACCCCAATCTTCAACTCCATCAACTTATGCAGTAGGAGGACCTGTTGATGTTTCTCCATTGGTAAGAATGTCTCCAACACCATCTTCATGTGTTGCTTTATCTCAGGAGGCTGGTGATACAAGTGATCATCAAGAAGAGATGGAAGTGAACCACAAAGTAAGGTTGCAACCTTACATTCCACCAGATGAAAATAATGATGACCTTATTCAAATAAGTAGTATCTAATAGAGGATGTGAGAAGAAAAGCATTAGAAACTTTCCTATTTGATGATGACTTGATTCACTCTCAGGAGTTTAGGTTGTTCATGTACAAATGGAAGGGAAGAGAAATAGCTGGAGGGAAGAGAGAAATTCCTAGTGAACAATGAGAGGAATACAACAATAAGTTTTATGCAGGTCTAAGGGAGGAGTTTGAACATATCACACCCAAAAATGGAAGGCAACTGCTTAAAGAGGCTGGATGTCTAATCATCCCAGGGATGGACATATCCTCTAGCATCATCTTTGACAACTTGAGAAGGGAATAAAAGTTTGATTGTAATCTCACTGATGAAGGATATGATAAACTTTGTTCTGGTTCAGAATTTAGACCTTCATATAAAACTCTTTCCACATGGTGCGTATATCCTGAGGGGAAATGATGAAGGTTAATCAATGATATGAATGAGATAATGGGACAATTCATGGTCTATAGGCTTAAAGATGTTTCTGCTAGTGACATAGTAGAATTGAATGTAAATAATGCCCTGTTTATTCAAGCCAAGGTTGAGGAGTTAAAAGAAAAACTTGCACAGATCACTAGAGAAAATAATGAATTGAAGGAAGCAATGGGAGATGCAAAATGAAAAAAATTATTGTTGGAAGATGAGACTACCATTTCCAAATTACAAAGGAGAAATTAAATTTTGGTAGCATATTACAACGGTTTTAGGATAGCTATATGATTGTTTAAGAATGATCCATGGGGATAATAGTGGGATATATCTGTAAGGCATTTATATTTAGGAATACATGTGTGACTGTTGTTTATCTATCATAAATATGACTCTGTGCTCATGAATAAGACATTGGTCCGATGATATGCATGTTTAGTAGTCATAGTATCTTTAAATCAATCATTTCCGTTTGTTTTGTTATTTGTTTATGTTGAAGATCCCTATTCTCATGTGACAATATCCTGTGTAATAAGCAAAATAGGCCAATTCTAAATTGCTTATTAGTATTTCAATTTTGTGTCATTGAGAACTATCTGTTTTAATGCAATACTGGTCTAGTATGTATAAATTTGTGAGTATTGCCATAGGTTAACCCACTTGGGTTTTGCAAAGCCCAAAGTGTAGGAGGATTATCCATCCCGTAGGAATCCTTGTCAATTGGCCAATGACCTTAGGTTCTTGTTGATAGAAGAAGGGTAATTCTTAGAGAGACTTTGAAATCACTTGGAAAGACCAAAAAGATGGCGAATCTGCTGGGGGCCGAGTCATGATTTAATATCTATTCAAGATCTGGATATGGGTTTGATTAGTTAGATTTATCTTACCATCGTTCTTAAAGAAATTGTGTATTGTTCTTTTAACAAGTATTTCTACTTGGTATTTTAAGATACACTTGGGTTGGTCTTGAGTCATAAGTTGAATGGGTAATATGTCTGAATCTATTTAGAAGCATTGTTTGTAGTTGTAATTGTCCCCGTGAAAGGGTGGCGACTTTGATAAAATTCTTGAAGAAGCCTTGAATCTCATATGACAGAGGGAGAGATGGTGTGTAAAGTCTTTCCCAATAGCTTCAGATCCGGAAGATTACAATTCTCTGTGAATAAAGAGAAAAGCAAGATGTATGGGAGGAGGTCTCTTGTGTCAAGGGCACCCTATTTCACCCCACACGAATAGAATCAGAGGTGGAAGTCTAAAGGGAACATAGGAAGGTACGCTTCTTCTTCTAAAAATGTTCATTCACTAACTTTGAATTATGATATAGTTGATATTGAGTATGATTCCTCAACTCCGTTAATGTCTGGCCATCAAAGGTCATTTTATAATGAACCATCCCCTAGATTTTGCAAATATTATTCTGAAATTCCAAAGGGAACTGGATATTATCATTATAATGATGATGGTGAGTAGATTTGTTATGATGGAGAGGAGAGAATTAAGATAACCTCTTACATTGAGCCCCCTAAAAGGTCTTCCAAAGATTAGAGTACATATGAAGATAGAGTAAGAGAATTTAATGCCAGATTGGAGAAAATGATGAAAGGTTTTCAGGTTGAGTTGGATGAGGAGGCCTGCAAAGGTCAGTTGAGAAGTGAGCCAAAAGAAAGGAAAAGATAGAGTGAAGATTTATTTGTTGATATGCGTGTGAATCATGTCATGGAGCCCCTCATATCAATTGCGCCTTTGATAAATACCACAACGTCTCAAGACAAAGGAAAGACTATTTTGACCGACATAAATATGTGATCAACCTCAAAAGTGAAGACTAGGGAGCTTACTGACCATGAGTTAAGAGAAGACGTTGAGGAATTAGAAGAAGAAGACACTCGACAAGATATACTAGTAAGAAAGATTGAGCTTCTTAAATGGATGTTAGATTTAGACAAATTGACTCATAAGGACACTAAATCTTCACCCTCCCTAAAGTTTAAAATGAATGGCACAAGTGAGTCCCCTATTGATTGTTGACAGGTGAAGAAGGTACACAACCTTTAGGGATAGAATGTGTGAATACAAGAATGCCTATTCCCACCTCATCTGCATCCATCAATGTGCCTGTTATTTATATTCCTTTGAATCATCCCGCTTCCCACTTATGTGACCATAATAATACAATACCTCAAGTTAACCAAATACCCATGCCTCAACAATTGAGTGATCAACAAAATCAGTTATATCAATAATTGTTACAACAACAAAACCAATATGATTAGTTGGTGCAACAATTCCAAAATACATAGGATCAACAACATAATGCAGTTGCTGGTGTTCAAGCTCCTGTTGCCAATATAGTTCCTCAGATTGCAGGCCCACAACCTATTATCCCTAATGTGCCTCAAAATGAACCCAACCAAGAGGTCGGAGCTCTTCAAAATGCAGGGGATAAACCTTTTGCTAGACCCTTACTCCATCTAGATAGATATAGGCAATTAGATTTTACTGGGATTCAAGGTATCCTAATCTCATGGAAAATGATATAAGAATAGAATTGCCAAAGTTTTCAGGAAGTGCTGGGTTAATGGGTGAAGATTGTTGGATATGGTTGGTCATTTCTTCTGCTAGGATATTTTGTTGTCATTGATGTCAAAATATCCCTGTGATTTTCTCCGATGATTGCAGATTGGGAAGTTTTTCTGATCTTGTTTGTAGTGTTGGTTTGTCGAGCACTGTTTTGCAAAGTCTAGTATATCCTTCGGTGTATTCCAGTGTGATCAAATCTGGTGCTGATCTTTTGGGATATTTCTTGGGATTGTCTTGTGTATCTTCATTTTAGTTGGATCGTGATTTGGTGCTCCACAAGTTATCTTTCTTCATGACAGTTGCTGATTGGTTGTGTTCTTGAGCTTTTAGACATTGACTGATGAAGATTTGAAAAGTGGTGTTGGTGCAGCTATTCTAGATGATTCTAATGTGCTTGTTTGTGTTTTTTAGTCATGTCCTATTTGTTTTGGTGATTCACATTGATCATTGTGCAAGTTTTTGGTGGTTTCTATCAACCGGTGATGATTTTCATGTTATGCGATATTTTTGGTGGTGTAGCGTGTTGCGATTGATCTTGGCGTGATTTCTGGTGGAGTTGTGAGTTTGGGATTTGATTTAGGACCATGTTATGCTATGTAAACCATTATATTGGTCCGATCGTCGATCTTTGAATCGTGTGATGTAATTTTGTAATTGAGGGTTGAGGGTTTAGCCGACCTTGTTATCAAGATTGATGAATTGCATATATAGGTGATATAGTCATGTCATTTGGGTGTCGATGTTATGTCTGCATTATCAGAGAGAGGTTTGTGTGCGAAGAAATGATTTATCCTTCGGTATTGAGTTTGTGGTGAGATTGGTGTTATAGGGCAGACATCTGTGCTTAACCAAAACTGTAATCAGGCATTTGGAGATGCTATTCTTTCAGTTCATTTCTTTCAGATTGTAGTCCGAATCTTATGTAAATCAGTGAGACTTCCTTGAGGGTTGTAGCCTTTTGAGCAAATATATTTTGAGCAGTGAGCTCTAAATAGTGTGCCTAAATGCCTGTGCATTCCCCATTGTAATATATTCACATACTACTAAAGAATATCATCTTACTATGGGTAGGTTCCCACCGTGGTTTTTCCCTTAACCGAGTTTTCCACGTCAAAATCTTGGTGTTGTGTTGTGCTGTTAATTTGCTTATCTGTCTTAGTGCTGTAGTTTATTAGATCTGTGTTTTCTAGTTAAGTTTATTATTCTGGTGAAGACTAATTCACCCCCTCTCTCTCTCTCAGTCTTCCCTCTTGGTTGCTGCTAGCAATTAGTATTAGAGCTAGATCCTCTGGTAGAAGCTTAACCGCTTGAGGAGATCCGAAATGACAACTCAAGGTGTAATCTTTAAGAAGGACAGTTTGAAATTTGATGGAAGTAACTATGCTATATGGAAGGACTTGATGGAAGTGCACTTGAAATATCTTGGTGAAGATTATTGGAAGATTACAAAGAATGTCTATGTTGTTCATTATAATGGACCATCTACTCTTGATGAGGTTAAGGAAGCAAAACATAATATTAGAGCGAAGGAAGCATTTCTTAGTGCCTTGATTGATTCTGAGATGACAAATGTAATGGGACTTCAAACCGCACATGAGATCTGGGTGAAGCTTGAGGTGTTGTATGAAGGTGATAAACAAGTGAAGGTTGCTAAGTTGCAGAGTTTAAAAGGAAAGTATGAGTCATTGAAGATGGAAGATGATGAGAACATACCCTCTTTTATGGCTAAGGTGAATGACATTGTCATAGGTATCAGATGTGTTGGTGGAACCATTGAGGAAAATGAAATTGTTGCTAAGGTGCTAAAATATTTGCCTTTTGCCTATAAACATAAGGTTGCTGCTATTGATGAGATCCGAAGTGTGACTACTATGACAAGAGATATGTTGGTTGTAAATCTTGCTGCATTTGAGCTGATTGAATTTAGAGAATCACATGGAAAGTCTGAGACAATATTTAAAGCCTCTGCATTTGTATCCGGTAAGGAGTAATATGATCCCGATGAGTGTAGAATATCTAGATATGAAAGAGAGAGAAGAGAGATGGAAGAACAAGAGAGGGAGCTGGATGAACTTGAAGCACTGATTGCCCAGAGATTGGCTAAAGGTGCCAATAAGTATGATGGAAAGTTGCCTTTGAAATATTTCTCTTGTAACAAGATTGGACATTTTGCTTCTAGATGCCCGTAGAGAATGGCTAAGTATGACAGACATGATAAGTTTGATAAGCATGATACAAATGATAGATATGACAAGCATGAGAAGTATGACAAGCCTTACAAGCCTAATTGGAAGTATAGGAATCAAAAGAACTGTTATTATGATGCCGATGAAGGTATTACAGATGAAGAATCTGAAAGAGATGAAGTCGTATTCCTTTCTATTAAGGAAGATGGACCTGTACCTGTTGATTCCACTAGCTGTACTATTGAGGAGAAAGCTTTAGCTGCTAAAGTTGAAGAGAAAGATGAATGGGTGATTGACAATGGTTGTTCACATCATATGACTGGTGATAAAAACAAATTTGTAAGCATGAAAACATATGATGGTGGAATAGTCAGATTTGGAGATGATAAAGCCCGTGTGATCCGTGGGAGAGGTTCTATTTCTTTTGATGGTAAGAATAACACTGATGATGTCTTGTATGTTGAAGGCTTGAAGCATAATATTTTGAGTGTTGGATAGATGGTTGATAAGAGTTATGATCTACAATTGAAGGATGGTAAATGCAAGATCTTAAATGCCTCCGTTATAGAGATTGCATCTGGAACTAAGACTGAAGGTAACATTTTTCATTTGAATGCTGGTGATAAAAGATATTTGATTTCTCAAATTGATTAGATTTGGTTATGGCATAGGAGAATGTGTCATGTAAATTTTGATTCAATGATTAAGATCTGTTCTACACATGTTAGAGATCTACCTAAGATTGTTAAGCCTGCTAATCTGGTATGTAAGGAATGTTAGTTGGGTAAAAAAACAATAATTTCTTTCAAAAACAAACAATATACATCTGTTGGATTTCTATATCTTGTACATACTGACCTATGTCGACCTACAAATGTTAGAAGTGTGCAGGGTGATAGATATTTTATGCTGCTAATTGATGATTATTCCAGGATGATGTGGGTTGTCATTTTGAAGGAGAAATTAGAAGCATTTGATAAATTTAAGATATTCAAAGCTAAGGTTGAGACTGAGTTTGGATTGAAGGTGAAGTGTCTGAGATCTGATAGAGGTGGGAACTCTATTCCGGTGAGTTTAATTCATTCTGTGAGAAGCATGGGATTAGAATACAATTATTTGCTCCTAGAACCCCTCAGTAGAATGGAGTCGTTGAGAGGAAGACCATAACTATTTTGGATGGTGCAAGGACTATGCTAATTGAAGGGAATGTTTTTAATATCTAATGGAGAGAATCTATTAGTACTGATGTTTACACATTCAATAGAGTTCACATCAAAGGAGATATCGGTAAGACCCCTTATGAGCTTTGGTTTGGTCATGTTCCTACTGTGAGACATTTTAGAGTATTTGGTAGCAAATTTCATATCAAAAGAGATGAGGATACAAGAAAGTTTGATTCTAGAAGTGATGAAGGTATTTTCTTGGTATATTCAACAAAGAGCAAGGCCTACCAGTGATACAATAAGAGACTGGGAAAGATAGTAGAAAGTGCAAATATGAAGGTGGATGAGAGGCTTGAGAAAGAGATCAGAGCATGTGGTTATGATGATGGTCAACATATTGTTTTAGCCCCTATTAAGCCTGAATAGCCTAAACAAAATGATCCAGTAGAGATTGTGAATTCCAATGTTGTTGGTGAAGGAGTGCATGAACTTGAAATTCAGAACAATCGGAAGACTTCAAGGTATGTAAGATTGAATCATTCTGAAAATCAGATTATTGGTGATCTAAAAATAAAGGTGTAATGACTAGAAGAAGGTTAGCTGCTAAAGAAGTATGTTTGATTTCCAAAGTTGAACCTAAAGATGTTGTTGAAGCCTTTAAAGATGAAAGTTGGATGAGAGCTATGAAAGAAGAACTAGATAAATTTAAAAAGAATAACAATTGGGAACTTGTGCCTAGACCTAAGGATAAGAATGTTATTGGTACTAAATTGGTATTCAAAAACAAATTTAATGAAACCGGTGAAGTTGTCAGAAATAAAGCTAGACGGGTCTGCAAAGGGTATTCATAACAAGAAGGGATTGATTATTAGGAGACTTTTTCTCTTGTTGCCAGACTTGAAGCTATTAGACTGTTGCTTGCTTATGCTACTTATAAAGATTTCAAGGTATATTAGATGGATGTCAAATCTGTCTTTTTGAATGGTGATCTTGAGGAAGAAATTTACATTGAGTAACTTGATGAATTTTCATTATCAGATGATGGAGACATGGTTTGTAAGGTGAAGAAATCTCTCTATGGATTAAAACAAGCTCCTAGAGCTTGGTATGATAGACTAGATAAATACTTGTTGAAATTGGGATTTGGTAAAGGTGTTGCTGACAACAATTTGTACTATAAAATAGAAAATGATAACATCCTGATTGTTGAAGTCTTTGTTGATGATATAATCTTTGGTGGTGATGATAACTTGAGCATGAAGTTTGCCGGTGATATGTAGAAAGAATTTGAGATGTCTATGATTGGTCAAATGAAATTTTTCTTAGGTTTGTAGATTGCACAGACTGGAAAAGGTATATTCATATCTCAAACTAAGTATGTGAAGGAATTTTGGAAGAAGTTTGGACTAGATGACTCCAAACGAGTTGGAACTCCTATGGTGACTAGTTGTAAATTGTCTAAGAATGATGAATCTCCTAAAGATAATCAGAGTTTGTACAAATCTATGGTTGGTGGACTATTGTATCTTACTCAAACTAGGTTGGACATTATGCATGCTGTGTGCATGGCCGCTAGATATCAAACTGATCCAAAAGAGAGTCATGTCACTGCTGTGAAGAGGATATTCAGATACCTGAAGGGAAATGTGGACTATGGATTATGGTATCCTAGGAATGATGATTTCATGCTATGTGCCTATACTAATATTGATTGGTCTGGTGATGATGATCAGAAGAGAACTACTGGTGGAGCATTCTTTTTGGGTAAGAAGTTGGTTTCATGAGCTATCAAGAAACACGATTCAATGTCCTTAACTACTGCTGAAGCTGAGTACATTGTTGTTGCTAGTAATTGCACTCAGGTGGTTTAGATGAAGCAAATGTTGAAGGATATCAAAGTTATTTATGATGAGCCTACTGTTATATACTGTGATAATTCCAGTGCTATCAACATGTCAAAGAGTCTGTCGAAACATTCAAAGACTAAACATGTGTCAATCAAATATCATTACTTGAGAGAGAAAGTCATTGAAGAGAAGGTGAAGCTCGAGTATGTATTTACAAAGGAACAAATAGTTGATATTTTCACTAAACCTTTGCCTGCAGATATGTTTTTCTACTTGAGAGACAAGCTAGGGGTATCCACCCCTTCTTATGAGAACTAGATGCATTAGTTGCATCAATCCGATGGATTTCAAAGCCTTGTCTTCTTATTCGGATTGGTGAGTTGGTGTTGCTCCTTTGGTGGAGTAGTTTGTTGATTTGGTTATATATTTCTGGGGAGAGAGATTCATGTTTCTGTTTTTGGGGAGGGAGTTTGGTTGTGTTCTTTGTGAGCTTTGACATTGTTGTCAAAGGGGGAGAGAGATCATGTGAAAAACTTCTTTCTAAGTCTTGATCTTAGGGGGAGTTATCTGGAGATATCTTCTTTTCTTTGCATTGATTGTTTTTCATATTCATATGTTGCCATAAATTCCAAAGGGGGAGATTGTTGGATATGGTTGATTATTGATGCTGCTAGGACATGTTGTCATTGATGTCAACATATTCCTATGATTATCTCCGGTGATTGTAGATTGGGAAGTTTTTTTGATCCGGTTTGTAGTGTTGGTTTGTTGATCACTGTTTTGCAGAGTTCGGTATATCCTCTGGTATATTCTAGTGTGATCAGATCTAGTGCCAAGCTTTTGGGATATTGCTTGGGATGGTCTTGTGTATCTTCATTTCAATTGGATCATGATTTGGTGCTTCGCAAGTTAGCTTTCTTTGTGACAGTTGCTGATTGGTTGTGTTCTTGAGCTTTCAGACATTGACCGATGAAGATTTGAAAAGTGGTGTTGGTGCAGTTGTTCCAGATGATTCTAATGTGATTGTTGGTGTCTCTTAGTAATTTCCTATTTGTTTTGGTGATCCACATTTATCATTGTGCAATTTTTTGGTGGTTTCTATCAATCAGTGATGATTTTCGTGTTATGCGGTATTTCTAGTGGTGTAGCGTGTTGCGGTTAATCTTGGCATGATTTTCGGTGGAGTTGCAAATTTGGGAATTTAATTTAGGACCATGCTATGATATGTAAAATATTATATTGGTCCAGTGATCGATCTTTGTATATTGTGATGTAATTTTGTAATTGAGGGTTGAGGGTTTAGTTGACCTTGTTATCAAGGTTGATGAATTGCATATATAGATGATATAGTCATGTAGTTTAGGTGTCGATGTTGTGTCTGTATTATTAGAGAGAGGTTTGTGTGTGAACACGTGATTTATCCTTCGGTGTTGAGTTTGTCATGAGATTGGTGTTGCAGGGCAGACATCTATGCTTAACTAGAACTATAATCAGGCATTTGGAGATGCTATTCTTTCAGTTCATTTATTCCGGATTGTAATCCAAATCTTATCGTAAGTCAGTGATACTTTCTTAAGGGTTGTAGCCTTCTGGACAAATATGTTTTGAGCTGTGAGATCTAGGTAGTGTGCCTGAATGCCCTGCATTCCCCATTGTAATATTTTCACATACTATTGTAGAGTATCATCTTACTGTGGGTAGGTTCCTATCGTGGTTTTTTCCTTAACTGGGTTTTCCACTCCAAAATCTTGGTGTTGTGTGTTATGTTGTTAATTTGCTTATCTGTCTTATTGCTGCAGTTTATCAAATCTGTGTTTTGTGGTTAAGTTTGTTATTCCAGTGAAGAATGATTAACCCCCCTCTCACTATTCCCTCTTTGATGCCGCTAACAATTGGTATCAGAGCTAGATCCTCTGGTAGAAGCTTAACCACTTGAGGAGATCCAAAATGGCAACTCAAGGTGTAATCTTTAAGAAGGACAATTTGAGATTTAATGGAAGTAACTATGCTCTATGGAAGGACCGGATGGAAGTGCACTTGAAATGTCTTGGTGAAGATTATTAGAAGATTAAAAAGAATGTCTATGTTGTTCCTCAGAATGGACCATCTACTCCTAATGAGGTTAAGGAAGCATAACATAATATTAGAGAGAAGGAAGCATTACTTAGTGCCCTGACTAATTCTAAGATGACAAATGTAATGGGACTTCAGACCACACATGAGATCTGGGTGAAGCTTGAGGCGTTGTATGAAGGTGGTAAACAAGTGAAGGTTTCTATGTTGTAGAGTTTAAAAGGAAAGTACGAGTCACTGAAGATGGGAGATGATGAGAACATACAATCTTTTATGGCTAAGGTGAATGACCTTGTCCTAGGTATCAGATGTGTCGGTGAAACTATTGAGGAAGATGAAATTGTTGCTAAGGTGCTGAGATCTTTTCCTTATGCCTATAAACATAAGGTTGCTTCTATTGATGAGATCCAAAGTGTGAATACTGCAACAAGAGATATGTTGGTTGGAAAGCTTGTTGCATTTGAGCTGAGTGAATTTGGCTAATCACATGGAAATTCTGAGACAATATTTAGAGCATCTACATGTGTATCTGGTAAGAAGAAATATGATCCTGATGAGTGCAAAATATCTACATATGAAAGAGAGACAAGAGAGATGGAAGAGAAAGAGAGGGAGCTGGATGAATTTGAAGCACTAATTGCTCGAAGATCATGGACAACTTTGAGGTGGAACATGAAGATGTCCTAATGAAGTTTTTTATGAAGTCATTAGTGGATGATGCCAGATATTGGTATAGAAGCCTTCCAAATGCGCATATCAACAACTGGCTTGAATTGAACAATGAGTATTCAGAGAATAGTATGTCGATCACACTGATGCGAGATTTAAGTTGGGAGAAATTACTACCAATCAGAAAAATCAAAATGAAATGGTGGCAGAATTTAATACAAGGTTTATGAAGATCTTAAATAAAATATCGCATCACCTAACACCAAATGATCAGATGTGCCTCATATTTTATATGAAGGCGTTTGATTCTAAGTTTGGATATGAGCCTAGGTCTAGAGAACCTCCATATTTGAGACATGCTTTCAAAGTCTAGCAATTAGCATTGAGAACAATGAAAAGGCTGTAGACAAAATTGGAAAGAGAGATGAAATACAAATCCTACAGAACCAAAAGGGGCATCAAGGGAAACAATTGAAAGAGGAAGACAAACTTGATCCTGATCCTTTAAAAAGGAATTACTAACAAAGACACTTCTGATCCTTTGAAAAGGCCAAACACTAATATGGTAGATGAAGCCCCTTGGTGTTGTGCATGTGATTTTCCTCACTCCCTCGTTCAGTGTAGTGTTTCTCTAGCTATAAAGAATCCCGATGAAGATGATAATCAATTATGTGACGATGAGCATACCATAAATATGTTATCCTTAGGGTCTAATGTTGTTTTGCATGAATATGATTCATCAGATGATGAGATTCACTGTAGTGATATAGATAATAAAAGGCAACAATAGGCTATCTTGGAGCAACAAGTGTTCTCTGATTCTGAGGATCACATTGCAGGGGAAATAGAAACAATGGTTCTTGGATGAATTTCAAGGGGAGTAAGCTTGAGAAGACCTTCTGAAGAAGAAATCAGAGCACTCATGATAGCTATTGTGACCCAAGCTAGAAGAAATTATCAATTAAGAAATAGAACTATAAATTCTGATCAAGGATAGCCCGAGATTTTATTTGAAAAAGAGCCCCAGGCTAAAGGGAAAATGATGAACCAGAAGTCGGATGAAAAGGAAAAACTATATGGGAAACAAAAGGACAAAACTCATGAGACTGACATTACCAAACCTGGTGTTTCCTCTCAAAAGAAGAAGGGTGTATTGAATGAGGTAAGTAGTATTAACTTATTACCTATGCAAAATTTTCTTGCATTAGATATGGTGCAATCTTTGTCACAAATAAAAGTATCTGTACCCTTAATGGAAATGATGAAGTTTCAGGAGTACAAGAACATGGAAATTTCTTTGATTTCGAATGTTTCTCATTGTCCTAATGAATTGTCACCTGTTGTGTCAACCCAAGAAGGAATAGGTAAGCAAATAAATATTAGTCAAACAGATAAGATGAGGACACCTGAAGTTTATTTAGGTTCAACCATCACCCAATGCCCATCTCAGATTGATCCTTTCTATTTGACTTTGCTAATAAATAACAAGCTTGTAAGAAATTTTATGATAGATTCCAGAGCAACCATTAATGTAATGCCAACCAAAGTCATTAAGGACTTAGGATTGAAGGTAGATACTCCCTATGGAAAGTTCTATGCAATAGATAATAGGTCAATGCTAGTCATAGGAGGCATACAAGGCTTGTAGATGAAGTTGGCATAATGTCCTAAAGCCTCTTATAAGATGGACATAACTGTAGTTGACATTGCCCAACATTGTGGTTGCTGTTATCTAGGCGGTGGACAACATCAGTGGGAGGCAATGTATAATTAGATACATCATATGCTACTATTCTAGTAGGAGACCGGTTGGTTCAGATTGACAGAGAAAAGAGGTCTACACAAGTCATAGACAAGATTGACCCTAACCAATTGGTATGTTTTTCTGATGTTGATACTAATAATTTCAGGGTAGAACCCGTGGAACCAATGTTGCAAAATACGAACCCTATGATTGATGAAGTTGCCACTAATCAGGATGGATTATGGAAAATGTATTTTGACAGGGCTTGCAGTAGAGAAGGGTCTAGAGCTGGAGTAGTTTTTATTGCACCTAATAGAAAAACTTTTAAGTACTCCTTTTTTCTATCATTTGAATGTACAAATAACATTGCAGATTATGAGGCATTGTTTCTTGATCTTAATTTAGCTATTAAGCACAATGTTAAAATGTTGTCTGTATTTGGAGATTTAGAACCGGTTGTTTCTTAGATAAGATCCAAATACTCCTCCAAGAATATGTTAGTTAGATGAGAGCGGGGGGGGGGGGGAGGGGGGGGGTGGGGGGTGAATTAGATAAACTCACAATACAAAATATTCATCAGATTCAACCTCGGTAGAACTTACTTGATATGCAACTATGACTGTAAATCATTCAAAATCATAAACAGATAAACTTGAAACATCAAAACACATTTAACACCAGATTTAACGTGGAAACCTAAATAGGGAAAAACCACCATGGGATTTCAGACCCACTAAGAAAATATACTCTTCTAGAGTATGCTCGGTTAAAAGCCAATCCTGTTAAAGATTACATAAACACATTGCTAGATGTGACCCGGTCAAGGGATTTCCCTCAGATTTATCAGAATCTTGCACTTTGTTAGAAGTGACCTTGTCAAAGGATTTCAAACACTCATTCAGAATGTTACCTTGCTAGAGGATTTACAAATAAGACTGTTAGGTCCACTCGGTTAAGAGATTTTCTGTCACTTACAAAATAAATAATTGTAATAAAATATATCTGCAACTTCACATCTGAAATGTTAAAGCATACTCTATGTGCTCAAAATAATCTTGTCATAAGACTTATCTTCCTCCTTGCTGGGCTCCTCAATCTGTTCTTCAATCTTCTTTACTCGGTAATCGCCTTTGTAGTATCACTGCTCTTCTATTTGCCCACATACAGTGTTCATCAACTTTTCTTTATTTATAAGCAATTCCTAACCGCTTAATCTCCTTAATCACATTTCCCATGATTAATCTTAGCCATCAGATCTTCAAACTTGACTAGGTTCATTGAATCCTTCAAACTGGAAAATGTTTTATCTTGCCTTGAAACTTGTATTCCTTCCTTGGTACTTGTGCTTGGTTATGACCGTTCAATCTGTGCTGTAGATCTAACTCTTGAATTTTCATTTCCGTTGATCCTTAACAAACTTCTTGCACGACATTCCAATCTTCTATAAATCTCCAGCTCATTGGCATCCTTCATTTAATAGTGTATTTATTCATCCAATACATTCTGTTACTGCTCAGTTGATACTCAGTAAATACTAAACTTTACTCGGTAGACATTCTGTATTCGTCTCGGTTACTATCTCGGTAGCTTCTTTCTTCTTTAACCGACACTGATAACCTTGGTGTTTACCGACTAGCTCCTTGCTTGGTAAAATAGAACAGTATCAAACCTTTACTCATTCTGATGCATGAAATCTTTTCTCCTTCTTATTTAGTCTTCGAATACACATATATAAGATATCAAAACAATCAAAATAACATAATCTCATCATTGTCTAACTCGGTAATAGTTGCCCATTGAATAACTTATTACTCCCTTTCATTTTCACATTCTTTCTGTGTCACTTACCGACATCTTTATACTCATCAAAACATACTCTTTAAGATATGACAATATCATACTGAATCATAAAATCAATTGCTTGACATCAATGACAAAATAATATTATTAAGACAGTAATCATCTTTTATCAATTATATCATCAATCTCCAATAACCTTCTCAATATCATCATACCAACAAACTTATTGTAATACCAACAATCTCCCCCTTTGGCATTGATGGCAATACCAACTTGATTTATTCCAATTGCTTCGAACTGCTGTTATTCTTCTCTTGTAATCTTCTCCCCCTGCCATTAGTCTTCTCCCCCTTTGACAACAATGCGAAAAGTAAAACTAATCCATGATTACTTCCCCTGTGAAGTAATTTCCTTGCTGTTAAAACATATAGAAATGTATCATCTTAGTCCTGGTCAGAGCAACTTGTCTTCATTCACTATTTCTTGCACAACTTTAGACAACATTCTAAAGTGTGTAAATCAACATCAACTCACAAATAGTATTTTGTAGAGTCATAGAATTGATGCTTTCACCGAACTCTGTCAGTGAGGACTAGATAGGGGTCATACCCCTAACTTACTTCTGAGATACTCAAAAGTGTCCCTTGGCAGTGGCTTTGTGAAGATGTCTGCTATTTGTTCCTTTGTGCTAACGTATTCCAACACAACTTTCTTTTCTTGAACTTCTTCTCTTAGATAATGATACTTTATAGAGATATGCTTTGTCTTAGAGTGCATTACCGGATTCTTTGAAATGTTAATAGCACTTGTATTATCACAAAATATAGTTACTGGCTCGGTAACTGTCTCATTCATACCTTCCAACAATTGTTTGATCCATGCTATATTGGTACAATTCAATGCTATAGCGACATATTCAGCTTCAGCTGTTGACTGTGAAATGCATCCTTGTTTCTTGCTAAGCCAACTCACTAGCCTTTCTCCCAAAAAGAAAGCTCCACCGCTTGTGCTTTTCCTGTCATCAATATTTCTTGCTCAATCAGCATCAGTATAGACTTTTAAGTCAAAATCATTCCTCTTTTTATATAGTAAACCATAATCTTCAGTGCCTGTCAAGTATCTGAAAATTCTCTTGATTGCTGTCATATGGGTTTCTTTGGGATCTGCAGAAAATCTTGTAGCTATACCTACTGCATGTGCTATATCAGGCCTGCTATGAACTACATATTGCAACTTTCGAATCATAGATTGGTAAAGTGTCTCATCAACAGATGCAGATTCATCATTCTTTGATAGTTTACAATTAGTAGTCATAGGAGTACTTACAAGTTTAGAATCCTCCATTCCAAATTTCTTCAAGATTTCTTTTATATAATTGGATTGAGTAATGAAAATCCCATTTTCATTTGCAGTATCTGTAAACCTGTAAAATACTTTATTTCACCAATTAATGACATCTCAAATTCTTTGCACATTTCATTTCCAAAGTTCTTACATAAAGAATCATTTCCACAAAAAATAATATCATCAACAAATATTGCTGAAATCAGTATTCCATTATCCTCATCATTCTTCATATACATGTTGCTGTTTTCACTAGTCCTCATAAATCCAATCTTGATTAAGTAAGAGTGCAACCTTTTATACCATGCTCTAGGTGCTTGCTTTAGGCCATATAAAGCTTTGTTCAACTTACATACCTAATTTTTATTCTTCTCTTCAATAAATCCTTCAGGCTATTCAATGTAAACTTCTTCTTCTAGTATACCATTCAAAAATGCAGATTTAACATCCATTTGATATACCTTGAAATTTTTGTAAGCAACATATGCCAACAATGTTCTCACTCCTTCAAGTCTTGCCACTGGTGCAAAAGTCTCACCATAGTCTATTCCTTCTTCTTGAGCATAACCTTTGCAAGACATTTCAAATGAACACACCTTTTTCATTTAGCTTATTTCTGAAAATTCACTTTGTACCGATTACATTTTCTCTTTTGGTCTTGGGACCAGTGTCCATGTTTCATTTTTCTTGATTTGTTCAATCTCTTCTGTCATAGCATTCACCCAATCTTCATTGCTTAATGCCTCTTTTACTATCCTCTGTTCAAACTCGGATATCAGACATGTGTTCTGTCTCAGTTTATTCCTTGTCATCACTGGATCATCCTTATCTCCTATAATCTGACTTGATGCATGATTTATTCTGACATATTTTGCTAATATAGGCTCGGTAGGCTCTGAATGATCTTCTTCATCACTCGGTAATTGAGTATTTTCTTCATCGGCTTGCTCGATAAAACTTCTCGGTTGTACATATACAAACTCTTCATAATCTTTTGGTTCTTTGGAATTTCCTTCATCATTCCTTTCTGCAAATTCATCAATTTTCACATTTGCATTTTCCACTATTTTATTAGCTGATTTGATCAGACATTTAAATGCTTTACTCCTAGAGGAATAACCAAGAAATGTTCCTTCCTCACTTTTCTGACCAAATTTTCCATTTTTGTCATCTTTGTAAACATAATATCTACTTCCAAATATTTTAAAATAACTTACATTTGGTTTCTTGTCATACCAGATTTCATACGGTGTCTTCATAGTTCCTTTCTTCAGTTGTACTCAGTTCAGGGTGTAAACTGCAGTGCTTATTGCTTCTCTCCAAAATATTTGAGGTACTCTCTTCTCTATCATCAAAGTTCTGGTACAATCTACAATTTATCTGTTTCTTCTTTCAGCTGTTCCATTTTGTTGTGGTGTTCTCGGTGCAGACACTTGTCTCTTTATACTAGGATCATTGCAGAATAAGTTAAATTCATCTGAAATGAACTCTCCTCTATCAGATCTTAGACATTTCAACTATCTTCCTGTTTCATTTTCAACTCTTTCCTTATAGCATTTGAACATTTGAAAGGCTTTTGATTTCTCTTTTAAAAACATATCTGACATCATCCTTGAGTAATCATCCACAAATAATATGAAGTATTTATCACCATAATAACTTTGAACTTTCATAGGACCACAAAGATCAATGTGTTCAAGATCTAAAATTCCTTTAGAAGTGTAAGACTTACTTGTAAAAATTGATTTTGTCATCTTACCCATCTGGCATCCTCGACATATTGCATTCTTAGGTTTTTCCAAGCTCGGTAGATCTCTTACTCGGTGCTTCTTACTTATTTTGATTAGGTTATCAAAATTTACATGACAAAACCTTTTATGCCATAACCAGGTATCTTCTATTTTTGCATACAGACAATTGTTCTGAGTTGAGTCAAGATGAAATGTATTACCTCTTGTTTGAGTCCCGATAGCAGCCAACTTTCCATGTTTGTCATGAACTTTGACAATTCCTTTCTGAAATTCTATTCGGTATCCTGTATTGTTTAGTTGTGCTACACTCAACAAATTGTATTTCAGACGTTCAACCCAATATACATCATCACATTTAGCATTTTTAATAAGTGTGATAGATCCTTTACCTTTCACAGGACATGGTGTATCATTACCAAATCTTACATAACCTCCATCATAATCTTCTAATTTAAGAAACTTGTGTTTATCACCTATCATGTGATGTGAGCATCCACTATCTATGATCCAAGAATCATTATTATTTATGTGTGATATTAAGGATTTTTCTTCATACATTTCTTCATCTGATCCATCTTTGATAGCCACATATACAACTTCCTCTGTCTCAGTCCCATCAGATTTATCATCATTGGATTCCTCATCGACTACTAGGAATGTCTTTCTATCTCTCCTTCTGAAATCTCAGTGCCCTCTGTATTGGTTGTCTTTTTGTCTGTCATCTTGGTATTCTCTCTTTTCACTAGATTCTTTGTTAGGACAGTTAGAAGCCATATGTCCAATTTTATCACAGTTAAAACATTTTAAAGGTAACTTTCCTTTATGCTTACCTTTGCCTCTCGGTAACCTTCTAGCCAATAATGCTTCAAACTCTTCTTGCTTTCTAATTTTCTCATATAGTTTGTGTACTTCTTCCATGTTTTTGTGAAATCTCTCACTTGCTCCACTGTGATTTCCTTCAGCATACTTATACATTCTATCATTGTAATCATTAGATTCATCAAGATGAAAAGAAGTGAATGCAGATTCAACTTTGTTTACCGAAGACCCACTGTTATCAAAATTACTTAGCTCAAAAGCATGTAGCTTACCGATAGTAGCATCTAAAGAGACTGGCATGTTTGGTACAGACCTTAATTCATTAATTATAGAAACTCGAATGGCATAAGCAGGTAGAAGTGTTCTCAGCAACTTACTTGTTACATCCTTTTCTTCAATAGTTCCTCCTGCTCCTTTGATTTGATTGACAATTTCCTTTAACCTTGTATTGTATTGGATTATGTTCTCACCTTCATTCATTCTCATGGATTCAAGTTGTCCTCTTAGACTGTCTACGTTTGCTCTTTGAACATGTTCATCACCCCCATACATAGATATAAGCTTATTCCACATAGCTTTGGCATCATTACAACCTTCTAGATCATTAAACTCCGAGTCGATCAATGCTGATGTTATTTCAATCATTGCTTGAATATGTTCTTGCTTTGCCTTTATCTCTTCCATTGTCATCGGGTAGGTGCTAGGTGCAGTGTAATCATTCTCTAGATAATATGTTGCATATTCTCCAAATCCTGATAAGTGCAACTTCATCCTTTTCTGCCATGTAGAGAAACTTGACTTGTTCAACTTTGGTGCATCCCTTTTATACATCTCCGAATCTTGCCTCAAGTTCCTTTAAACTTTTCGTTTAGAGTTCTAGCTCTGATACCAATTGTTAGTTAGATGAGAGAGTGGGGGGGTGAATCAGATAAACTCACAATACAAAATATTCATTAGATTCAACCTCGGTAGAACTTACTTGATATGCAACTATGACTGTAAATCATTCAAACTCATAAACAGATAAACTTGAAACATCAAAACACATTTAACACTAGATTTAATGTGGAAACCCAAATAGGGCAAAACCACTGTGGGATTTTAGACCCACTAAGAAAATATATTCTTCTAGAGTATGCTTGGTTAAAAGCCAATCCTGTTAAAGATTACATAAACACATTGCTAGATGTGACCCGGTCAAGGGATTTCCCTCAGATTTATCAGAATCTTGCACTTTGTTAGAAGTGACCTTGTCAAAGGATTTCAAACACTCATTCAGAATGTTACCTTGCTAGAGGATTTACAAATAAGACTGTTAGGTCTACTTGGTTAAGAGATTTCTTGTCACTTACAAAATAAATTACAGTAATAAAATATATCTGCAACTTCACATTTGAAATGTTAAAGTAGACTCTATGTGCTCAAAATAATCTTGTCATAAGACTTATCTTCCTCTTTACTGGGCTCCTCAATATGTTCTTCAATAAGATCTTCAATCTTCTGTACTCGGTAATCACCTCTGTAGTATCGCCACTCTTCTATTTTCCTGCATACAGTGTTCATCAACTTTTCTTTATTTATAAGCAATTCCTAACCGCTTAATCTCCTTAATCACATTTCCCATGATTAATCTTAGCCATCAGACCTTCAAACTTGACTAGGTTCATTGAATCCTTTGAACTGGAAAATGTTTTATCTTGCCTTGAAACTTGTATTCCTTCCTTGGTACTTGTGCTCGGTTATGACTGTTCAATCTATGCTATAGATCTAACTCTTGAATTTTCATTGTCGTTGATCCTTAACAAACTTCTTGCACGACATTCCAATCTTCTATAAATCTCCAGCTCATTGGCATCCTTCATTTAATAGTGTATTTATTCATCCAATGCATTCTGTTACTGCTTGGTTGATACTCGGTAAATATTGAACTTTACTCGATAGACATTCTATATTCGTCTCGATTACTATCTTGGTAGCTTCTTTCTTCTTTAACCGACACTGATAACCTTGGTGTTTACCGACTAGCTCCTTGCTTGGTAAAATAGAACATTATCAAACCGTTACTCATTCCGATGCATGAAATCTTTTCTCCTTCTTATTCAGTCTTCGAATACACATATATAAGATATCAAAACAATCAAAATAACATAATCTCATCACTGTCTAACTCGGTAATAGTTGCCCATTGAATAACTTATTACTCCCCTTCATTTTCACATTCTTTCTGTGTCACTTACCGACATCTTTATACTCATCAAAACATACTCTTTAAGATATGGCAACATCATGCTGAATCAGAAAATCAATTGCTTGACATCAATGACAAAATAATATTATTAAGACAGTAATCATCCTTTATCAATTATATCATCAATCTCCAACAACCTTCTCAATATCATCATACCAACAAACTTATTGTAATGCCAATATAATAGGCAACTGGAGCAATACAAATTCATGGTCTGGGACATTATTGAGTTTTTTGATGCTTTTGCTATTGATTGGGTAGAAAGGTTAAAAAATATTATGGTAGATATTTTGGTTAATATTGTATTGAAGAGTGATGACACCACCTTTGCAGGGATATCAAAGGTTGAAACAAATAATAGACCATTTGTACTTGACAACATTTGCAATTGGCAGGTGTTTGAAGATGATAATGACCTGCTCAATTTATTACACTACATTGATCAATATTTAACTTAGGAGATTGATTTCAATGCATTTGTTAAGAAGGAAAATGGTAAACAAACTGTTTTTGGAAATGAAGTGGTCTTGTTAAAAACCAAAAAAATTCCAAAGAGATTAGTTTCTCTTGAAAATATGTTTTATGGCAGTGATAGTTGTGCTATGAAGCTGACTCCAGTTAACAAGGAGGATTTAGAGGAGATAAATCTGGGAACTGAGACAACTCCAAAAAATGTGTATAATGGTAAAAAGATTAGCCCAAAGATTAGAAAAATGTTGATTACCTTGTTGAGAAAATCTAAGCATGTTTTTGCTTGGTCGTATGATGATCTTAAGGCTTATAGAGAGGATTTGTTTAAGCATGAGATTCCATTGAAGCCAGATGCGAATCCTTTTAGGTAGAAACAAAGACCAATAAATCCAAGGTTGTATCCCAAGATGCAGGAAGAAATGGTAAAAATTTGAGAAGTTGGCATAATTAAGCCAATCAGGCATTCAACATGGGTATCAAATTTGGTCCCAGTCAGGAAGAAAAACATAGATATTAGGCTGTGTGTAGATTTAAGGAATTTGAATATATCTTCACTAAAAGACAATTATCCTTTGCCTAGCATGGAGGCTGTGCTTCAGAGAGTCTACAGGTTGTGAGTTGCTAAGTATGATGGATGGATTCTCTGGATACAACAAGGTGAAATTTAAGGAGTCTAAACAATGTAAGATAACTTTCACAACTCCATGGGGCGCATATGTGTATATTAGAATGCCATTTGGTCTGACAAATGCTGGTGCAATTTTTCAAAGAGCTATGGATGTGGCATTTGTAGACTTGATTAACATTATTTTGGTAATATATCAGAGGATGATCTCACAACTTATTCTAAGAAATCTAAAGACCACTATGGACATCTTGAGGAGGTATTCTCAAAAGATTTGGAATATGACATTTCATAGAACCCAAAGAAGTGCAGTTTTGCTATGACTGAAGGAATTTTTTTGGGTCACATTGTGTCTAAAGGAGTAAAAATTGATGTAGAAAGGGTTGCAACAATAGACATAATCCCAACTCCAAAGACTATGGAAGACATCCAATCATTTTTCGAATAGATCAACTTTGTAAGAAGGTTTGTGTCAAACTTTGTAGATATTGTTAAAACTATTTCTAGAATGCTTAAAAGGGGTGCAAAACTTGACTGGACCAATGAAGTATTAGATTCTTTTACAAGTATAAAGAGGGCCATCAAGGAGGCTCCATTTTTAATATCCCCTAATTTTGATAAACCCTTTCAAATATTTTCATTTGCCTCGTTCCATACTATTGCTGCAGTCATGTTGTAAAAAAATAATGATAGGTATGAACAACCTATCTCTTTCTTCAACAAATCTTTGCACGCTGCAAAATTAAATTATGATTGTGAAAAAGCAAGCTTATGCCTTGGTTAAAGTAGTAAAAAAAATTAAATCTTATTTGGTAGGAGCCAAGGTCACTGAATATGTTCCTAATGTTGTAGTGAAAGACATATTCTCCCAGTGTGAGATGACAGGACAAAGATGCAGGTGGATTAATAAGATCCAAGAGTTTAACATTGAGATTCAAATAACCAAGTTGGTTAGATGTATGGGTCTAGCAAAGTTGAGTGGTAGAAAAAAATCTAGAGGCTGTTTAGGTGAATGATGTAGAAAATGAAGATGAGATATTGACTAGAATATAGAGGTAGCCATGGTATTTATATATTGTATATTTCCTGAGAAACATGAAGTGTTCTAAAGGAATGAGTGCCAGAAGTGCACATTGAAGTTACAAGATCAATAATATGTGTTGAAAGATGGGGATCTTTTCTGGAAGAATCAGGATGGTGTTCTATTGTTTTGTCCAGATAAAGGATAATCCCAAAAGGTCCTCGAATAAATGCATGGAGGAGTTTGTGGTGGGTATCTCACAGCAAAGACTACTGCTCATAAAATACTCAGGGTAGGATATTATTGGCCCACCTTATTTGTAAACACCCATGGTTATGTAAGAAAATGAGAGCCATGTCAAAGATTCTCCGGGAAACTTAAGTATGCAGGAGCATTTCCTCTCAAACCACAACAGGTAGAAGGCCCATTTCACCAATGGGGAATGGACTTCATAGGGGAAATTAGTGTTAAATCTAGTGGGGGTCATAGATGGATTATGGTGGCTATTGATTACTTTACTAAGTGGATTGAAGCTATCTCAACAAAGAAGACAACTAGTAATGTTGTTTTTAAATTTCTTGTTAGATAACATACTCACAAGATTTGTGTACCTGCTAAACTTATTATGGATACTACTATGTGCTTTAGGTCAAAAGAATTTAGTAACTTCTGTAATTCATATGGAATCACAATGTTCTATTAATCTCCATATCACCCACAAGGGAATGGCCAGGTTGAATCAAGTAACAAGAGTCTTTTGAAAATCATTAAGAGGATGTTAGAAAAGAACAAGAGGGTGTGGGAATCCAAATTGAAATTAGCATTGTGGGCTGATAGAGTAACTATTAAAAAGGCTACAAGAAAATCCCCTTTTGAATTAGTTTTTGGAACTTAGGAAAGAATGCCTTTGACTAACTTGTTTCTCATGTACAAATTTATCCATGAAAAAGATGTTGATATTGCTGATTCAATGATGGAGATGATAGTTTAGTTGGTGCAACTGGATGAAATGAGGAACGAGGTTGTAAAGAAGAATGCTAAGTTACAACAACAAGTCAAATATCTATTTGATAAAGAAGCGACACCGAAAATTCTAGGAAGGAGATGTGGTCATGATGTGGAATGCTCGAAGCCAAGACAAAATAAAACATGGCAAATTTGATGCAATTTGGTTAGGACCGTTTGAGATAACTGACAAGCATGGAGAAAATTCTTATTTCCTTAGAAATACAGATAATGAAATTTCAGAATTGCTAGTGCATGGACAATTCCTAAAATACTTTTTTGCTTAATTTTCTCCATGCACAGTAGTGTTTAGATGTACATTTGTAAATATGCCTCGCAGGTAGGATTTTGGTAAGAATGGGTCTACCCCCTAGAGTTTGATTTGTGGTCTTGAGCCTCTATCTCAAGCATCCCCAACTAGAGTCACTGTTATAACTGTTTTGGGAAGACATTTTCCTTTTGCTTTAGTTAGGTCTTTTCCTGCTCTTTTTGATTTTTTTGTCTTGAGCGCCTTCCCTTTTGAACAAAGCCCTATTATCATGGTCTTCGTTTGGAAATTACTTTGGCAAATGTTTTGGTGGTATGTCTTTTTATATCCTTAGGTCAATTAGGTTTGGTCCCTTTTGCATGATAACTTAAAAGACTCATATTTGATCATGTTTTTGAATCATCCTAAGGTGGGCCATGCGTGTCGGTGTGCTTGTGTTTGCACTAAGTTGCATCTGATGCGGGAGAAAATTGGTTTCCATATTGTTAATTGGGAGCTTGGTGGGGACCTTTTCTTGGTTTTGTTGAGTCCCATGTTGAGCCAAAAGGAACGAGAACTCAGAGCTCATGGAGTCTTTGTCTTATGCTTTGGTGAGTGTCTAAGAAAGAGGAAGCAACATCAATAATAAGTTACTTGATGGAGGTGTGTTTTCCATTCCAACGAGTCCCAAACAGGAGATAAAGGAGTGTGTGCTAGGGAATAGGTGGGATCCAATGTGTCAGCTTGGGCCTCGCCAAGACAACTTGTGTGACCTTGGCTAGTGTTTGAGAAAAGGAAATAAATCAGTGAGGTGGTGATGGGAATGGCGATCTCCTCGGGTAGGGAGGTTTGAATTTTGCTGCCAGCCATTGATTGTTTGAGATCAAGAGTGCACGTTTAAACTTGCATGAGACCCGTTTGTGCCACCATTTTTCATAGGAGCCACATTTATGAATAAAAGTGGCAAATTTAAGTATCGAGCGACTTAAAATCCCTCAATTGCAGAATGTTGAGAAGGTTTTATTCGAAGCTAGGGAGTTGAGCCATGTTCCCTGTGAAGGCATCCAATTGCTGCAAGATTGCTCAGTATGAACAAAATCCTCTAAGTTATGTTTCCTGATTCTCTAGTTAGTTTGAAGGGCCTTGTAGGGTAAACAATCGTAGCCCTAGTTGGAGTAATTTTAAGGTCTAGGTTAATATTTGGTGAATTTGCAAAATGTCTACTCCTTCGAAAACCTCACAATTTGGAGAACCAAAAGCCAAGAGACAAAAGAGAAGAGAAATATCCATGATGACCTAATTGCTCAGTTACCTGGATCATCTTATAGGCCTAAATCGAGGGATGGTGTCTCAAAATTCTTTGATAAATAGTGTGACTGTAGGGAGAGTTATTTTAAGGTAAGAGGACACCATATTTTCAAATGTTTTTTTTATGAAATTTGAGTATGAAATTATAGAATGTAACTCTTGGAGATTAGGCTTAGCTAGGTTAGTGGTCCCTAATTTTTTTGTCAGTGTGGACTTGGTTAAGGCCCTTGCATTATGTTACAACCCCAAGGGTCAATATATCAAATCCATAAATGGAAGTCTGTTAGATATTAACATAAACAAAATTCTGGAGGTATTTGACCTAAAGGATTGTAGGGACTGTACTACAACCATAGATTTGGAAAATTTGAAAGCAGAGAATGATGCTATAGAGGGGATTTTCAGAAGAAAATTGGTTGCCCATCCAGAGGCCAAGGTACCAAAATGATTTGCAAAAGTTTGCTAGAACTGAGAAACCCCCATACAAGGTTGATTTATTCTACAAAATTTTTGAGTTAACATATTCTGCAATATGTCAAGTACTAGGGTATAGTGGAGACCCTATGATGCCCAAAGAGTTGATGCTACTTGCTTGTGATGACCAAAGTGAAAATAATTATAGAACTTATGATTACCCCCAATTTATTGAAGATGCAATACACAATTCATTGGTAAAAATACAACATGGAGGTACCAATATCACCTTCAAATGGTATTTGTTGTTAATGCACATGTTACTGTTTCATGGACATAACTATGGTGTGTGGAGCACAACCCTTTGTGTAAGGCCTATTCAGAAAGGTGTGGGTATGAACATTCACATGCTCTTGTGTTTGAACAACACTTTGTCAAAAGAATTTATATTGTATATGGTATACAGGTTCCTTAGTTAAAAAAGAAAGTCATGATTTTCTTGAGGCCAAAAGGGAAAGAGAAGGAACTCAAGGTGAATATTGATTACAATTGGGCTGATTGGTATCTAGATGAGATGTATTTATACATTAGAATTTATGGATTTAAGGGGATTCCACACATTTTGCGATTCATAGTACCAAATCGACTAGCTGCTTTGGAGATAGTGTGGCAGATGTATGAAGTTTGAGCTCTTTTCACAGACAACCAAAAGGGATTTTTTCTGCCAATGTATCTTGAGATTGGGGACTTTGAAATTAAGTCAAACTAAGGCTTTAAGAAAGCCATTGAATTTCTTAAATCTTTTCACTTACCATTGGGATTGAAAGCAAAAGAATTTGACCCAGAAGGGTATTACTCTTCTGCAAAGAGGGCAACTACATTGGGGAGAATTGAGCATGAATTTGAATTAAGAGAATAATTGATGAGAAATTGTACTTCTTATGAAGATGTTCAAGCAAGGAGGTTAGCGTACTTTAAAGTACAAAAGATTGAAAGTAGAAAATAACTTAAAGACTCTTCTTATTAAGGCATCTTTCCAGATGAATTTGACAGGGTTAAGAGGATGAAAAATATCATTCAAGATGCCCCTATCCTATTAGCCAATTTATCTGTTTCTCCATCTCCATCCCCAAGTCCATCAACTTACACAGTAGGAGGACCAATTGATGTTTCTCCATTGGCAAGAATGTGTCCAATACCATCTTCATGTGTTGCTTTCTCTTCAGGCTGGTGATATAGGTGATCATCAAGAAGAGATAGAAGTGAATCAAGAAGTAAGGTCACAACCTTACGTTCGATTAGATGAAAACAATGATGATCTTATTCAAATAAGTAGTTATCTAATAGAGGATGTGAGAGGAAAAGCATAAGAAACTTTCCTGTCTAATGATGGATTTATTCACTCTCAAGAATTCAGGTTGTTCATGTACAAATGGAAGGGTAGAGAAATAGTCGGAGGGTAGAGAGAAATTCCCAGTGAAAAACAAGAGGAATGCAACAATAAGTTTTATGTAGGGATAAGGGAGGAGTTTGAACATATGACACCCGAAAAGGGAAGGCAGATGCTTAAAGAGGATGGATGTCTAATCATCTTCGGGATGGACATGTCCTCTAGAATTGTCTTTGACAACTTGAGAAGGGAACATAAGTTTGATTGTAATCTCATGGATGAAGGATATGACAAACTTTTTTTTGGTTCAGAATTTAGACCATCAGATAAAACTCTCTCCACATGGTGCTTATATCCTGAGGGGAAAAGACCAAGGTTAATCAATGATATGAATGAGATAATGGGACAATTCATGGTCTATAGGCTTAAAGATGTTTTTGATTAAGGAAAAAGTAGGTTTTGAAGGGGCCCCGAAACCCTTTACAAGAAGAACTTAAACAACAAAGCTATGCCAAACAGAAAAGAACAGAAACCACAAAAACCAGCGGAAAACCTAAGAAAACCCAAAAAAGCCCCAAAAAGCCAGCAGGCCTTCCAGCATTCAAATTTTTTCCAGGGCTTTAGCTAGGGTGTTGCTCATATCATACAACTCTTTGATGTTGTCTTTGAAGTTAGGGGGATCCTTTGCTGAAGCAGCCACAACTTTTTTGATACTGGCCCTGGTTCTCTTCGCAGTACCGCCCACCGGATTAGCATCACCGCTTCTAGTCTGGATGGTCTCTTCCTCCAGGTCAAGATCCACGACCGGTTTAGGAGTGTAGGTATGATCAACGACCTTGGTGATGTCCTCTAGGTTTTTAATGACATCAAAGAGGATACTTGGGATAACTTCCATTAGATTTTTCATCGCTTCTTTTCCCTCTTCCAGCGATTTTACCTTATTCTCCATTTCCTGCTTCCAATTAATCTGCTCTCTGTTTTCACCCTCCTTCTTTTCATCCGTTTTAAACCCTTTCTTATCCAGGTTTTTCAGGGTCTAGTAGGTCCATCTATTGAAATCCATTCTGGCCTCAGAGAGCTTCTTGAGGTTATCCAGGATAAGCCCTTTACTAGCACTTTCCTTGTCCTCGCTATCCCTATCCTCAGTCAGGTCCTTCTCAGAGTCTTTGTTCTTTTCCTTCTTAGAATTCACTCCGGTTTCCTCGTTATCTTTGGGATCCGCTTCTTCCATCAGATGGTTGTTGTCCTTACCAGGGTATTTGCCGAGGGTAGGGCTTTCTTGACCAGGCTCATTGTTGCCTCTTTCTTCCTCGTTACCTATCTCCTCGTCTTTCCAACTATCTTCACCGTTGGAGTCATCCGTCTCCATTCCGCTACTTTCCTTAACAATGTCCTATGTTTCCAACCCAGGGACGCTTTTCCTTTTTTTGCTGGAGGACGCCTTCTCCTTGCTAGTTTCTCCCTCTTCCATCTTTCTCTTGCCCAGAGAGGCGGAAATCCTCTTATTCTCCAGCAGGGTGAGGGTTTTGCAATTCTCATAGATGAGCAGCAGAAGCCCGCAGTGGAGAATCGGGCTGTAAGGGTTAGTCCTGTGTTTGTTGAGGGACCTGGAGAGGGACCGAAAGAGGTAGTAGGGCAGAGACACCTTTTTGTCATGTCTGAAATGGTTTAAGAGCACGAAGTGGTAGGTGTGGACCCTAGAAAAATGACCTTCAACCATGATGTACTCCATAATTGCTTTAAGAATCCAACCCCACAACTTCTTGATGTTTGCAGCTTCGTAGTAGCCCCCAGTAGCCTTGCCAATTTTAGCTCTCTTTCTCTTTTCGCAGGAACAGGTTAACCGCGTTGTTGGAGACCTTAAGGTCTCGAAAGAAATTAAGCCTAGAATGGGGCATTCCGATCACAGTGGAAATGAGCCCAGCGTCCAGCTTAAACTTAACTCCATAAAGTTTAAAAGAGCCATTAGACCAGTTTTCGGAAATCTTAGAAACGGCTAAGTTAACCCTACCTTTGTCATAGTCCTCAAGTTTCTCCATGAAGCCGGTAAGAGAGCCCTTCTCCAATTTCACCCAGACTTTTGGCATCGCTTTCCAGGTCGACGTATTGCCTGGTTCTTCCCGCCTTAGGTCTCCTCCCATCTTCAGATACGAGCTGTCTGCTCTGTTTCTCTGCAAGATATCACCTTCTTTTCCAATGTTGCTCAAGTTTTTGAACTAGGTAACCCACAAAGCATGGGACACTTTATTAGAGATAATAGAAGATCTGCCACGATGCCAAGTAATGATGGCCTTTCCAGCGAGACATAAATGATGCTTTTTACTTATCATGATTAAATTGTCCTTTTGTCCCTGTATAACGGTCCTTTCTAATGAACTCTTTGATATTTAAATTGAGATCCTCCTCGTGCCAAATCATTTGGGAGTCAGAGTTAACTCTAGTATTCGCTAAGAAATCCGCCATGCTGTTTTGCTCTCTGAAGGCATGTTGAATAATGATTTCTTTGGAACTGGCAATGATCTCCCTAGCTTTCATGATGATATTTTCAATAGACCAGGAAGGCTCCGATTCCCCCTTTAGGCACTTTATGATATCGAGTGAATCTCCCTCAAGCCATATTCGATCATAATTTAGATTTTTGGCTATAATTAAGGTATTCAAGGCTGCAGAGGCTTCAACAAAATGGCTAGTTTGATTCCCCAGAGGACCAGCCATCACCTTAAGACAACTTCCAGCAAAATTCCTGACAATGCCCCCATATCCAGCTTTACCTAGATTCCCTTTAGAGGCCCCATCAAAGTTAGCCTTAATCCATCCATGCGGGGGAAAACACCAGACTAGACCTTCTCTTCCAGTCTCCTTGCTAGTAGTAGTGGTAGAAAGGTTCCACCTGTCTTTAAAATCATCTTTAGCAGCAGGTCCTTGATCAGTGCAGTAAAGGCTTTCAAAGATACTCCTAAAGATTTTATCTGCAACCACTTCAGGAGAAGCCCTTTTATCCCTAAAAATCCTGTTGTTGCGCTCTTTCTAGATATTCTAGATGACAATCGTCAGAGTAAGTTTCCAGGTCTCCACATTTTTAGGATTAGAATTAGGGCAATGCCATTGAAGCCAGGTGTCACCAAGAGAGTTCGGGAAGACCCAACTTAGGTTGCACCTGGAAAGGATGATTTTCCAGATATCCTGGCTAAAGGTGTATTAATTGAGAATATGACAACCTGTCTCTTCTTCCCTGCAGCAAAGAAAACACCTGTTAGGAAAAATAATACCTCTTTTGTGAAGATTGTCGAGGGTTAATACCTTATTTTGGATGAAAATCTAGAAGAAGATATTGACCTTAGGAACTAACTTCTTGTTCCAGACTTTAGCCTAGATGGGAATTTATTCCACCGGAACATTGTGAATAGCCACAACAAAGGAAACAAAGTATTTCCCATCCAGAGTTTCCCTCCATATCAATTTGTCATCTTTGTTGTCTTTAGGGATTTTGGCAGAGAGAGCTATTTGAAGGAACTTGAGTCCCGGACACTGCTGGCTAAAGTCAATCCATTTCCCATTTCTGCCGTAATCTCTTACCATTTCTCCATACCTACTTTTGAATCGGTCTTTCCAATCTTTAAGGATTGGGATTTCCTCCAGAGGTTTATCCACGATCCATCTATCTTCCCAAAATCTTATTCTCCTCCCATCTCCAAGGTTCCAAGTTTTGCCAGCAACAACCCAGCTTTTAGCTGATTGCACAACATTCCATATGACAGATCCTTCAACATTAAAAGAGTTGTTAAAAAATTCTTCCTTAGAAGGTTGCATATAGAGATATTTGTTTTTCCAGATAGAGTTCCATTCTCTTTCCTCCCCTTTGAATCTCCATATTTGTTTGGCTAATAAAGCTTTATTCATAGAACCAATGTTCCTTACGCCCAGCCCATCAGAAGCCTTAGGGGAGAAAATTTTATTCCAGGCAATAAGGGGAATTTTGTTTTTATCTTCCACTTCCGACCAAAGGAACTTTTTTTGGATTTTTTCAATGGCTTCCGCAAACTTTGAGGGGATTTTGAACAAGCTAAGAGCATACACAGGAAGATTTTGGAGAGTGGCTTTGAGCAAAGTGATTTTTCCTGCTTGACTTAGGACAGCCCCTTTCCAGCCAGCAAGTTTCAAGTTAATTATGTCAATTAGCTTGTTCCAGAAGGAATCCTCAGGCTTGAGACACAGAAGAAGCCCCAAATAGGTAGAGGGAAACTCAGAGATGGTGCAGCTAAGAATTCTACCAATCCTTATTTGCCTTTGAAACGAGGTATTGATGAAAAACAAGGAGCTTTTATCCCAGTTGATTTTTTGGCCAGAGGCAGATTCATAGGTATTTAGAATAATCTTCATATTTTTAGCTTCCATGATGGTGGCTTCCCCCATGGTGATAGAGTCATCAATGAATTGTTCATGAGAGTAGACAACATTGGAAGAAGAAGGTTTCAGGCCCTTAAGATTGCCATCTTCCACATTTTTAAGGATGAATCTTCCCAAGCATTCAGCAAGAATAGTGAACAAGATAGGGGATATCGGGTCCCCCTGTCTGAGACCTCTAGAGCTTTTGAAGAAACTAGACAGGGAGCCATTGACAATAACAATAGAGGAGGAAGTTTCCATTAGTTGAGAGCAGAGCTGAATAACTTTGTCACCAAAACCAAACGCTTTCATGATCCTAAGGAGAAACTGCCAGTTCACTCTATCAAAAGCTTTAGCCATGTCTAACTTTAAGAAGAATCCCTGGTTATTTGCCACTTTCAGGGAGTGGATGTTTTCATGAACGGAAATGGTGGAGTCCAAAATCTATCTTCCGGGGAAAAAGCCATTCTGCTGGACAAATATGTAGCGTCGTAAATTGTACGCACTTGCTAAAGCAGTACAATTTCACACCTAGTTTAGCACCCGTCGTGGCGCATTTTGCATTTTGCATTGCATTTCCCCTTTAGCACTTAATTAATCAAATTAATTAGGTCTAAGGTCCTATTTCATCATCTTCCACATTATAAAGTTGGGCCCTTTCATTAAAGTGTGCCCCTTTCATTTTATTCTTCCAATACATCATTTAATCAAAAACCCTAATTAGGTCCTATTTTGAACTTGGGGGCTTGATTTCGGGGGTCAAAACATCTTGAAATCGCCTGTAACTTCGAGAATCGCTCTAAAATCATCATATCCGACGACCCTGAAAATTTGGTGAAAAGTTGTCAGGACCATGGCGCCCGGCGTGCACACGGTCCAGGACATTTTTCCCGAAATTTTAGGAGCGCAACCCAATCATAAAATAAAGCTTAACCCCAAGAAATTGGCAGGAGATTCAATCTCTAGGTCAGCCAAAAGTTGAAATTAAGACCTAGGGTTTCATATATAAGAGCTCTCTTTCTTCATTTGAAAGGATCGGAATTTTGGTTTTCAAGGACCTTCTATGCAGCGAAAGAGCAGATCTTTGAAGACTTCAACAACATTCAACATCCATCCATCAAGCATCCATCAATTTCATTCATCCATTTAGGGCTTTGAAGGCATTGAAGAGCAATAAGGGATCACCGACTGAAGATTGGCTTGTACCCCTCCCTTGGGGTTGGGTATGATTTCATGTTGTTTTCATGTCTTTGCATAAGCCTCATTATATCACTTGTATTCATGCTTTAGATCACTTTGCATCTTGATTTAGAGCATTTACATTATCATTTGCAAGCAATTAGGGTTTACTTTCTAGGTTGCTCTAGTTTGCTTACTAGCATTTTAGGATCTTGCACACACACAAGGTCTGCACACACAACTTTTACTATACAACTTGGCTATTCGTGGAGGTGGAAATCACCAAAGCGGGGGTTTGACTAAGGCAAAACCCTATATAGCCACCTACAACCCTTTTCAGATATAAGTGCAGATTTCTGAATTCGAAGGACGTCGCGAGTTGCAGATTCGACAGGAGCAGACTGAGACGGGACAACACACCAAATTGCAGAGCAGAAACCTAGGACAGGGGCGTGGGGCACCCTGGTCCTCACAGGACAGGGGTGCTGGGCGCTCTGGTCCCTCAGACAACAACAGTTTTCAGCACTTTTCGACAGCTTTCAGGTTGCCAAAAGGAGCAGTTTCAGGTGTAGAATCAGGTCAGTGGTGCATGCGCCCCCGTCCAGAACATTTCCACACAGATTTTAACCCCAGGTACACATCTGCATTCTCCTTTTATCCTTGTGTTTGCAGCTTTTCATCACTTAATCTCAATCTTGCAATCTTGTTACTAGTTCATACTTGCACTCTAGGGCTAGTAGTTGAACTTGCGTCATTTTATCTATCATTTGCAACAAAGGAATAGAAATCCTAATAGGTAGCCCGTGGCTCTCTCTTCCACAAAAAGAAGTAGCCAATTGTGTGATACCTCTAGGCTCTTTTGTATTCCACAAGTGTGTGATTGAAAGTGAGATTAGGGCATGTTTGCTTAGTGTCACTTGTTTCCCTTACACATTTTTGGTGAACCCGACGTGAATTCCAATCTTCTCTAATTTATGTTTTCAAATTTGAGTGTTTATGCTATTTCAAATTCAAATTTGTATTTACAAGTTTTAATTTCTTGCAAGATTCAAAAATTTAGAGGAAATTTTTGCTAAAACCCTAATTTTTCAATTCAAAGTTGAACTTGTGGATAGCTTAATTGGGATCAATAATTTCAAATCTGATTTAGGAACTCATTTGAATCATAAATTTCATTTTCTAAATCTACATTCTAAGTGCTTGCATTGGTTAAAATTAAACATTTCCTTTTATTTTGCATGTGTTATCATTTGAAAGAGGAAAATTGTTGTCATGATGCATTCATTTCATAGATGTGATAATGGGTTAGCTTCCCTTGTTTCAATTTTTCCTTCTCCTAAAGAACCTCCCCCCATCTATAACAACAATTTAGTGCCTAAAAGAGTTGCTACCAATCCCTTTGAGACTCTCGCATGCTCTAAGGATGAAGACTTTAAGAGTGATCTTGACAATTCTCCTAAAATGTGCCCTTCCTATTTAGCTATCCTAGAGGAAGAGAATGATATCATAAACACCTTTCTTAATGTTACTTCACCTTTCCTACATGAGGCCTCTCTAAGTGAAAAGGTATTGATGGACATTGACTTATTTTCTCCTAAAGTTGGTCCTTCCAATGGGGGCATGTTAGTGCAACAAGAGGTTATGAATACTTCTTTCAAAGATCTCCTTCCTAAGCATGAATCTTTGGAGAAATATGTTCATGTTCCTCCTAAAAAACACTCCCTTCATGAGGATCCTTTTGTGCAAGAAGATGACATTATCCCTACATTTCCTAGTGATGGCATTTCCTTTTCCAACAAAATTCCCACTAGAAATGATGAATTAATGATAAATGCTTACCCTTCTCCTAAAGTTTGTCTTACCCATAAGCATCCCTTAGAGAAAGAAGATGAAATAATAAGCAATTTACTTAATTCTCTCTCCCCTAAAGATCATATTGAACATATTTTGAGGAAAGAGGATGAGTTTAACACATCTATTGATGCTCTCCCTCCTAAGGATGAGGAATTAATAAACAATGTTATCTCCTCTCCCGAAATTGACAATACTTCAAACATTCCTTTCAACTACTTCACTATTTGGGATGAACCATTAGAAGAAGGTGTAGATTATTCTCTACCCCATGAGAGAATCCTAGCCAAAGGGGATGAAATCAAGATTGAAAACTCCCTTGATAGTTTCTCACCTTCCTTGAATCTCAATCATTCTCCCTCTAAAAATAAAGCATCTCCCTCTCCTCAACTTGGTTCTACTCATAAGGAAACCTTAGTTCAAAGCAAGATGGTTAACATCTCTTTCAAAGATCTCCCTCTCAAAAGTGAGACTTTAGAGAGTAATGTTGATCCTTCTCCTAGAGAGTTTATTCCTCATGTAGATCCTTTGATGATAGAGGATGATATGACCTTTCCTAGTATTACTCTTCCTACTGGAACATCAATGCCTACCCCTCGTCTCTCTCCTAAAATTGATTTAATCCGTGATGAGATTTTAGTGCAAGAGAAGACTATCAACAATTCTTCCAACACTTTTGTTCATTCCTCTAAACCATCCTCAATCAATTTGATACATGTGAATGAAACACCTAACAAACCTCTCTTCACTGTGCAAGGTGCTTGTCCTTCTCAAAATTCTCAACCTTTAAATAAGCCTATCTTAGTGGTTCAAGGGGGTTATGCTAATGATTCTTTTTGCACTCCTAAGAAACCTATTATTACTGTGCAAGGAGGTTATTCTACTAAGAGCCCTTATGAGTATGCTAAGCAATTGACTAGAGAGAGTTATAATGCGGTTGCTCATACCTATAACACAAGAAACAATAGGCAACCTAATCCTCCTCCAGTTATCCCAACTTCACTTCCTCCTTCCCAACTAATTCTTCCTCAAGCTCCTCATATTTCACAAGTTCTTGGTAAGGAATATGATCTCATAGAACAACTTAAAGCTACCCCTGCTAAGATATCCGTTTGGGATTTGATCCAAACTTCTTCCGCTCATCATGGAATGTTACAAGATGCCTTGAAAGATTTGAATGTTCCTCCACCTAATACATCTAGTAATATAGTGTCTTTGGTTAACTCGGTGATGAATCCTAAAGCTCAAATTGTGTTCACACAAGATGAGTTGCCTACTAGTGAAATTTAACGTCAATATTATCCCTTGATGATTGTGGTTATCATAAATGACACTTCTATAAGACGAACACTGGTAGATAATGGTTCTGGCCTTAATGTGTGTAGCATTAATCTATTGCATAAGATGAATGTGGATACATCCCTTATTGAGCCTGACTCTCTTCCCATTCGAGGCTTTGATAATGTGGCTAAGTCTTCATTAGGTATTATCACCTTACCCATCACAGTGGGACCTGTTACTTTGCCTACTCCTATCCATGTTATGTCGGGAAATCTAACATACAACTTGTTATTAGGGAGACCTTGGATTCAAAGTATGCAAGCTGTCCCCTCTACATTGCATAGACAAGTTAAATTTATTTATAATAATAAGACATATACCTTGATAGGTGATACTAATTTTCAAGCTTGTTTGCAAACATCTACTTCCAAAGGGAGATCTTCTAAGCCTTCCTCTTCTAGTGATGACTTGTTAAACAAGATACCTATGGATGAATCATCACCCTCTGATAATCAAAATTCTTTGGATGAGTCTGAAGTTCTTGAAGAAGATTCTTCTCAACTTGAATCTACACATGAAAAGGCTTTTGATCCTGAGAAGGTTCTCGCAGAAGACGATTGGGGATCTCTTGATTTCAATCCCACCTTTGTAGGTGAGTATAGGGTTCCTCCTAGAGAGCTTAAAGTTAAAAAGAAGGAAGAAACTAGAGATCAATCAGTCTTACCTGAACCTATGAGCAATAATTTTGTGGCCGCTCCTCAAACTTCTTCTCCTCACACCTCTAATTCTGAAGAATTTGATTCTTTGTCTTATGAAAAACCACCTTTTCTTTCTGAAATGGCTAATCGTTATGGTCGTGGTTTTCACATTTTGGCTAAGAGTGGCTATAGTGGAAATGGTTGTGGCACAAATGAACAAGGAATTAAAGTTCCTTTAGAACATAACATGCATGAATATTCATTTGGACTTGATATAGCTACCCTCAAATTTTCATCACCTTCCTTAGTAAGCATTAGGTGATTTTGTGATCTAACGTGTGTTTTGTAGGGTGCGGTTCCTAACTGTGTACTGCAGATACCGCTGGAGGCTTCATTCGACAGACTTATGGATATATCCTTTTTCAAATAATGTTTACTTTTCTGTACTTTAGCTTGCATATGCACGTAGTACTCATATGACCGCTAACGTGGGGGCTAAATGTAGCGTCGTAAATTGTACGCACTTGCTAAAGCAGTACAATTTCACACCTAGTTTAGCACCCGCCTTGGCGCATTTTGCATTTTGCATTGCATTTCCCCTTTAGCACTTAATTAATCAAATTAATTAGGTCTAAGGTCCTATTTCATCATCTTCCACATTATAAAGTTGGGCCCTTTCATTAAAGTGTGCCCCTTTCATTTTATTCTTCCAATACATCATTTAATCAAAAACCCTAATTAGGTCCTATTTTGAACTTGGGGGCTTGATTTCGGGGGTCAAAACATCTTGAAATCGCCTGTAACTTTGGGAATCGCTCTAAAATCATCATATCCGACGGCCCTGAAAATTTGGTGAAAAGTTGTCGAGACCATGGCGCCTGACGTGCACACGGTCCCGGACATTTTTCCCGAAATTTTAGGAGTGCAACCCAATCATAAAATAAAGCTTAACCCCAAGAAATTGGCAGGAGATTCAATCTCTAGGTCGGCCAAAAGTTGAAATTAAGACCTAGGGTTTCATATATAAGAGCTCTCTTTCTTCATTTGAAAGGATCAAAATTTTGGTTTTCAAGGACCTTCTATGCAGCGAAAGAGCAGATCTTTGAAGACTTCAACAACATTCAACATCCATCCATCAAGCATCCATCAATTTCATTCATCCATTTAGGGCTTTGAAGGCATTGAAGAGCAATAAGGGATCACCGACTGAAGATTGGCTTGTACCCCTCCCTTGGGGTTGGGTATGATTTCATGTTGTTTTCATGTCTTTGCATAAGCCTCATTATATCACTTGTGTTCATGCTTTAGATCACTTTGCATCTTGATTTAGAGCATTTACATTATCATTTGCAAGCAATTAGGGTTTACTTTCTAGGTTGCTCTAGTTTGCTTACTAGCATTTTAGGATCTTGCACACACACAAGGTCTGCACACACTACTTTTACTATACAACTTGGCTATTCGTGGAGGTGGAAATCACCAAAGCGGGGGTTTGACTAAGGCAAAAACCTATATAGCCGCCCACCATACCTTTTCAGATATAAGTGCAGGTTTCGGGATTCGGACGACGCCGTAAGTTGCAGATTCGACGGAAGCAGATGGAGACAGAACAACACACCAAATTTCAGAGAAAAAGACCAGGACAAGGGCGTGGGGCGCCCTGGTCCCTGGGACAGGGGTGCTGGGTGCCCTGATCCTTCTGTCAGACAACAAGTTTCAGCATTTTTCTGACAGCTTTTAAGGTTGGAAAACAACAGTTTCAGGGGCAGCATCAGGACAGTGGCACCTGCGCCCCCATCCCGAACATTTTCACTCAGATTTTAACTCCGGGTATGCATTTGCATTCTTGTCTTGTGCTTGTGTTTACAGCTTTCCATTGTTTAAACCTTAATTCTGCAATCTTGCTATTAGTTCATACTTGCACTTTGGGATTAGGAATTGAACTTGTATCATTTTATCTTTCAATTACAACAAAGGAATAGAAATCCTAATAGGTAGCCCGTGGCTCTCTCTTCCACAAAAATAAGTAGCCAATTGTGTGATCTATCAAGCTTGAATTGAATCAGATCAGCTCCGGTTCTTCTATTGGTCCAAGTGAAATTGATGCCCTGAAGATCCATATTAATGAGAGCTTGGTTGTTAATCAAGTCCATGAGGTCTTGTTTCCCATCAAGTTGTAAGGGGATACCTCGCATCTTCTCTTCAACTTTGAGTGGGGTATTGAAGTCTCCCATAATGATCCAGCTTTGATCAGCAAATTGGAGTCTGTCAGCTACAAGGCTTTTCCAATATTTAGCTCTCCCGGATTTGCTATTAGGCACATAGACATTAGATAACACCCAGACAAAGTTGTCCTTAATATGCTCAAGCTAAACAGAGATCCTATTAGTAGCAGAGATGATTTCCTTTCCAGTAATGGTTTTTTGGTTCCAAAAAATCGCAGTTCCTCCAGAAGCTCCCTCCGAGTTTGATCCTATGACTCCATTTTCTTTGAAAATTATAATCTTTTCAACTTTTTCTTTAGACATCTTGGTTTCCTGAACAAGGACTACATTCGGTTTATGATCTCTGATGATGTTCCATAACGCATCCTACTTATGAGGGGCATTCAGCGCTCTAATATTCCAGGATATTATCTTCATACTTTAACTGGGGATAGGGCTGACTCAATGGAACACTGTGTTCCATCAGCACGGTTCTTCCAGATTTCCTGTTCCCTTTGATGTTTTAGGGATGGCCTACCCTACTTTTTGTTCTGACCTCCAACATCTGCCTTTTTCTTGATCTTGCTTCTAGTTGAGATTCCTGCATTGAATTCCTCCTTGTTCAATTTTCCTTCTCTCGATCCGAATATCCGAAGATTCCCATCCTGCAAATCCACACAGTGGGAAGGGGTTTTACAGAGGTTGGGCTTTGGGCTTCCATTGGTTAAAAGCAGTAAAGGCTCACTATCAGAAGGGACTTGAGCTTCATAAAAGTTTTCCTCAGCCAATTTTGATAGAGATAGGGCTGGAATGGTCTCTTCCTTCTCCTCACTCACTGATCCAGCCTCCTGGTCTGGAATGAAGTCTTCCTTCTCTTGACTAACAAATCCAGTCTCCTGGTCCTCTGGGTTTTTTTAATTGTTCAACTCAGTTCCTTGCTCTGCTTCTTTAATTCTCTCTAGTTGGTCATTGGAGCAAACACAATCTTGTTGGTCGTTGCTACTACTCTCATTCCTCTTGGCTTCATTCAAAAGTTCCATCATATCCTTATTTTGGTTACTCTCAGTTGTTGATGAGTCTCCTTTTTTATTTATCATTTGCCAGGTCTTTTTGTTCTTGTTGTTGCTATCAATCTTGTTTTCCTTGTTTTTCTTGAGCGGACATGATTTAGCCCAATGCCCCGATTTTTTGCAGTGGAAACAAGCAAACGGTAGAGATTCATATTCAATAGCATGGGACCATTTTCCAAGTTTAGAAATGATGTCTATGCAGATGCAAGCAAAGACTAACCTTAATTTAGCCACCATCATCAGGTTGATCGATAAGAGTTCTCCGAAGGATTTCACAATACCCTTGAAGACTTCCTCATTCCAGTGTTCCAACGAAAGACTCGGAAGGCGCATCCAGACTGGCACCGAAACAAAGAAGGATTCATCGAGGACGAGATTCAAGGCCCATTTCTGAAGAGCCAGGGATGATTTGCCAAACATCCAAGGGCCTTCACAGAGAGATTTATTCATGTCTTCTTCAGAGTTGAAAGCAAAGGTAAAAAACCCTCTGGGCAGCGCTGCCACTTCCACTTGTCCTTTAATAAGCCATTTTCTCCTTATGAAATTCCTAACATCATCAATGTTAGGCCTAAAGCTAGAGAATCATCCTACTAATGTCATAAAAAGGCCAGAAACAGTCATATCGACCACTTTGTCTAGAACAAAAATAGCAAATTGTCCAGTGGTAGGGTTTGAAATGTTTGTTACTTCCGGGAGCCTAGATTTAACCAACGGTTTCACTCTGAAGAGCAAAGACCATTTTTTTCCTTTACCTCTGTCATGTGGGTCCCTGGGGTTCAAATCTTTGTCCTCTCCTGGTTTTGCTTTTTCCTTGTCTTCTTTTGACCCTTGAGGCGCCTGACCCCCTGCTTGATCGCCAGTTCCGATCCCAGAAAAACTGCAATCTCCAAGAAATCCGTTGTTCCCAGGGATTCTGCCATTTCCCATTTTGAAATTTGGGATTCCTGCTCCTTTTCGCTCCGCTCCTTTTCGCTTCATTTTATAAACTTCATTAGTTATAGGCTTAAAAATGTTTCTGCTAGTGACATAACATAATTGAATGTAAATACTGCCCCGTTTAATCAAGCCAAGGTTGAGGAGTTAAGTGAAACACTTGCATGGATCATTAGAGAAAATAATGAATTGAAGGAAGTAATAGGAGCTGTAAAAGGGAAAAGCTTATTGTTGGAAGATGAGACTGCCGTTTCCAAATTACAAACGAGCCTCATATTTGAGAGGAACAAAAGAGAAGAAGTTGAGAAACAAGTTCTTAAGTTACAACAAGAAGAGGTTTCTCAGAATGGGTAAGTTTGTGTGGGCCCAAGATTTTATCAAAAGAAGATTTGAAGAGATGTTGCCTTACTTACAAGTTACATGGACGAGATATCAGGAATGATCTCAAGTTATGCAAAGGCAATGAGCAGTGGAGTTCCAATTGAAGCTTACTATAAGACACTTGTTTAAAAAGCAACATGTAATTTGTTGTATGGATAAATTTATTGAGTCTGTTGGTGGTCAGGGAGTTGAACTTTGGACAAAAGTGTTAAATGAATTAGAGTCCGTGTTATTTGAAGCTGATGAGTTGTTGAGTAAGCACCGGAAGTTTCATGGATATATTTCACAAGATTTGAATAGATTTTCTAAAATACAGGGTATGCCTCTTCCTTCATTTATGAAAGAAAATGGACAGCTTAGAACAAAGCAGGAATGGAAGGAAAAACTTGGGAATTGTCTCTTCTGTAAATTACTTGATAGGGTTATGGATGATGATAGAAAGGTGGTGGAGAATTTACAAGTTGAACTGAGTGGTTTATATCAGCTGGAATTTAGTGCCAGGATTCTGAATAAGCTAAATGCTACTCTGGTTTTCTAAGGAGAAATGAATCATGAGAGAAGTGATTTTTATTAGCTTGACGTTATATTTTGTTCTCATGTATTCCATTATAACTTGATCAAGTTACTTTTCGTTTCTTGTATGACCTATCAAGAGAATTGTAACTGAAAAGGAAAATGATTCTATTTGAATCATAGTTTGTTATGAAAGCGGGTTTTTCTCGTTCTTGACATCTCCCCATGATACTATTATGTTTTCCTTCATGATGATGAAGCAAAGTGATGACATGGGGAATTTATAGGCCTGAAGATTTTGTTGCTCCCTTGTTTCTATAAAAGGGAATTCAAGACCATTTTGTAGGGGTTCTGAAAAGTAATTTGGAAGAGACTTAGGAAGGTTGTTCTTGATATAGAGTTACTTTTTCTGATATATGAAATTGTTGCATATGTACTGAAAGTAATGAAAAAATTATGATGGATTGTTTCATATCATTCATCTTTTAATTGTATGTTTTTATCTGTTAAGGATGAATGGAAATGTCTCTGCAAATTTCTTGTAGATGTGTGATGTGATGCTTAGGTTTTCTTTAAGAAAGAAATTAAATTATGGTAACACATTATAACGGTTTTAGTATAGCTATATGATTGTTTAAGAATGATCCATGGGGATACTAGTGGGATATATCTGTAAGGCATTTATATTTAGGAATATAGGTGCGACTCTTATTTATATGTTAGAAATATGACTCTATGCCCATGAATAACACACTTGTCCGATGATATACATGTTTAGTAACCACAATATGTTTAAATCAATCATTTTTGTTTGTTTTGTTATTTGTTTATGCTGAAGATCCTAATTCTCATGTGACAATATCCTGTGTAATAGGTAGAATAGGGCCAATTCTAAATTGCTTATTAGTATTTCAATTTTGTGTCATTGAGAACTATATGTTTTAATGTAATATTGGCCTAGTATATATGAATTTGTGAGTATTTCCATAGGTTAACCCGCCTGGGTTTTAGAGAGCCCGAAGTGTAGGAGGATTATCCATCCTGTTGAGGAATCCTTGTGAATTGGGCAATGATCTTAGGTTCTTGTTGATAGAAGAAGGCTAATTCTTAGAGAGACTTGAGAAATAACTTGGAAACACCAACAAAATGAGTATGGAAAATAGACATGGGAGGATGGAGGACTATTCAGGATGAGGTTTTTGGGATCATATATAAAACTATAGGAAGGTGAATGACCTCAATATAACATAATGGTTAGGTAAGCATTTTCCATCATAGGAGAAGAATGTGAATATCCAATATTTATCCTAAACTTATTTATACTTCTATGTTTTATTTATTTATGATAAATATCTTAGTAAAAGAATAAAGTACAAACAAAATACACATATCATCACCTATGGAAGAAATTTGACTAGACTTAAAATATTTAGAAAGAAGAGCCCAACATGGTGGTAAGGTAAAGAATCGAACTAGTGCTTTGTCTAAGGGGATTGAAAGGTCTTTGATGCAGGAGCGCCGATGTAGTCCGTACCGGTGGAATTGCTTGAGATCGTGATATTTCTTCATGTTTGAGAGTTTAGTGTTGTGGTTTTGGCATTATTCCCTTGTGTTCATGGTCTTTGTCGTGGTCGAGTTTCATGGCATTTGGATTTAATCCCGGTGAGTTATCGATTCCGAAATTGGCCCAGTTGATATCTTCTTACTGGTTAGTCTGGCAGTGTGTTGAGTGAAGTTGGATCGCGTTGCAGTTGATCTCCGTGACTTGCGGATCGTTGATTTATGTTTCTTATGTCTTTTCCGATGTTTCTCGAGGACCGCACATTATTTTATGATTTTTGGAAGTTGTTCTTAGTGATTTGAGTCGACTTGTTATTGTTTACACGTTTCATGAACCAGTTGGTCTTTGGGCTGACTTCATTAAGTTTTTATTATTTGCAGACGGTGTAAGTAGAAGTTTGCGAATCATTTTAGAAGATAGAAGATAAATGACTGAAGTTCGAGATCGAACGAATATATAGTTTTCAAAGAGATTCTGGTCAGGGGAGATGGAAGCTGGGATGGATGAAGGTCCGGATCAATGCAGAACAATATAGACTATTACCGAAGACCCATTCATTGAGTAAAAGATTTGCAGATCTTAGATTTGTATATTGATTCCAGAGAGATTCTGGTCTGGTGAGACTGAAGCCGGGATGGTTGAGTTCCGGATCAGTGCAAAATAGTGGAAGCTGTTACCAAATGATGAATTGTTGAGAATATGATCTGCGGATCATAGATCTAAGTTGTAAGAGTTGTTTTGTAATCCTAGGCTGCGGTCCAGCATGTGGCATATGCAATTCTTCAGATTGTAATAAGAGTTGTTCATAATGTTTACTTATTATGTACTCTATGTTGTTTATGATTGTTCTTTCTGCTATTTATGGCATTGTGTTACCAGTTATCAGTACATTCTGCATGGTGTTTGTGTTAGGCTGCAAGGATGGGTTGTCCTTCATTGGATCTCCCTACCTTGATTGCATCATGTGGTATTAGAGCTATTTTGTGAACCTGATGTTGGAGGAAGACCCAGTTATTCACTGGTTCGTTGGAGAGGAAATTGAGGCGACTTGTGGACTTGTCGAACCAGATCAAGTGATGGGACTCACTTTTCAATTAACCCCGAGAGTCTGATGCAGGAGCACTGGTGTAGTTCTTACCGATTGAGCAATTTTCAGTGGAATTGCTTGATATCGTGGCATTTCTTCGTGTTTGAGAGTTTAGCGTTGTGGTTTTGGGTTTATTCCCTTGTATTCGTGGTCTTTGTCATGTTCGAGTTTCATGGCATTTGGATTTAACCCGGTGAGATCGATTCTGGAATTGGCTTGGTTGATATGTTCTTATTGGTTAGTCTAGCAGTGCGTTGAGAGAAGTTGGATCGGGTTGTGGTTGATCTCCGTGACTTGTAGATCATTGATTTATGTTTCTTATGTCTTTTTTGATGTTCCCGAAGGACCACGCATTGTTTTATGCTTTTTGGAAGTTGTTCTTAGTGATTTGAGATGACTTGTTATTATTTACATGTTTCATGAACCGGTTGGTCTTTGAGCCGACTTGATTAAGTTGTTATTATTTGCGGATGATATAAATAGAAGTTTGAGAATAATTTGAGAAGAAAGAAGACAAAAGATAGAAGATAGAAGACTGAAGTTCGAGATCGAGCGAAGATGTAGTTTCTGGAGAGATTCTGGTCCGGGGAGACGGAAGTTGGGATGGATGAAGTCTGGATCAGTGTAGAATAGTGCAAAATTTTTCCAGTGACACATTGTTTGAGCAAAAGATCTGCAGATATTAGATTTGTATATTTATTCTAGAGAGATTCCGATCCAGAGAGATGGTCTAGGCAAAACAGTGGAAGCTGTTACCAGATGATGAATTATTGAGAAGATGATCTGTGGATCGTAGATCTAAGTTGTAAGAGTTGTTTTGTAATCTTGGGTTGTGGTCCAACATGTGGCATATGTAATTATTTGGACTGTAATAAGATTTGTTCATATTGTTTACCAGTTATGTACTTCGTGTCATTACTGGTTGTTCTTTCTGATATTTCTGGCATTGTGTTACCGGTTACCAATACATTTTGCATGGTGTTTGTGTTAGGCTGCAAGGATGGGCTGTCCTTCATTGGATCTCCTTACCTTGACTGCATCAGTCTTAGAATTTGATTTAGGACACAAAGGTTATGACTTAAAAATCTCAATATGGATGAATATATTCTCACTATGATAAAAGAAAAATGAAATTCCTAGTCCTATTCTACCCTAAAAAGATAGATATGGAAGTTACAATTCACCAAACTATAAAGAAATGAAAGGCTTTTCTCTAATGCTAATTATCAATGAATCAAATCAAAATTGGAAAATAAGAATTGCTATTGAAAGGAAGTGTTGCACATTGAATAACCTAGAGTTAAGAAATTGAAAGTTATAGAAAACATTGTGTTTGTCTAGTTTTTGGGTTAACACTGAATTTGGCCTTGCTAATCAATTATTGTAATGTGATAGATGACTAAAATTTAATATGTTATTCTATAATATAAATAAGGAAAACCAAGCAATGATATTCAAAGGTTTCTAATTTTAAAAATAGGATACATAATATGATTAGTGATCAATGTGTCCTGTTTTTTGTGCTTGTATCTTTTGTACATATTGTTGAGAAAGAAGTTATGCTAAGAAGAATAGTGGCCATGTTGTAGGATGGAGAAAATATCATTGAATTCCTTGGTAGCAGTTGAGCCCCTTAGTTTTATAAATAGCTAGAAAATGCAATAATGCAACTTAGATTGAAACTAATGCATCCATGATGAAACCTTCATTTTGTTTGTCCTTAGTATTAATAATCAATGTGAATCCCTCATGCCTTTAATAACCTAGGAGATGTACTTGAATGCATGTTACCAAATTCTTAGCTTGATCAATTTTTTGGATGCATGTTGAGGGGATGGGAATCAATTCTTAGAAAATTTGGTTCAAGATCAAGAGATTTGAAATTTAAATAAACTAGGCTATGATGTGTAGTGAACTCCAAATATTGTTTCCCCATATGACATAGTCTAGGTGGGGAAAATGCTAGGTAAAGTATTTGACAACATTGAGATGAATCATATGTGGTGATGGTGTGCTTCTATATTTAGAATTACTATCAATTAGTGCAACGAATAAGGTAAATTGAATTCTAAGATAATGCATTTATGACATCTCTCCAAATAACATAGAATGAAAGAGTAAACTTTTTGAATTTATGCTTTAAGTTTTAGCCATTACATGGAGATAGAAACAAATACTTTTTGTATTGATGAAGTTTTACATGAATATAGAAACAAATACTATTTGTATTGATGAAGTTTTACATGAATATATAAATAAATACACTGAGAGGGGGGGAGGGGGGTGAATTAGTGTTATACCGGATGAATTAATTTTAGCCTTATTAAAACAACCAATAAGCCAATCACATAAATGAGAATCATAACACACATAATTATACGTGGAAAACCTCAAAGAGGAAAAACCACGGTGGGCTTTGTGACCCACAATATCAATCCACTGGCCATATGAAGAGATATTACAAAATATAAGGGCCTGCACTTGTAGGAAGGCTTACAACCTAGAGCACATGGCTCAATCACATATGGAGCCTCACTGACTACATATAAATCCAGACTACAATCCAGAGAAGTGTTGAACTGCTAAGATAACGTCTTCTATGCCAGAATACAGTCCCGGTTTAAGCTTTGTTTGTTCCGTTCTGAAACCCTAAACCCTTTGCCAGAATAACCTTTACATAAATATCCTCACATACATAATATATCTGATATATTTCACATTATATCACATTCACATATACATCACCATATCTATATAAAAATGATCTAATCCAACTAACCTATATATCCTATAGAACTTATCATGCCTTATGTCGGCTTACAAAGATAATTACAATATCAAATTACATGTCAACTAGATAACATAAATGCATCAATATCAAAAACAATTGCCAATGTCGGATCTAAGAGATGTCGGCCTCCAATATTGATAACCATATTCTAAACCATGTCAGCCTGCATTGTCGATAACCAAAGAAATCCTTCTGTCCTGTCGGTACCGATGCCGGTGCAGGTGCCGATGTAGTGTCTCTGAAGTGCCTACTGGTACACAACTGAACCAAAAAATGAAGCCGGAATAAAATACCATGTTGCCATCAATGACAACATAGTGAAACCAACCAATTGAGTGTCAATTACCAACAATCTCCCCCTTTGGCATTGATGGCAACACTCATATGAAAAATGGTCAAGGTGGTTTCATTTGCCGGTTCCATCCTGCCTGCTCTCCCTAAGCTGAATATTCATTAATGCAAAATACTCCATACTCCCATATCTCCATATCTCCCCCTAATGTATACAACTCTTTCTATTCTTTTTCACATCTATATCACTCGCCCTTTGACATCAATGCCATCAAAATTTCTAAAAAGTATGTCAAAGATCAAAAAAAAAACTATACAATGAATATCCCAAAAATATCTTACTGGAGCTTAACAAATTTCAAAATTTCTGGATAAGCCTTCTCCAATAGCTCAAGATAAGTATCCCGACCAGTTTTGAAAGTGACGGAAATAGATACAAGTCCATTTAATATATGTGCAAATGACTCTTTCTCACTTACCTCTGTCAGTGTGGGCTTTCCCACCATATCCATACATTCTTTCTTATGTACACTAAGTGAATCCAACCAGGGACTCACCATGCCTTTCAAAATTCTAGCTCTTCTTATGATTTTGTCTCTTTCCTTCTCAAGAGTAGAAATTTGGGCTTCCAAAATCAAAATTTGACTATCAATGGATGTAATCAATGAGGTCAATCCATCAAAAGAATTAGCTATATTTGCAATTTTCTCTTGAAATTCTTTTATCTTCTTATGCACATTAACTATAAGTATATCTGTGTTACAACATACCCTATAAATATTTGTACATTGCTTCAAAGAATTATCTATCATTTTCAACTTTTCATAAATCTTCTTCTTCTCAGATTCAATCACCTGATCAAATGTAACTCTTTTAGCCTGAGTGAACCTCTCCAGTGCTTGCCGGTTTGAAATCTGTTGTAAGGATTTAAAACCCTTTGAAATGTGCTCAGTAATTGTCTTAAGCTTGCCAAATGGGCTCGCTTCATTGTCAATCTTGTACTTCAGGACTAGTCTGTGTAAAACAGTGATTGACCGATCAATAATCCCTTTATTTGTAGATCCCTCCATTAATTTTTGTGCTTCCATCATCATGAGTTTAGTCTGTGTAAAACAGTGATTGACCGATCAATAATCCCTTTATCTGTAGATCCCTTCTTGTTTGACACATCTTCCTTGACAGCTACAAATACTATGTCTTCACTTTCTTCATCATCTGATTCATCATCAATGACACCTTCATCAACTGCAACAAGATAGTTTCTTCTATTTCCTCCTTTGAACTTTTTGAACCTCTCTGATTTGTCCTTATTATCACCATTAGGATAGTTTACAACAATGTGTCCTATCCTATTGGAAGAAAAGCATTTCAAAGGGAGCTTACCTTTGTATTTGCCAGTTCCCTTAGGAAGTCTCTTGGCCAGAAGAGCTTCAAATTCCATCAAGATCTCCTCATCATCCATATCTTTGCTTTGTCTAGGTTCATAGCTGGTACTAGCTTCTTTACCCTTTCTGGATAGTGCGACAGATGCTTTAAAGGTTGAATCAGACTTCTGAACACTGCCATCATAACTGTTTAGCTCATATGTGGTCAACTTAGAAATGATAGAATCTAAGGACACCTTTGTCTTGTCAATAGATCTCAACTCCTAAATAGCGGCAACCCTTATTGCATAGACCAGTAATAAGGTTCTGAAAAGTTTGCTAACAATGGTAGAGTCATCCATTGTACCTCTTGCACTCTTGATGTCTCCTACAATAGTTTTAATCCTTATCCCATATTATTGAATGGTCTCTCCTTCAACCATTCGCATGTCTTCAAACTTTCCTCTAAGGATTTCTTCCTTAGCTTGCTTCACATGCTCATCATCGCCATAGATAGACTCTAGAGTATCCCATACATCTTTGGGATTGTCTTTCTCCTAAACATCTATAAACTCAACATCAAATAGACTGCTGATAAGAGATTTCATTACTTGCCCATTCTCCTGCATTTCTCTTCTTTGATCATCGGTGACAGTACCAGTAGGGACAACACAAGTATTCTCAACATAGCTCCAGTGTTGAGCACCCATGCTTTTAATGCATATCTTCATTCTGTCCTTCCATATCTTAAAGTTATCTTTGTTAAACTTAGGACCTTCCCTCTTCATCATTAGAATAGGATCTTTTCCTCAAGCGGTTAAGCTTACAACATAAAGGACCTGGAGGATGCTCTGATACCAATTGATGAATAATGATGAACAACAAGTACTCAATAGATATTGAGAGGGGAGGGGGAGAGGGGTGAATTAGTATAGACAAAAACTTCCTTAAACCACTTTGACTGCAAAGACTGGTAAATAGGATCACCGATCTAAATCAGGGCACTACTGGTAAAACACAATGAGACTGTGAAACACATAAACCAATAACACTTAGATCTTCACAAAATCTAATAACTCATTTCCACTTCACCTATATGCTTAAACAAGTAATACATCAGAAATATAAAGACCACTTGATCAACATGCATTACCACTTAACAGAAAACAATAATCATCAAATGAAAAAGCATCACACATGACACACTGATTTTTCATGTGGAAACCCAACTGTGAAAAACCAGGGTGGGGATGAATACCCACAAGTTGTTCTTTGAACTCTTCTGAAGTCCGCTCTATTAGGAGCCTAGTCGAGTTAAGGACTTTACAATAGGTTTTGCTAGGAACCAATCCTGCTAGGGATCACCCGGTTAAGGGATGGCTAAATACCTGGTTAAAGGTTAGAACCCTGTTAAAGGTTACCTCGCAAGAGGATTTGAAGAACTAATTAATTTGAGTCACCCTATTAAAGGATTTACACAAAGCCTATTAAAGCTACCTAGTTAAGGGATTTTCCAACTGCTGAAATGGTTAGAAGTCAACAGGTAATACACTGATATGATAACAACACTCAATGCCAAGGTAGATCCACTTAAGTTCCTTTACTTCTGCAATCACACTCTGTAGGTATCTACACACTTTTCTGGTCAAGCAAGAATCAAGTATCTCTTCACTTGGATACACACATAAAATTTGCCAACAACTTCACAATGCAAATCATCATCGACCTTATAGGAAACAGATAGGTCGGTAGCATAAAACCTAAACCCTAAACATTTAGGTTATCAATACAGTTGGTCTAATCCTGACCGTTCAAACACATTGCATTGAATAAAATAGTCTTAAACAGATCTCAAGATGTTCTCCATCGTTCGTTCTTTGCCACTTCTAGAAGCTGATAACCCATCATGTGCTCTCCACCGTTTATTGAGACTTCGCACATTCCTGAGGTAGATAGGATCAATCTTCTTCATGCAAGATCCTCAAGGAAATCCTTCATGCACACAAGGCTGACATGGCATCACAATTTGATCTCCATTTCAATGCTAATCCATCACATGATGGCGTTGGTCAAATCACACAGACTTGGAATGCATCAACTAGAAACCCCTATACAAACTTTCCATATACTGGTTCACATTCCGATTCACTTTCTGCATATACTGGTTCATTCCATCATACCGATTCACACTTCATCATACCGCTTCACTTGTACCATCATATCGATTTACTTGTATCATCATACCGGTTCACTTTCCAGGTTGCTTACTTCAATATATCGGTTCATACTTTAGCATATTGACATCAATGACAACATACAATATGATCATGTCATCACACTTCTGCACATATGCGAACATAATTTGCCCCTAATCTCATCATTGACCCCATACTTCATCCTAGATTCGTAGCACCAACGGTATCCATCCCCACAATTTCTGTCCAACCTTCTTCCTCCTTTCTAGCATCTATACTATTATCTAACCCAATTACATCTATTCTCCAACATGCTTATATCTCGTTTTCCTCCACTCGTCCAAATGTTTCTATTCCTCAATCTTCTATTCCCCTCAACAATACTGCTAATTTCATTAATGCCTCTCTTTCTCACACCACAACAACCCGTGGGTTGCATCCAATCATCACCTCTCAAGTCCCTGTCACATCGGTCATCACATCTGAAATCCCCATTTCTTCATCTTACCAATATATTAGTGGTGTTGGTGTGTCATCCACGACTCACCAGATACCCGGGGCAAACATGGTCCATCATGTCCAAGATCCACAACATGATTTAATCAAGTAAATTCAAGAAATGAAGAATATCATCAAAAACATGAAAGAAGGGACTAACAAAAGAAAACCTTTTTCACTCGAGGAATTATGTCCATGTCGTTATGATCCATCAATGTCAGTTGTGCCTTACCTGCTAGGGTTTGAGATGCCTAAGTTCATGAAGTATGAAGGCAAGGGTGACCCCCGAGACCATGACCGTGAGTTTCACATCTTATGTCAAGAGGTGTCCTATAGTGATTTATACCTTCATAGGTTTTTTCCTAAAAGTCTTATAGGAGATGCCCTTATGTGGTTCTCGTCCCTACCTCGAGATTATGTTACTTCCTTGCCGGACTTGGCAGAAACATTTGTGGCCCACTATGCTTACAATATCATCAATGATGGACCTATGTAACACAAAAAAGAGGCTCGAAGAAACCTTCATCAACTTCTTGCAAAGGTGGCGACATCTTATCAAAAAGTTCCAGTGGGATATGCCAGAGGAACACCAAATTGAATTATTCTAAAAGAATCTGGTATTAGAAGGATTAGAGGGATTCTAGAAGGATGCTTAGGATGCAAGTGGGAGATATTGGGGTTTTAATTAAAATAATTTTTTTATTTCAACTAAAAATGGATGCAACTTGCATTTGTAGGATAGTGCAAGTGGGGAGGTTTTATAAATAAATTTGATTTATTTATATACAAGATATGATTTTAATTAAACGTAAATTCAATTAAAATATGGAAATAGAATTTAATTAAATAAATAGAATTTATTCAATTAATGGAAGGAGGATTTAATCAAATGTTGTATTTAATTAATGGATAGAAAGGGGAATTAATCAAATATTTGAGTTTGATTAATGGTTGGTCTAGAAGAAAATAGATATATTAAATAAACCTTAGTTTAATTAATAGGTGGATAGATGATAATTAAACAAATAAAATTTATTTAGTTAGGTGCACAAGTTTTAGGTGTCTACATTTTGCCCCTCTTTGAAGTGACATTTGACCACATGTTGATTCAAAGAAAAATCACTCGATATGTCGCCAAAATTTTTGATATGTTACCCTAGATATGAATACTGATATTGATATTTAGTTAGGTGCACAAGTTTTAGGTGTCTACATTTTGCCCCTCTTTGAAGTGACATTTGACCACATGTTGATTCAAAGAAAAATCACTCGATATGTCGCCAAAATTTTTGATATGTTACCCTAGATATGAATACTGATATTGATATGATGTTGATATGATAATGATGCCCCCTCGGGAGATGAATTGAGAAAAATTTCACGGTTGGGGCGATTTTGTTGATGTTTGATGATTTTTGGAATTTTGTAAAAAAAATTGATTTTTTTGATTTAAAAAAAAAATCGACTTTTTTGGAATGATTTATTTTTTCGATATTGATCTGCCGATAAAATTTATTTAAAAATGGTGAAAATATGGTGCGAGCATAGCGCGAACATTCCCCACACATCCCTCTAGGCAACACACCTTCCTGACATCATCATGGGCTATATAAACCTCCAAGGGTCCCATTCCAACTCATTTGTGCATTTGAAGATTGGAGCTTTGGAGAGGAGAAGAGAAGAGAGAGAAAGATGGTGCCCCCCTATCAAAGCCATAAATTCGAGTGGGTTTGACGTTATGAGAGGCTCGTAGTGTATGGACCTCCGATGAGTGGATTTTCTAATCTCTTTTGTCTGATTTTTTAGCTTTTTTGGTAGATTTTTCAAGATTTTTAGCAATTTTTCTGTATTTTCTATGTCCTAGTTATTACCTTTCATTTTAGCGCATTTGATGTTTAAATTAGCGCAGTTGGAAATTAAATTAGCACACTCATTTCTGTCTTTTAGCACATTGGTCAACTGTTGTGGCACATTTGATAGTTGTTATGGCACATTTGATAGCTATTATGGCGCATTTGAATTAGTTCATGTGCTGACTGTTTTAGCACATTTAGGACACTAAGCAGATTTTGATATGTTTTAAAAATTTTGAAGTTGGCAAATTTGATATTTGGGATGTAGATGATGTCTGATACTTGGTTCAATGGTCAAAAGGTCTTTTTTTAATCCGATTTTGTTGAGAATGTTGAAGTTTGATATTGCTAGGACTTGGTGTTGTGTCTGTTTGTGTTTGGATAGATAGAGTTTATGATTGAAACTCTAAATGGATAGCGTGACTTGCATCACTAATAGGAGAGGTCCGCTTGATAGTGTATGATCGACACTCCAAGTGCTTGATAGGTTCAATGACTAGGTCACTGATAGGATAGGCTGAGATGAACCTTCCCATGTTGATAAGAGTTTAAGATCGAAACTCTAGAATGATAGTGTGACTTGCGTCACTGATATGGGTCAACTTGATTTCGATATGGGATAACTTGATTTTGATAGGGTGACATTTGATTTTGATATGAGTCATTGATGTTGATATGGGTTGCTTGAGTTGATAGGAGATAAATTTTGTGTTTGATATGGGATAACTGTGATTTGATATAGGTCACTTGTATGTCGATATGAGTCATTATGTTACTGATATGGGTTTGACTGGTATTTAGATAGCGTGACTTGTGTCACTGATAGGAGAGGTTTGTTTGATAACCAATAGGATAGGCTAAGATGAACCCATCTGACTTGATTAAGAGTTTAGGATTGAAACTCTCGAGTGATAGCATGATGAACATCACTGATAGGGGCTTAATGAGATTATTTAAGATCTCACATTGAGCAGATAGAAGATTGTTTGATTGACACATGTTGATTGATCGATTTGATAGATAAAATTGACATGGTGTTTGATTTTTGATGTAGGCTCGACGTAGTATGCTGATGCTTTGGGAGCGATACCCGAAGAAATTGGCCATGCGGGGAGCTTTGACTGATGATAAAAGGGTTGTTATTGTTGCATGTGGTTTTTCACATATCCTGCACATGCCTTTCTATCGGAAGAACAGAGCTCTATTGACTACATTGGCGAAGGGGTGGCACACTCATCATAACACATTCCATTTTCCAACTGGAGAGATCACTATGACACCAGAAGATATGTATAAGATCTTGCGGATTTTGATTATTGGTGAGATAGTTCAGTATGATGTGGAGCAGGGCGTGACGCTACATTGTCGGAGGTGTTTGTTGATCCGCAACTCAGTGGTTATTTAGTGGCATAACAGGATATGGTAGATCAGTATGCCCCATTGCCATCTATATTAGTAGGTTTGATCACCGGCTTCCTCTATCCAGATAGGAGGCCTCATGGATTTCAGTTGGGTGGAGTCGAATATTATGACAAATGATTAGACAGAGGACCTAGTATGCATGGGGTATTTGTGTTTTGGCCCATTTGCACCATTAGCTACACCAGGTTGTTTATGATGAGGGTTTGAGATTAGTATCAAGGGTCACACTTCTACAGATCTGGGCATGGGAACATATAGTATAGACCCGTCCAGTGGTGGAGAGATCATGACCAATAGGGTTACTTTATTTATTTATGTACCAACCGGTAGCTTCCCAACCCATGCTTGGGAAATTAGATTACTGGAGACGAATTATAGACGACATGGATTCAATGATATGGAGACTATACATAGACTATGAGGTTTGGGCCAAGGATGCTATAGAGATCCTAGTGCTATTTTAGAGCAGCTACTTGATAGGGAGGACTCCCTATGTTATTGAGAGATTCATTTTGACAAGTGTGTACAAATAGTTTGGTCGTACCCAGGGGATGCCTCAAGGTGCACCCATATATGCCTAAGTGCATAAGGAGAGAGAAGACTGGGGCCCTACACTTGATTTTGATATAGCACGGGTAGAGTTTGAGGAATTTCCATGGGTATGGTGGAAGACGCAGATAGGGTTGGCAAATGCACGTATGACAACAGTATGCTCAGTATTTTGTGGAGAATCCCTTCCCACGACTGACAGGACTTGAGGAGCCGATACCACCCTTGGAGGAGGTAGATGATGATGATGATGATGATGATGATGATGATGAGGGAGGGCTTGGAGGTTGGAGAGGTGGTAGGCGAGGGTGGGGGAGAGGGAGAGGTAGGATAGGTGGTGGTGTAGGAAGAGCTTGAGGTCAGATTGGCTGAGGTGGAGAGGTGATGGTGGGGGAGGAGAGGGAAGTGAAAGAGGGCGAGGCTGCAGGGTTATTGGTAGAGGAGGAGGATGGCGAGAGGATATTTTTCATGGAGGGCCTTTACAACTAGAGGATGTGGTAGGGGGGAGGAGTTTGAGGAGGATGGTTCATTAGAGGAAACCGAGTCAGAGGAGTCAGGGGAGGAGGTGATGGGTGGGATGGGTGGTATGGATGAGGTGGAGGAGGAGGAGGATGTGCAACCCTTGATCAGGCGGAGTAGAGTAGATATGCCTCCACCTGCTGCCCCAGTACAGGTTACAATAGCATAGGTTGGTCATGATCCACAGCCTTCATAGTTGCCCACAGTTCAGATTACCATGCCCCCTCACTAGAAGCAAGCACAAATAGATGCTCTTTAGTCCATGGTGTAGAGCTTACAGGCACAGTTGGTTCAGGCACCAAGACATATAGCATAGTTATAGGGTGTACATGGTTAGATAATGTAGGCACAGGCACAAATTGCTCAACTGCAGGGGCATGTTGCTCAACTATAGGGATAGGTCACTCAGTTGACAGTTGAGCGCGACATAGAGATAGAGTGACAGGGCCACACAGAGCATCTTGCATAGACGGTCTAGCAAACCACTGTCTGGGGGTTGACTAGTGATACTATTAGGGATCTTATGTGGCATTTAGAGAGGGTCAAGCACTATAGAAGCTTGTATCATCAGGTCATGCCACCAGAGCGATGAGCACCCTCGTTTGTACTTAGCTCGTAGTGTGGGGTTTTGTAGAGAGGGGAGGGCAGCCAAGGACTTACGGGGCCTAGGAGAGATCCTAGAGGTGATGGTATAGGTGCAGGTCCTGTAGGTGGAGGTGATTCTAGTGCTCGACCAACACATTCAGGTGGTAGCCACTCTTAGGTTGCCCTCTGATGATGTATTTTTCTTATGTGGATGATACGATGTACATTTTGATATTCTTTTGATCTTTTTGATATGATGTACCTATTGATGTATATTGATCTTTGGATAGTGATGATCCCAAGCTCTTGTTAATGCATATTTATTGTTTGATATGATATTCAAGGACATTTGGATATTATTCATTGGATTGATTTATCTTGACATGTATCAATGCTTTCCTTTGGATTGATATGGGTCACACATGCATGATGATATGATACTGACATTGCATTTATTTTAATGATATAGATGCTTTGATATGTAGATCTACAGGATTTTGTTGTGATGATTGCTTTTTATGTGATTGTGTTTGATGAGATAATCTATATGTTTTGAAGGTGATATATGCCTATATGATGATTTCTTATTAAGATGTTTATGATATGAAAATGATAATGATGTTTACATGTGATGAATAAATGTCCTATTGTGAAATGCATATGTGATGTGGATATAATGATGGTTTTTATCATGCTTTGTGAATGTTTTAAATGATATGATAAATGCTTTGATATGGTACTTAAATGATAATGAATTTAAATGAAATGTTTTTGTAGTCACATAAATCTCTCCACTTAATTAAATGAATATTTGGTATTTAGTTGATTATTTAACCATCAATCAATAATTAATTAAATTAATGTTTAATTAATTCATCTTAACCCTCTTCTCCTATTAATTAAATAAATTATTCAATTTATTTGATTTAATTCACTTAACCAAATTCAGACCATTAATTAAATAAATAAATCATATTTGTAAATCTTCTCTCACATTTAAATAAATTAATATTTATTTAAATCCCCCAAAATCCCATCTCACTTCTAAATAAATTAACATTTGTTTAAATCACCTTTATCCTCCACCCACTTGCATTTTCCTACAAATGCAAGTTGCACAACTATTTTAAATAAATAAAATCCTATTTATCCTCATCCACTTGAAACCTTTAATGGTTTCCCTTGAAGTCTTCAAACTTAAAGGCTTCTTTCTAGAGTCTTCTCAAACCTTTGATGGTTTCCCTTAAAGTCTTCAAACTTAATGACTTCCTTCTAGAGTCTTCTTAAACCTTTAATGGTTTCGCTCAAAGTCTTCAAGCATTTAATGCTTTATCTTCCTTTTTATCATGTAAATAAATTAAGATTTATTTAAATCCAAAATTCACATTCACATTTAAATAAATTAATATTTATTTAAATATCTATCCAAATACAAATTACACCATTTAATTGAAATAAATGATTTTATTTTAATTGAAAATCCCAAAATTCCCCCCACTTGCATTCTCCTACAAAATCCACTTGCATGCCTAAATCCCTTCTAGATTTTTCTAAATCCTTCTAATTAGCCTAATCCTATCCTAATCATTGTCACATTCCTAAATAAAAGGAAGTCACTTCTCAAAAACCTCTAAAGTCTTCAATAACCATTAAAGGCTTTATGTCTTCAAATGGTTAACCTCTAAAGTCTTCCAAACCATTAAAGTCTCTTACATAACCATTTATGGTTAACTCACCTTTTACCTTTGGTTAGAGACTTTCCTCTAACTTAACCATCATTTTGACTCATGGGTCTCTTCAAAGCATTTATTTCTTTGACTAAGGTAACCATTTAACCATTGCACATTCATTTATTCCTTGGATAAAGGGAATATCCATTAACCTAACCCTAACCCAACCCCCCAGGGTAACCATCATGTCCCCTCAAGCATTTAATGCTCCTTATCTCTCCTCTCAATCCTCCTCATGGTGACACTTGTCAACATTGGATTGGGTTGAAAGTCTCACATGGATTGAATATCTTTCAATCCTAACCCTTGTCAAGATTGCTCAATCTTAACCTTTCATTTCCCCATTTCTTCTATAAATAGAACCCTTCTCCTCAATCAAAGAAGGAACCATTAGAGTATTGTTGTTATACTAGTATTAGCATAGAGCTTTTTCATAGCATCACTATCTACACTTGCATAGAATTTATTTATCATTTTCAACCATCTTGAATCTCCATATGGCATCCATGGCTAGTGCTAAAAGCTGAGAGCTACACTCGTGTGGGACTTGGAGAGGAGAGGAACAAGGGAGGAGAAACTATGAGCATCTTGGTTAGCATTTGGAGGAGCATAGTTTATCTATTATATGTTTGTATGCTTTCTATTTGATGCTTAATATCTCTCTTGATATGCCTGTTTAGGATAATCTTTTGTTGCTAACACTAACGTTTGCCTTTGTTTTTTGTGCTCTTGTGTGTGTTGCCATCAAATAGATTTTCTGTTCATTTTTGCAGAGCATCAGTTTTTAATGTAAATGATGCTAAATGATCAATGATATGTAAATGAGACTAATGTAATGTCTAAAATGATATGATATGAAAATGAAACTACTGCAATGTTAAAATGATATGATAATGAAACTAAATTCAATGATATGAAATGATAATGAAACTAAATGATATAAAATGCAACTAAATGTAACTGGAAATGATATGATATGAAATGATAATGTACCCGAGGATATGGAATGTCAGTAAAATGATATATTTTAATATGACAATGATTATGCAACTTTAAATGCAACCTTTTAAATGAAATGAAAAATGTCAATGCACCTAAATGCAAATTTTTAAATGATATGAAATGATAATGCAGCTAAATGCAAATGTGAAATAATTTGAAAATGATAATGAGATGTATCTTGAAAATGAGATGCAGAATGATACTAGTGCAACATTTAAATGAGATGAATTGATCAATGATATGTAGCTAAGTGGTAATGACTAATTAATGCAACTAAATGATCCCTCATATAGTCATCCTTTCGATCGAATTTTATTGTGCTTCCCTTTTGTCAACATTGAGCCATTGATATGTTGAAAGTTGATACAAGCATCATGCTATAATTGAACCATAATTACTTGAGTATAACTTACATGGAGTTTGATATTGCAAGATGAAACAAGTGTCGATGTATAATTGAACCAAGATGACCTGAGTGTTGCTTGTATAAAAAAGACAAGAGTTAGCCTTTACCCTATACAAATCCGAAATTTCCTCAGTGATATGTTACCTGATCACGTTGTGAGACAAACTTGCATAGTAAAAGGATTTGCTCACAAACAACAAACAAAGAAAATATCACACTCCTTGCTTGCATCTTGAGTTTCAAGACATTTTTGAGTCGCTTAGGAGATATAATATCAAAAATAAAAAACCATAGGTAAACATGCATGATACTTTATGTATTGTGTCAAATAAAACATCTTGCAAGTAGGTCTTTGTTTAGATTGTTCAGTTCTTGGTTTCCGTTCACAATGTCTTTATTTTGATTGTTATCTTTTTTTTTTTTTTACAGTCAGGATTTTTCCCCTAGCTATTTACACTTCTTTCGATATGGATATACATTGATTACCAAGCCATGGTGAGATATGATGTAGATAAATGTTCATATAATCAAGGACAGTGACTACGCTAAGTGTGTCCAAGATTCTGTTGCGTTTTTCAAAGCTTTGTGATGGCCATAGGCATAGTTCAAATGGATGCAAAAATATATGATATGGGTACATATAGATGGAAGAGCCGATCTATCACAAATAGCGCCTGTTGCCAGATTTTCACTACTTGTTTTTATTGCACTTTTTTGATTTTTTGGTATTTTTGGTATTTTTTATTTTATTTTTATTTTTCTTGATTTATTTATTTATTTATTTTTGTATTTTTCCCTTATTCGTGCACTAGATAACTTAGGTATAGAACTTTTTGAGATTCACAATGTTGATAGGTTCGTTGAACAGGTCCCCTTCTGATGTAGATAATTGATATGCCCCTGATCCATAAGCGAATATGATGACAAAAGGACCTAGCTGATTTGGTTCAAATTTGCCCTTCTTTTCCCGATCCTGTTGATTGCGAGGTCTTTCCTTCATTACCAAGTCACCGATTTGAAATGCTCTTGGATTTACTTTGTGGTTGTAGCTCTGGAACATGTGTTGCCGATATTCTTTAAGATGATCAAAGGCATGTTGTCGGCACTCATCCAACAATTCTAACTCTTGCAGTTTGTTTATCCGATATTCCTCATCTGGAATGAGTCCCTTCGATGATACTTTGAGTGATGAAATCTCAACCTCAATAGGTAGAATAGCCTCTGATCCATACACAAGTGAGTACGTAGTTTCTCCTGTAGGTGTGCGAATGCTAGTTTGGTAGGCCCATAATGTTGAGTTGAGTTGAACATGCCAATCATGACCAACCTCGTTCAATGTCTTCTTGAGTATTTTCAAGATGGTTTTATTTGAGGTCTCTACTTGGCCATTCCAATGTGGATAATATGGTGTGGAGAAATGATGTTGGATATGGAATCATTCATAGAGTTCTTTCACATCTTGATTTTTGAAAGGTCTTCCATTATCTAAGATAATGGAACTAGGAATGTCAAATCAACAAATGAGATCATTCAAGATAAAAGAGGATATTTTCTTGCCGGTAACAGTAGTTGATGGGATGGCCTCTATCCACTTTGTAAAATACTCAGCGGTCATGATGATAAACTTATGTCCATTTTATGAGGAAGGATGAATCTTGCCTACTAGGTCGAGTCCCTATTGGCAGAATGGCCATGATGTAGTGAACGATTGCAGCTCATGTGCTAGTGCATGTATAAGATTGCCATAAATTTGGTATTTTGGATATTTTCTGGAAAATTGATATGATTCATTTTCCATGGTTGGCCAATAATATCCCATCCTTAGAAGTTTCTTGGCAAGAGTAGGACCACTTGAATGTGTGCCATAAATACCTTCGTAAAGTTCATGCAAAGCGGTTTTAAAGTCATTACGTTCAAAACATCAAAGAAGAGTACCATCAAGACCCCGACGGTAAAGAATGTCAGCAGTTAGGGTATAACGAGCTGCTTGACAAATAAAGTTGTGTTTCTAGTTTTGGGATAGATCTAGTGGAAGGATATTGTCTTTTAGGTAGGCGTAGATCTTTCCATAGAGGGGTGAGTCGGAACCGACTATGTGGCATATAAATTGGGATTCATAATTGTTATAGGTGGGGAAAATAATTGTTCCACTAGGAACTCATAATGATTATGTTTGTCTGGTATTTGTAGGAGTGAAGCAATGGTTTCCATGGCATCCATAACTTTGTTGTACAACCTTAGAATCTATTCAAATTTGATGTCCACAAAGTACTTTTTGAAGTCATCCACCATGCACTTGTAGGGCATCAACTTGTCATCCTTTGTCTGATAGTCATCATTAACCTGATTAATGACCAGTTTTGAGTCTCCAAAGACTTTCAACCCTGTGATCTTCCATCTTGATGCCTGTTGCTAGAGATTCATACTGAACAATGTTATTTGTGCAAGGAAACATGAATCTGTAAGATTTAGGAATAGTATGTCCTTCTGGAGTGATGAATAGGATATCGATTTGTGATTTATGTTGTGTGTATGATCCGTCAAAGTATAAGACCCATGGATTTGTTGATATTGCGAGAACATCTATATCTAGAAATTACACATGGATTGGATGACTGTCTAGTAATGGTGCTTCTGCTAGCTGATCTATGATAGGTTTACCTTTGATTTCTCTTTTGTCTATATAGTTAATGTCAAAATCACTTATAATCATCACCTATTTATCTAACCTCTCAGTGAGAGCGACTTTGCTGAGTAGATATTTTAATGGATCAATATTTGCTACCAGTTTGATTGTTTGAGCTAGCATATAGTGTCTAAAATTTCGAGAAGCAAATACCACAACCAAACAAGCTTTTTCAATGAATGTGTAGTTGAGCTCAAAACCATTCAATGTCATGCTGATATAGTATATTGCTCTTTCCTTTCCCATTGAATCCTCTTGTGCTAACAATGCTCCTAGTGATACCTTTGTAGCTGATATATAAAGAATGAGAGGTTTGTTTTCTATTAGTGGTACCAAGATAGGTGGATTCATCATATATTTTTGGAGTTGGTGGAATGATTCTGCACATCGATCTTCCCATATAAAAGGGATATTCTTGTGGAGTAGACGAGTGAACGAAAGGAAATGATTAGTTAGTTGAGAAATGAATCTTCTTATGGATTGTAGCCATCCTTGTAGAGATCTTAACTAATTGATATTTCTAAGAGGTGGCATCTCCATGATTGCTTTTACCTTTGCGAGGTTCACCTCGATTCCCTTTTTTGAGACTATGTATCCCAAGATTTTTCCGGATGTTACACCGAAAACACACTTTTTAGGATTTAGTCGTACATTGAATTGTTCTAGCCTCTTAAAGATTTTGTCCAAAATCTCTAGGTGTCCTCTTGTAAATGATTTGGCCAATAGGTTATCTACATAGTCCTCCATGAATGCGTGCATCATATCATGAAAGATGGTTGTCATTGCTCATTGATAAGTCGCTCTTGCATTCTTCAAGCTGAAAGGCATAACATTCTAGCAATAAGTACCCCTTGGACATGTAAATGCTGTTTTATCTTAGCCTTTTGGTGCTATTTTAATTTGGTTGTAGCCTGACAAACTGTCCATGAGTGATAACATAGCATGTCCTTGTGTTAGATCTACAATTGTGTTGATGCTGGGTAAAGGAAAGTCATCCTTCAGACAAGCCTCATTGAGATCCTTGAAATCTATACAGATTCTGATGCTTTTATTTGGTTTAGATATAGGTACAATGTTAGAGATCCATTAATCCTACATCAAGTAACTTCTTCAGTTCTTCTTTAAACAATATGGCGATATGTGGGTTCATTTTTCTCAGTTTCTGTTTGTCGCACTTAGCTCCTGGAGCTATAGATAAGTGACGCATGATCAAATCTGGATCTACCCCTAGCATATCTGCATAAGACCAAGCAAAATTGATTTTATTTTCTTTGAAGAACTTGATGAAGTCATGTGTTTCCTACTCTGTTAATGACTTTGACAGGTGTATGGTCTTGGCTACTGCTTCAGTGCCGATATTGATTGATTGAGTTGGTTTAATCAAGATTGGTGATCTCTCTTGATAATGTTCAGGAAGAGTGTCAAGTCTCTCATCCTTTGGCACCTAAAAGAGGTTTTCACAATTGGATACTTTCTTTATTTTTGTTGGCAATATGTTGGATTTGGTTAAGTGTTGTCATTGATGTCAACATTGTATCCCGGTTAGACTTGGTGTTTGTCTTGGTTTTGACTATGACTTTGATCTGGTATGATCAGATCCTTGGATTCAGTTTTGGATGGTTATTCAGGTTGGCTATATGCTTGTCATATTCTATTGGTTCATGATTTGGTACTTCGGAAGCTATCTCTTATGTTTTCGGTTGATATTTCTTGGTACCAGTTGGTGATACTTGATGATTTGGTTAAGTGATTTTGGTGCGGCTTAAGGAAATGATTTATTATCATGATGAAGGTGTTATTGATCATGTTCTAATTATTTTGTGGCTTCACATTGGTTGGCATGTTGATTTGGTGGTCCTATTTGGATATGGTTGATTATTCTATTATTGCACTAAGGGTTTCTATTGGTTGGTGAAACATGTTGGAGATTAATTTTAGGGTGATTTCCGATGGATGTAATTGTTTGGGAATTTGAACTAGGTCCATGATATGTAATGTAAATCATAATATTGGTCTGGTGATATTATGTGATGTAATTTTTGTAATTATGGGTGTATAGGTTTAGGGTTTAGCGAACCTTATCATTAAGGTTGATGAATTTTTTTTATAGGCGACTTATTCATGTAATCTCGGGATCGATGGTTATGTCTGCATTATCAGATAAAGGTTTATGTGATAACAATGATATATCATTCAACAAAAAATTGTGAAGGATTTGGTGTTGTAGGGAAGACATTTGTGCTTAACTGGAACTGTATCAAGCATTAGGAGATGCTACTTCCATAGTTCATTCTTTCTGGATTGTAGTTCGATGTGTTTGTAAGTCAGTGAGACTTCCCTTTTGTGACGAGCAGTGCGCTCTAGGTGGTTGGTCTAATTGCAAGTGCAATCCCCATTGTAATTATTTCACATATTGATGCAAAAGTATTATTTGATTGGGGGTAGGGTTTCCCACCGTGGTTTTTCTCTTTACCGGGTTTTCCACGTCAAAATATTGGTGTTGTGTGCATTGTGCTTTCATGCTTTATCTTTAATTGTGTTGGTTTCTTTGTGCTTCGGTATAAATTTTATAATTTGTATTAACCGTTATATTTGTAAGAAAGTTGATTTACCCCCCTCTCAGTTTTCTCTCAGTATCAGAACTGTCTAACAATTGGTATCAAAGCTCTTGGTCCTCTTTGAAAAAGTTTAACCACTTGAGGAGATCTGATGGCATCAATATCAAGTTCTATATTTAATCCCTACCAGAAGGAGAGTCATAGATTTGATGGTACAAATTACAAAATATGAAAGGAGTGAATGAAAATTCATTTGAGATGTCTTGGAGCTGAAGTTTGGAAGATAGTGGAGAAAGGGTATATATCTCATGATCCTAATTCTGGAACACCAACACCTACTGAGTGAACAAAGGAGAGCTGAAAATGATGTCAGAGCAAAAGAAGCAATGTTAAGTGCCATATCTGATGAGGAGCTATTGAATATCGGAGAGTTGGAGAATGTAAAGCAGATCTGGCTTAAAACTCTTTATGAAGGCGATCAAGCAATAAAGAATGCAAAACTTGAAGGTTTCTGGGTGAGATGAAACTTTGAAGATGGAAGAAGATGAGAAGATAATTTCTTCCATGGATAGAGTGAATGAGATTGTCATGCGAATCAAATGTTGCGGTGGATCAGTTAATGAGGATGAGGTTGTGTCAAAGATTCAGAGAGTTTTGCCTCGGGCTTACAAGATGAAGGCTGTTGCAATTAATGAACTCCAGACAATGTCAAGTACCCCTATTACCAAAGATACATTACTTGGGAAATTGACTATTTTTGAGCTTGAGGAACTTGGAGATCAGAGTGCTACTAAGACATAAACTGCATTTAAAGGATCTGCCTGGCTAATAAGCAGAAGATATATTGGAAAGAGTTATATGCCAAAGATTTGGAAGACATTGAAAGAGAAGACAAAGAACTTGAAGAGTTGGAAGCCCTAATTTTTAGAAGAATCCCTAAAGGACCGATTGGAAGTAAGTATGAAGGGAAAGTACCTTTTAAATGTTTTTCATGCAATAAGATTGGTCATTTTGCTTCTAGATGTCCTGAAAGAGCTGCTAGGAATCATGAAAGATTTATGAGGAATTATAAGCCTAATCCAGAATATCAGAGCAAACCTAGATTTAGAAGGAATAAGGATAAATCATGTTACTATGCTGGTGATGATGATTTTGGTGTTACTGATGATGATGATGAACCTGTAAGTGGATCCGGTAATGGAAGGTCTGGTAAAGATTGGGTCTTTATTGCTATCAAGGATGATTCTCTAGAACTAGTCATTGATACAACTCATACTGAGGAGAAGGCTTTAGTTGCTAAAATTGAAGAGAAGGATGAATGAGTTATAGATAGTGGTTGCTCACATCACATGACTGGTGACAAGAGGAAATTCCTAACTTTGCAAGAATTTGATGGTGGACTATTTAGATTTGGAGACAACAAGGCATTCAGGATCAAAGGAAAAGGAACAATATCCCTGGATGGTTTGACTAATACTTATAATGTTATTATGTTGAAGGATTGAATCATAATCTTTTGAGTGTAGGTTAGATGGCGGATAGAGGATTTGATTTGTAATTTAAAGATGGAAAATGCAAGATTATCAATAGATATGGATTGGAGATTGCATCCAGAACTCAGACCAAAGTAAATTTGTTTCATTTGAACTTCGTGGAGAAGGCTTGTTTGATTTCTCATATTGATTAAAGTTGGTTATGACATAAGAGGATGTGTCATGTAAATTTTTTATTTCATCGTGAAGATTAGTTCAACACAAGCTGTTAAAGATTTGCCCAAGTCTGCTAAACCTCATAATCCGGTATGTAGAGAATGTCAAATGGGTAAGCAAGTTAGAAATTCCTTCAGAAGCGTACATGATATATCTAATGAATTTCTTGATCTTATTCATACTGATCTATGTGGACCGAGAAGGACTAAAAGTTTTCAAGGTGATAGATACTTTATGTTGATTATTGATGACTATTCTAGAATGATGTGGGTTATATTTTTGAGAGAAAAATCATAAGCTCTTGAGAAATTCAAAATTTTCAAAGCTATGGTTGAGACAAAAATAGGACTAAAGATAAAATGTTTAAAATCAGATCAAGGCGGTTAGTTTACATCTGGTGAGTTCAACAACTTTTGTGAGAAAAATGGAATCAAAGGACAATTTTCAGCACCTAGAACCCCACAACAAAATGGAATAGTGGAAAGGAAGAACATAACTATCTTGGATGTTGCAAGGACAATGATGATGGAAGCCAAGTTACCTGATATCTACTAGAGAGAAGTTGTCAATACTACGGTGTACACTTTCAACAAAATACACATAAAAGGTGATACCGGTAAGACTCCTTATGAATTATGGTTTGGTCATACTTCTACTATCAGATATTTTAGAATTTTTGGAAGTAAATGCTATGTTAGAAGAGATAATGCATTAGGGAAATTTGATCCTAGAAGTGGTGAAGGAATATTTTTGGGTTATTCTACTAAGAGAAAAGCATACAAATGTTATAAAAAAAGATTGAATAGGATTATGGAAAGCATAAATGTCAAGGTGGATGAGCAAGGCAATAATCAGATAAGATCATATGACTATGGACCGAAAGATGAATTTGTCAAATTAGAACTGATAGTGCAAGAATTAGTTTAGAACATCGATCCAATTGCTCCGGTAACATAAAAAAATTCCACAGTGACTGTTGAAGAGCAGAGAGAATCAGAAAGTCAAGACAATCCCAAGCCCCCCAGGTATGTGAAGCCAAATCATTTTGAAGATCAGATCATTGGAGATAAAAGGAAAGGTTTGATGACAAGAAGAAGGCTAGTTGCTGAAGAGGTAAGTTTAATTTCTCAAATTGAACCAAAATCTTTTATTGAAGCAAGTAAAGATGAGAATTGGATGAAAGCAATGGAAGAAGAACTAGATCAGATAAAAAGAATAAGACTTGGGAATTGGTTCCTAGGCCTAAAGATAAGAATGTTATTGGAACTAAATTGGTTTTTAGGAATAAATTAAATGAAGAAGGTCAAGTTGTGATAAATAAAGCTAGATTGGTTTGCAAAGATTATTCGCAGGAAGAAGGAGTTGATTATGATGAGACTTATGCTCTAGTTGCAAAAATTGAAGCGATAAGACTATTTCTTGCCTATGTTGCATACAAGAACTACAAGGTATATCAGATGGATGTCAAATGTGCATTTCTGAATGGAGACTTTGAAGAAGAAATCTACATTGAGAAGCCTAATGAATTTTCTTTATCAGAAGATAAAGGCATGGTTTGTAGATTGAAGAAAGATTTATATGGATTGAAACAAGCCCCTAGCGCATGGTATGCTAGATTAGATAAATATCTTTCTAAGCTCAGTTTTACCAAAGGTAATGCTGATAGTAACTTATATTATAAGATTGAGCATGATCAAATACTGATCATTGAAGTCATTATGGATGATATTATTTTTGGAGGAGAAGAAAGTTTATGCATGAAATTTGCTGATGATATGAAGAATAAATTTAAAATTTCTATGATTGGAGAGATGAAATTTTTCTTAGGTTTACAGATTACTCAAACTAATAAAGGTATTTTCATTTGTCAAACTAAGTATGTGAAGTAATTGCTTAATAAATTCGAACTTGAAAATTCTAAACCTGTCGGTACTTCTATGATAACCGGTTGTAAATTGTCAAAGGATGATGAATCTCCTAGAGTAAATCCAAGTAGATACAAATCAATGATTGGTAGATTACTATACTTAACTCATACTAGACCTGATATAATGAATGTTGTTTGTATTGCTTCTAGATTTCAGTCAAATCCTAGAGGAACTCATGATATTGTTGTTAAAAGGATATTCAAATATTTGGCAGGTACAATAGATTATGGGCTATGGTATCCAAAGGATGATGATTTCAGACTATGTGCCTATACACACTCTGTTTAGGAAGGATATATGGATGACCGGAAGAGAACTACAGGTGGTGCATTCTTTCTTGGGAAGAAATTGGTTTCATGGCTTAGCAAGAAACTACTGCTGAAGTTGAATATGTAGTTGATGCAACTAACTGTACTCAGATTTTATGGATGAAACAAATATTGAAGGATATAAGGATAAGTTATGATGAGCCTATTATTATTCACTATGATAATATTGCTTCTATTGATATGCCAAAGAATCCTGCATTTCATTCCAAATCAAAACATATTTTTATAAGGTATAATTTCTTGAGAGAAAAAGGTTTAAGAAAAGGAAGTTAGATTGGTTTATGTGCCTACTAAGGAACATATTGCAAATATTTTAATAAAACTATTACCTAGAGATACTTTTGAATATCTCAGAGATCAACTCGGGGTCACCACCCTTCCGGAAGAGACTTAGAGATGCAGGGATGCATCAATCCGGTAAACCTATCAGACATATTTTTTGATTCAGGTTGATCAGATGATGTTGTTGCTTAGGGGGAGTAGTCAGCTATTCGGTTCAGTATTCTTTTTTGTTTGGCGGTACCCATCCTTTGTCATTGATGTCAAAGGAGGAGATGGTGTTCATGTGAAAATCAATTAATCTAAGGGGAAGTTATATTTCAGATCAGTCTTTGGGAGATTATTTGCATTCCTTGGCACTTGGACGGTTTTCACATTCGGTGTTGCCATCAATGCCAAAAGAGGAGATTGTTGGCAATATGCTGGATTTGGTTAAGTGATGTCATTTATTTCAACACTGTATCCCGGTTAGATATGGTTCTGCTATCCCGATTGGACCTATCCCGGTTAGACTTGGTGTTTGTCTTGGTTTTGACTATGATTCTAATCTAGTATGATCAGATCCTTAGATTTGGTTTTCGATGGTTATTCAGGTTGGCTATATGCTTTTCATATTTTATTGGTTCATGATTTGGTGCTTCGGAACTATCGTTTATGTTCCTGGTTGATATTTCTTGGTACTGGTTAGCTTTACCGGTTGGTGATACTTGATGATTTGGTTAGGTGATTTTGGTTTGGCTTATGGAAATGGTTTCTTATCATGCTGAAGGTGTTATTGATCATGTTCTAATTGTTTGGTGACTTTGTATTGGCTAGCGTGCTGATTTGGTGGTCCTATTTGGATTGGGTTGATTATTCTATTTTATTGCACTAAGGGTTTCTACCGGTTGGTGAAATGTGTTGGAGATTGGTCTTAGCATGATTTCTAACAGATGTAATTGTTTGGGATTTGAATTAGGTACATGCTATGTAATGTAAATCATAATATTGGTCCGGTGATATCATGTGATGTAATTTTTGTAATTATGGGTTTATAGGTTTTGGGTTTAGCCGACCTTATCATTAAGGTTGATGAATTGTATTTATAGGTGACTTATTCATGTAACCTAAGGATCAATGGTTATGTCTGGATTATTAGAGAAAGGTTTATGTGAAAACGGTGATATATCATTCAGTGAAAGGTTGTGAAGGATCTGGTGTTGCAGGGAAGACATATGTGCTTAACCAAAACTATATCAAGTATTAGGAGATGCTACTTCCACAACTCATTCTTTATGGATTGTAGTCTGATGTGTTTGTAAGTTAGTGAGACTTCCCTTTTGTGATTAGCAGTGCACTCTAGGCAGTTGGCCTGATTGAAAGTATAATCCCCATTGTAATTATTTCACATACTATTGCATAAGTATTATCTGATTGTGGGTAGGGTTTCCCAGCGTGGTTTTTCTCTTTACCAGGTTTTCCACGTCAAAATATTGGTGTTGTGTGTACTATGATTTTATGCTTTATCTTTCATTGTGTTGGTTTTTTTGTGCTCCGGTATAAAGTTTATAATCTGCATTAACTGTTATACTTATAAGAAAACTGATTCACCTTCCCTCTTAGTTTTCTCTCGGTATCATAACTGTCTAACAAATTTTACTTTTTTATGATCTAATATTGCCATTAAATGGTTTTCACCATTAGATTAATTTTGTTTTTATTTATTTTGTGACTAAGAGACCTAGCACTCTCTTGATTAATAACTTCGTTATGAGATTCACTGGTGGAACATGTTTCTGGATTTACGAAACAAAGGTATTGGACAATAGTGTCATTATCTGGGAAGATAGGTATGTTGTGTTGTTCAAGTTGTTCCCAGTCTATGAGTTTAGGATGTACGAGGGGTAGGGAATCGTTAGGTAGATTTAGGTTGGCAACTATAATGGTCATGATAGAAACATTGTTGGTAACATGAGTAAGGTCTATAATGGTACTCTCTTTAGGATTGTTTGTTTCGTAGCGATGCTACTCATTCTTACTGGCTTCGTAGATATGTTGTGGTCCAAATTCCAATGATATAGTCCTTGAGCCTTGTCCTTCATTAGGCATGGGTGTATATGTGTATATTATATCTACCTTAATGTTCAGTTATATCAGAGAAAGTATCCCATTCATATTCACGTGAGTCTATTTTAGAATCACTTTCTAGGACTCTATTGTTGTATGTGATGGGGATGTCATTTGGTGAGAAGGGTTTTAATTTTGGTATAGTTCTTGCTTTTGTTTATAAACTTTCTTACATTCCGTTTGAATCAGGTTTTGTACTAGGCTGCAATCTATGGATGTACTTGTGAGAAGCCTCTTCTCTTTGTATGACAAGCTATTCCTATTATTTTTCATATTCCTCTTCCTTGTGTTTGCACAATACCTCATCAATTGATGGTTGTTGTGTTAATTCCTACTTCTTTTGTTGTTGCCTTGTGATTTGTTGTTGTTGATCTTGGTGATCATGTTGATGTTGATACTGTCCATATCCTAGTCCAGATTTGTCTTTGGCAAGTTGTGAGTGTTGTTGAATTAGTTCTACAATAGCTTCTTTCCGTTTGCTGATAGGACCATTTCCTGAATATCCCATCCTTTGCATGTTTCTGAATCCGTTGCCATCTTTCTCTATTAGGAGAGTGACACTTAACATTGTTGCTTGTGTGTCCTCATCATCCTTGTATAACCAATTCAAGACATATTTGTCTTCTGTTTTATCTGCTAGTGTTCCTGCTTGAATGAACATACCATCAAATATTTTGATAGGTAGTGAAGATTGTTGTTTTGAAGTTGATGGTTGCCCATGAGACTCTGGCAAAATTGGTAATTTTGATAGACATAAGGATGGTTCAAAAGAGTATTCGCCCATGCCTTTGTCCTTTAACTTCATACTTTTCTCAAAATCTATGGATAGAGATTTGAGTTTATTGGATATGGTTGGTCATTGCTACTGCTAGGATATATTGTTGTCATTGATGTCAACATATTCCTATGATTTATTCTGACATGATTGGGAAGATTTTCTGATCCAGTTTGTAGTTTTGTTTTGCTAATCACTGTTTTGCAGAGGTTGATATTTCTTCTGGTATATCCTGATGTGATCAGATATTGTGTTGAGACTTTGGGATATTGTTTTGGATGGTCTTATGTATCTTCATTTCAGATGGTTCATGATGTGGTGCTCCAAAAGTTATCTTTCTTCATGACAGTTGCTGATTGGTTGTGTTCTTGAGCTTCTAGATGTTGACAGATGAAGATTTGAAAAGTGGTGTTGGTGTAGTTGTTCTGGATGATTCTAAAATTCTTGTTGGTGTTTCCTAGTCATGTCCTATTTGTTTTGGTGATTTGCATTGACTGTTGAGCGATTTTTTGGTGATTTTCATCAACTGGTATTGATTTTCATGTTATGCGGTATTTCTAGTAGTATAGTGTGTTGCGGTTGATCTTGGCGTGATTTCCGGTGGAGTTGATCGTTTGGGAATTTGAATTAAGACCATGCTATTCTATGTAAATCATTATATTGGTCTAATGGTCAATCTTTGTATCATGTGATGTAATTTTATATTTGAGGGTTGAGGGTTTAGCCGATCTTGTTATCAAGGTTGATGAGTTGTATATATAGGTGAGTTACTCATATAGTTTGGATGTTGGTGTTGTGTCTATATTATCAGAAAGTGGTTTGTGCGCGATCAATTGATTTATCATTTGGTGTTGAATTTGAGGTGAAATTAGTGTTGTAGGGCATACATTTGTGCTTAACTAGAACTGTAATCATGCATTTGGAGATGCTATTCTTTCAGTTCACATCTTTCAGATTGTAGTCCAAATCTTATTGTAAGTTAGTGAGACTTCCCTGAGGGTTGTAGCCTTCCAAGCCATTATATTTGAGCAGTGAGTTCTAGGCAGTGTGTCTGAATGCATGCGCATTCCCCATTGTAACATTTTCATATATTATTACAGAGTATTATCTTACTGTGGGTAGGTTCCCACAGTGATTTTTCCCTTAACCAGGTTTTCCATGTCAAAATTCTTGGTGTTGTGTGTTGTTCTGTTAATTTGCTTATCTATTTATTGTTGTAGTTTGTTAGATCTATTGTTGTGCTTAAAATTTTATTTATTCCGATGAAGACTTATTCACCCCCCCTCTTAGTCCTCCTTATTTACTACTGCTAACAATTGGTATCAGAGCTAGATCCTCCCCTAGAAGCTTAATCACTTGAGGAGATCTAGGATGACAACTCAAGGTATTCTCTTTAAGAAGGACAGTTCGAGGTTTGATGGAAGCAACTATACTATATCGAAGAACTGGTTGGAAATGCATTTGAAATGTCTTGGAGAAGATTACTGGAAGATTACAAAAAATCCTTATGTTGTTCCTCAGAATGAACCATCTACATTGGATGAGGTTGAGGAAGCAAAACATAATATTAGAGTGAATGAAGCATTTCTTATTTCCCTAACTGATTCAGAGATGACAAATGTTATGGGACTTTAGACTGCACATGAGATATGAGAGAAGCTTAAAATTCTATATGAAGGTGATAACCAGGTGAGAGTTGCTAAGTTGTAGAGTTTGGAAGGAAATATGGGACATTGAAGATGGGAGATGATGATAACATACATTAATTTATGGCTAAGGTGAATGACCTTGTCCTAGGTATCAGATGTGTCGGTGGAAGCATTGAGGAAGATGAAATTGTTGCTAAGTGGCTGAGATCTTTGGCTCCTACTTATGAACATAAGGTTGCCACTATTGATGAGATCCGGAGTGTGACTACATTGATAAGAGATGTGTTGGTGGGAAAGGTTGTTGCATTTGAGCTGAGTGAGTTTGGAGAATCTCATGGAAAGTTTGAGACAATATTTATAGCATCTGCATTTGTATCCGATAAGTAGAAGTATGATCCTGATGAGTGAAAAATATCCAATTATGAGAGAGTGAGAAAAGAGATTGAAGAGAAAGAAAGAGAGCTTGATGAGATTGAAGTACTGATTGCCCAGAGATTGCCTAAAGGTCCCAGTAAGTATGATGGAAAGTTGCTTTTGAAATTTTTCTCTTGTAATAAGATAGGACAATTTTATTCTAGATTCCCGGAGAGAATGGATAAGTATGACAAACATGATAAGTTTGATAAGCATGATAGGAGTGATAGATATGAGAAGCATGGGAAGTATGATAAGCCTTATAAGTCTAACCAGAAGTTTAAGAACTAGAAGAACTGTTATTATGCTACAGATGAAGGTGCTACAAATGATGAATCAGAAGGAGATGAATTTGTGTTTATTTCTATTAAAGAGGATAGACCTATACCTATTGATTCCACTAGTTGTTCTATTGAGGAGAAAGCTTTGGTAGCTAAGGTAGAAGAAAATGATGAATGGGTGGTTGGAAATGGTTGTTCACATCATATGACTGATGATAAAAGCAAATTTATGAGCATGGAAAGGTATGATGGTGGAATAGTTAGATTGGGAGATGATAAAGCCTATGTAACCCGCGGGAGAGGTTCTATTTCCTTTGATGGTAAGAATAACATTGATGATTTCTTGTATGTTGAAGATTTGAAGCATAATCTTTTGACTGTTGGACAGATGGTTGATAAGGGTGTTGGTCACCAAATCTAGTTAACCCAAGATCACCTACAAATCAATCTATGAGAAAGCCAATCTCAATCAATGAAATAACCTTAGGGCTTGGACAACATAACAAGGACCTAAATCCTTCAACTCTTCAGGCTCTGCAAAACCTAGGTGGGTGTACCTGTGATGCATTTAATCAGACCCATTACACACAAGACTGCATCAACAAAAAGTAGATGGATCTCAAAAGGTTCAAAAACTAGGAGGTTACTGCAGATGGGCTAGATCCACACTTGCAAATCAACATTGTTTGAATCATGAGATGGATGGAACAAACTTAACATTACAAACATAAAATTAAAGGTAGATATTCTGATTTTTTATTTTAAATCCTCGAGAAAACCCCAAAATCTATAAGATCAGTGCCTAATCCAAGGGCAATAGAGTCATACATCAAACTGAAAATTAAAACCTTTATTGCAAGTCCAATTTATTAAGAAAGTGTGTAAGGGAAAAAAGTGACACTAAGCAAACATGCCCTAATCTCACTTTCAATCACACACTTGTGGAATACGAAAGAGCCTAGAGGTATCACACAATTGGCTACTTCTTTTTGTGGAAGAGAGAGCCACGGGCTACCTATTAGGATTTCTATTCCTTTGTTGCAAATGATAGATAAAATGATATAAGTTCAACTACTAGCCCTAGAGTGCAAGTATGAACTAGTAACAAGATTGCAAGATTGAGATTAAGTGATGAAAAGTTGCAAACACAAGGATAAAAGGAGAATGCAGATGTGTACCTAGGGTTAAAATCTGAGTGGAAATGTTCGAGACGGGGGCGCATGCGCCACTGACCTAATTCTGCACCTGAAACTGCTCCTTTTGGCAACCTGAAAGCTGTCGAAAAGTGCTGAAAACTGTTGTTGTTTGAGGGACCAGGGCACCCAGCGCCCCTGTCCTGTCAGGACCAAGGCGCCCCACGCCCCTGTCCTAGGTTTCTGCTCTGCAATTTGGTGTGTTGTCTCGTCTCAGTCTGCTCTCGTCGGATCTGCAACTCGCGGCGTCCTTCGAATTCGGAAATCTGCACTTATATCTGAAAAGGGTTGTAGGTGGCTATATAGGGTTTTGCCTTAGTCAAACCCCCGCTTTGGTGATTTCCACCTCCACGAATAGCCAAGTTGTATAGTAAAAGTTGTCTGTACAGACCTTATGTGTGTGCAAGATCCTAAAATGCAAGCAAACTAGAGCAACCTAAAAAGTAAACCCTAATTGCTTGCAAATGATAATGTAAATGCTCTAAATCAAGATGCAAAGTGATCTAAAGCATGAATACAAATGATATAATGAGGCTTATGCAAAGACATGAAAACAACATGAAACCATACCCAACCCCAAGGGAAGGGTACAAGCCAATCTTCAGTCGGTGATCCCTTATTGCTCTTCAATGTCTTCAAAGCTCTAAATGGACGAATGAAATTGATGAATGCTTGATGGATGGATGTTGAATGTTGTTGAAGTCTTCAAAGATCTGTTCTTTCGCTGCGTAGAAAGCCCTTGAAACCAAAATTCTGATCCTTTCAAATGAAGAAAGAGGGCTCTTATATATGAAACCCTAGGTCTTAATTTCAACTTTTGGCCGACCTAGAGATTGAATCTCCCACCAATTTTTTGGGGTTAAGCTTTATTTTATGATTGGATTGCGCTTCTAAAATTTCGGGAAAAATGTCCGAGACCGTGTGCACTTCGGGCGTCATGGTCCCGACAACTTTTCACCAAATTTTCAGGGCCGTCGGATATGATGATTTTAGAGAGAATCCTGAAGTTACAGCTGATTTCAAGATGTTTTGACCCCCGAAATCAGGCCTTAAAGTTCAAAATAGGACCTAATTAGGGTTTTAGATTAAATGATGTATTGGAAGAATAAAATGAAAAGGGCACACTTTAATGAAAAGGGTCCAACTTTATGATATGGGAGATGATAAAATAGAACCTTAGACCTAATTAATTTAATTAATTAAGTGCTAAAGGGGAAATGCAATACAAAATGAAAAATGCGCTAAGGCAGGTGCTAAACTAGGTGTGAAATTGTACCACCCTAGCAAGTGCGTACAATTTACAACGCTACATTTAGCCCCCACTTTAGCGGTCATATGAACACTACGTGCATATGCAAGCTAAAGTACAAAAAAGTAAACATTATTTGAAAAATGATATATCCATAAGTTGTCGGATGAAGCCCCCAGCGGCATCTGCAGTACTCAGTTGAGAACCACAACTTACAAAACCACATGTTAGATCACAAAATCACCTAATGCTTACTAAGGAAGGTGATGAAAATTCGAGGGTAGCTATATGCCCCCCCCTGTTTCGGCTTGCTAATTTTAGTGAGTTGAAACAGGGTATCATGTTTACCACTTCGAATTGTTAAAGAATATTGATGACAAATGCTCACAAGAAGATTTGATATGAGATCAGAAACTAATGGAGAATCATTTGGTAAGAAAGAGGACTAACCCTCAATTCCAACACAACAAAGAGTGTGAGGATTTGAGAGTTCTCTAACGCAAGATGAAGGATGTAAATGGAAACAAAATGCAAAGAGAAGAAAAGAAAGGAAAAAGCAGCATGAACACACACATTAGTGATCCATGAGAAGAATAGTGATCTATGGGAAAAAGGACATGGAAAACTAGCCCCTAGGGTCTGTCTAGGTGATCCATGTAAGGGAGGAGAGTGAGAAAGTCTAGCCTTATGCCGCTAGTTCCACTCAACCTTGTGCATGTGTGTGTAAGTGAGGTTAGAAGCACCTCATAGGAGTCTATGCCTGAGTATGCTACAACCTGTATATGTATAGTACAAAAGCATGACATCTCGCTCTAAGAGTCTATGCTCTGGTTCCGAGAATAATCACCTTGCATAAAAGAAAAATGGAGACATCTCGCTCTAAGAGTCTGTGCTCTGGTTCCGAGAATGACCCACTGCTCAAAAAGTGTAATGTTTATGTCATAAGCAAAGTAGAACAAGGATACCTACCTTCATTACAAAAGAAGATACCCCAAAAATGCAACAATGTCATAGATCCAAGCAAGAGAGTTTTGCACTCTTTAAGCAAGGATAAGATAGTTGAAAAGGGATATCTTGTAGTATGTGTAAAGGAGATCCTTAGAGGAGAAGAGATCTTTGTACAAAAGACACCTGTCCCCGAGAGGAATTGTCTTAGACAAATATAACATCTTCTAGAATAAGACAAAGAAGAGAATAAGAATGCAATACTTCCTTCTTTTGCGAGGTGAAAGTGATTCTTAATGAAGGATGACGCTCTTTTTAACCCAATTGGGAGAGTGAATTCATTATGGATGTATTTTACCAAGTGCAAAAGAGGTTGTAGTCAAGGACTTACACCTCTTGTAAGAGAGAATCCTTGAACAAACAACAACAAATGCATACAAGGAATAACATCAAGTAATAAAGTTCACACCATCCACGAAATAGGAAAAAGTGGATCCTTAGATAAAAATAAGAAAAGATCATTGCCTCCTAAGGATAAGGACAATGAGAAGGACTTACACAATCTTCCAGGGAGAGATTTAGACATAAACAAAATGTACTACATACTCACATGAGTTCATGCAAGCAAGACATTAGTGTATGTAAAATGCTCCTCACAAGAAGTGGGTAGGATAAGAAAGAGAATACACATCTTCTCCCATATCTAGGAAAAGAGAATTCTAAAGCAAAGATGATCAATATTTCCACACTATTAACCCATAGGAACAAGAGATAACATAGAAAAATTAGGCTATTATGTTGCTTCAAAAATATGATTGCACTTGAAATTGTACCATCATGAATGACAATGAGCCCCCAGTAAATGAGCTACCAATGTCACATAATGATGAGCAACATAATAGCCATTAATGTTATTTAAAGACATGATAGATTGAATGAGGTATTTGAATATGACATGCTAAATGCTCAACTATAAGTGAGATAAAAAACATGTATAAAATGATAAAAATTGAAGAAGGAAAGTTACGAGAAATCTTAGAAGAGAGATGAGTGTAATTTATTAGAGCCTTATCCCTGGAAGAAAGGACTTTATGATGAATAGGAGATAAAGATTCATAAGTGGATTTAGAAATTTGAGGGGAGTCATAAAGAGATTTGTTCATCGCCAAGATTTCCTTATGAGGGGAATGAGAGTTGATAGAAGTAGAAGATGATTTAGTTGAAGTGAGATCATCATCACTACTAAATATAGCATTCGCATTGAGAGATGGTCTTTTAGATGCTTTGGTGGGCTTAGAAAGATTATATCCAAGTCCAAATGAATATTCATGCATGTTATGTTCTAAAGGAACTTTAATTCCTTGTTCATTTGTGCCACAACCATTTCCACTATAGCCACACTTAGCCAAAATATGAAAACCACGACCATAACGATTAGCCATTTCAGAAAGAGAAGGTGGTTTTTCATAAGACAAAGAATCAAATTCTTCAGAATTAGAGGTGTGAGGAGAAGAAGTTTGAGAAGCGGCCACAAAATTATTGCTCATAGGTTCAGGTAAGATTGATTGACCTCTAGTTTCTTCCTTCTTTTTAACTTTAAGCTCTCTAGGAGGAACCCTATACTCACCTACAAAGGTGGGATTGAAATCAAGAGATCCCCAATCGTCTTCTGCGAGAACTTTCTCAAGATCAAAAGCCTTTTCATGTGTAGATTCAAGTTGAGAAGAATCTTCTTCAGGAACTTCAGACTCATCCAAAGAATTTTGATTATCAGAGGGTGATGATTCATCCATAGGTATCTTGTTTAACGAGTCATCACTAGAAGAGGAAGGCTTAGAAGAACTCCCTTTGGAAGTAGATGTTTGCAAACAAGCTTGAAAATTAGTATCACCTATCAAGGTATATGTCTTATTATTATAAATAAATTTAACTTGTCTATGCAATGTAGAGGGGACAGCTTGCATACTGTGAATCCAAGGTCTCCCTAATAACAAGTTGTATGTTAGATTTCCTGACATAACATGGATAGGAGTAGGCAAAGTAATAGGTCCCACTATGATGGGTAAGGTGATAATACCTAATGAAGACTTAGCCACATTATCAAAGCCTCGAATGGGAAGAGAGTCAGGCTCAATAAGGGATGTATCCACATTCATCTTATGCAATAGATTAATGCTACACACATTAAGGCCAGAACCATTCTCTACCAGTGTTCGTCTTATAGCAGTGTCATTTATGATAACCACAATCATCAAGGGATCATATTGATGTTGAATTTCACTAGTAGGCAACTCATCTTGTGTAAACACAATTTGAGCTTTAGGATTCATCACAGAGTTAACCAAAGACACTATATTACTAGATGTATTAGGTGGAGGAACTTTCAAATCTTTCAAGGCATCTTGTAACATTTCATGATGAGCGGAAGAAGTTTGAACTAAATCCCAAATAGAAATCTTAGCCGGAGTAGTTTTAAGTTGTTCAGTAAGATCATAGTCCTTACTAAGCATTTGTGAAATACGAGGATCTTGAGGAAGAATAGGTTGGGAAGAAGGAAGTGAAGTTGGGATAACTGGAGGAGGATTAGGTTGCCTATTGTTTCTTGTGTTATAGGTATGAGCAACCGCATTATAACTCTCTCTAGTCAGTTGCTTAACATACTCATAAGGGCTCTTAGTAGAATAACCTCCTTGCACAGTAATAATAGGTTTCTTAGGAGTGCAAAAAGAATCATTAGCATAACCACCTTGAACCACTAAGATAGGCTTATTTAAAGGTTGAGAATTTTGAGAAGGACAAGCACCTTGAACAATGAAGAGAGGTTTGTTAGGTGTTTCATTCACATGTATCAAATTGATTGAGGATGGTTTAGAGGAATGAAAAAAAGTGTTGGAAGAATTGTTGATAGTCTTCTCTTGCACTAAAATCTCATCACGGATTAAATCAATTTTAGGAGAGAGACAAGGGGTAGGCATTGATGTTCTAGTAGGCAGAGTAATACTAGGAAAGGTCATATCATCCTCTATCATCAAAGGATCTACATGGGGAGTAAAATCTCTAGGAGAAGGATCAACATTACTCTCTAAAGTCTCACTCTTGAGAGGGAGATCTTTGAAAGAGATGTTAACCATCTTGCCTTGAACTAGGGTTTCCTTATGAGTAGAACCAAGTTGAGGGGAGGGAGAATAATTGAGATTCAAGGAAGGTGAGAAACTATCAAGGGAGTTTTCAATCTTGATTTCATCCCCTTTGGCTAGGGTTCTCTCATGGGGTAGAGTATAATCTACACCTTCTTCTAATGGTTCATCCCAAATAGTGAAGTTGTTGAAAGGAATGTTTGAAGTATTGTCAATTTCGGGAGAGGAGATAACATTGTTTATTAATTCCTCATCCTTAGGAGGGAGAGCATCAATAGATGTGTTAAACTCATCCTCTTTCCTCAAAATATGTTCAATATGATCTTTAGGGGAGAGAGAATTAAGGAAATTGCTTATTATTTCATCTTCTTTCTCTAAGGGATGCTTATGGGTAAGACAAACTTTAGGAGAAGGGTAAGCATTTATCATTAATTCATCATTTCTAGTGGGAATTTTGTTGGAAAAGGAAATGCCATCACTAGGAAATGTAGGGATAATGTCATCTTCTTGCACAAAAGGATCCTCATGAAGGGAGTCTTTTTTAGGAGGAACATGAACATATTTCTCCAAAGATTCATGCTTAGGAAGGAGATCTTTGAAAGAAGTATTCATAACCTCTTGTTGCACTAACATGCCCCCATTGGAAGGACCAACTTTAGGAGAAAATAAGTCAATGTCCATCAATACCTTTTCACTTAGAGAGGCATCATGTAGGAAAGGTGAAGTAACATTAAGAAAGGTGTTTATGATATCATTCTCTTCCTCTAGGATAGCTAAATAGGAAGGGCACATTTTAGGAGAATTGTCAAGATCACTCTTAAAGTCTTCATCCTTAGAGCATGCGAGAGTCTCAAAGGGATTCGTAGCAACTCTTTTAGGCACTAAAATGTTGTTATAGATGGGGGGAGGTTCTTTAGGAGAAGGAAAAATTGAAACAAGGGAAGCTAACCCATTATCACATCTATGAAATGAATGCATCATGACAACAATTTTCCTCTTTCAAATGATAACACATGCAAAATAAAAGGAAATGTTTAATTTTAACCAATGCAAGCACTTAGAATGTAGATTTAGAAAATGAAATTTATGATTCAAATGAGTTCCTAAATCAGATTTGAAATTATTGATCCCAATTAAGCTATCCACAAGTTCAACTTTGAATTGAAAAATTAGGGTTTTAGCAAAAATTTCCTCTAAATTTTTGAATCTTGCAAGAAATTAAAACTTGTAAATACAAATTTGAATTTGAAATAGCATAAACACTCAAATTTGAAAACATAAATTAGAGAAGATTGGAATTCACGTCGGGTTCACCAAAAATGTGTAAGGGAAACAAGTGACACTAAGCAAACATGCCCTAATCTCACTTTCAATCACACACTTGTGGAATACAAAAGAGCCTAGAGGTATCACACAATTGGCTACTTCTTTTTGTGGAAGAGAGAGCCACGGGCTACCTATTAGGATTTCTATTCCTTTGTTGCAAATGATAGATAAAATGACGCAAGTTCAACTACTAGCCCTAGAGTGCAAGTATGAACTAGTAACAAGATTGCAAGATTGAGATTAAGTGATGAAAAGATGAAAACACAAGGATAAAAGGAGAATGCAGATGTGTTTTAAAATCTGTGTGGAAATGTTCTGGACGGGGGCGCATGCGCCACTGACCTGATTCTGCACCTGAAACTGCTCCTTTTGGCAACCTGAAAGCTGTCGAAAAGTGCTGAAAACTGTTGTTGTCTGAGGGACCAGGGCGCCTAGTACCCCTGTCCTGTCAGGACCAGGGCGCCCCACGCCCCTGTCCTAGGTTTCTGCTCTGCAATTTGGTGTGTTGTCCCATCTCAGTCTGCTCCCGTCGAATCTACAACTTACGACGTCCTTCGAATTCATAAATCTGCACTTATATATGAAAAGGGTTGTAGGTGGCTATATAGGGTTTTGCCTTAGTCAAACCCCCGCTTTGGTGATTTCCACCTCCACGAATAGCCAAGTTGTATAGTAAAAGTTGTGTGTGCAGACCTTGTGTGTGTGCAAGATCCTAAAATGCAAGTAAGCAAACTAGAGCAACCTAAAAAGTAAACCCTAATTGCTTGCAAATGATAATGTAAATGCTCTAAATCAAGATGCAAAGTGATCTAAAGCATGAATACAAATGATATAATGAGGCTTATGCAAAGACATGAAAACAACATGAAACCATACCCAACCCCAAGGGAAGGGTACAAGCCAATCTTCAGTCGGTGATCCCTTATTGCTCTTCAATGTCTTCAAAGCCCTAAATGGATGAATGAAATTGATGAATGCTTGATGGATGGATGTTGAATGTTGTTGCAGTCTTCAAAGATCTGTTCTTTCGCTGCATAGAAAGCCCTTGAACCAAAATTCCGATCCTTTCAAATGAAGAAAGAGGGCTCTTATATATGAAACCCTAGGTCTTAATTTCAACTTTTGGCCGACCTAGAGATTGAATCTCCCACCAATTTCTTGGGGTTAAGCTTTATTTTATGATTGGATTGCGCTCCTAAAATTTCGAGAAAAATGTCCGAGACTGTGTGCACTCCGGGCGCCGTGGTCTCAACAACTTTTCACCAAATTTTCAGGGCCGTCGGATATGACGATTTTAGAGAGAATCCCGAAGTTACAGCTGATTTCAAGATGTTTTGACCCCCGAAATCAGGCCTTAAAGTTCAAAATAGGACCTAATTAGGGTTTTAGATTAAATGATTTATTGGAAGAATAAAATGAAAGGGGCACACTTTAATGAAAAGGGCCCAACTTTATGATATGGGAGATGATAAAATAGAACCTTAGACCTAATTAATTTAATTAATTAAGTGCTAAAGGGGAAATGCAATGCAAAATGAAAAATGCGCCAAGGCGGGTGCTAAACTAGGTGTGAAATTGTACCACCCTAGCAAGTGCGTACAATTTACGACGCTATAGAAAGGTATCTCTATATCAATGCCTGACATTAATACATTCTAAACTCATACAAATGATTATATTTATCCAGACATTATCCTGAATCCAAAATGATTGCTCATAGAATTTAAACTCTTCCTTGAAGAGTACCTAAAAATAACCCTTACACTCCCACTTTGAGAGGACAAACCCAAACTCCCTTGAAGTCTGGATTTATTGAAAACAGAGGATGCTTAGAGACAATCCAATAAATTGTGTATATGCCTTACACATACATGACCTGCAACAAAACATCTACAACAAGAAGATACTCTATTACTGAAAGAGAAGCATTGCCGTGTACAATCTTGAAGAGAACTCAAAATTGGAAGCCATCAAATCTGGAGCATTTCTCCAAATTTCTGCAACCATTACAATGAGAAGAAAATTGGAATAAGAAGGAGAGGGAAAAAACATTAGGTTTCATCAAAATTTGCCAAGTGTCTCTTTTTCCAACTGAATTTCACTTCCTTGATCTTTCCCATGGAAACTGCTCCCAAATATCCAAAATTTTGTTGAAACTAACTACATGATTCGATTCCTTATCCCAAGAGCTTTTCGGTGATATATGATACTTGGTATTTTAAGCAGAAATGGACCTCTGGGCGAATTAATTCTGAATATGCCTCTGTCGTTTAAATTTTTCCATTTTTTATATAGTTTACACTATATAATTAACTTTGATTTTTCACCCATTTTAACTCCTGACATCCTGCCTCGTGGTGACTTGTGATTTGTTGATGGGATCCACTGGGCACCACCTTGGATGACATCTCATCCATCCGCCATGTGTCAGCCACCTGTCCGCCACATCATCGCCACCTCATCGACACCTCCGAGTTGTCTTTCCACCTGGACCCACCACCTGTCTTTCGCAATTTCACAATGGCTAACTAGCGATCATCTTTCCTTCGCGAAGTCACGATAGCCATTGGATCTCCTGAACTTGCTCACTCTTTAACGTTCATTTTCGGCATATGCTTTTCGCTATTTCGCGAAGGGTATTCTGTGTGCATCTTTCCTTCGTGAATCCTCGCGCACCGTCAGATCTCCTCAACTTGCTCGTTGGTTAATCTGCTCCTTCTTTGCAAAATTTGCCTACCTCGGGATCCATGCCTACATGGGGTCGGTCCACTTGTCGCCATTTGTCAACCTCCTCGGTCACCTCGAGATCCGCACCCACGCGCGTGGGTTCTGCCTTCGGCACCCATCAGCACCATCCGTCAAAAGCCTATTGAGGCTTTGACATATTACTAGTGTGGGTTATTTCTTATAAATATCAAAAACTACTCTCGCCCAACCAATGTGGGATAATGTGTTTTGCCTAGGACTGCGACTTTGAAGGTTTCACCTGAGACTTTTCATGGCTCCTCTTTGCATTTGATTGAAATTTAAATGCCCAAACACCATTCCCACACAGGAGGATTACTGGCAAAGTCATGTGGAGCTGCCATTGGTGTTTGCTTTCTTTTTAAATGGCCTCCAAACTCCACCTTCCATTGCATTTTGTTGGTTTTAAATGCCATTTATCGTAACGTGGGAGGGCTGGGGTTTATACCATTGCTTGCATTAGCTTGATTTGAAAACTTTTAAACCTTTACCCTTACCCATACCACACACAATAGGGAAGGAGATCTCCATCTTGTTTGAAAATTGCAGCCCTTCAACTCCAGCCATCACGTGGTAGGTAGGAGCTTGCTGCCAAAATCATTTGCTAGTGGAGTTTTTGCCTTGTCTTCTACCACATAGGGAGACTGCTGCCAGAGAGACTCTAGAAAACCCCACACAGAGCTTTATGCCTTCCAATGTGCATTCATTTGAGAGTTTCCATGCTCTATTCAACCACGCAGCCTGTCAATTTGCCTTTGTTTGAAAGAAGAGACTGAGAAGATTGTGAAACAAGCCTGCCAATTTCTATTCCACGTGGGAGGGGGCTTGGCCTTGCACCATTCTGCATTTTCTTTTAAAAGATGCTCTGTTCTCCTCCTTCTACATTTTACTCCTGCCAACAAATTTGCTGAAGGTTCTAAGTTTTACATGCCACATGACATTCTGCAAGGAGGAGCTGCCAAAGCATTGGCTTGAGTTTTATTATCTTTTCAACATGCTTTGCACAAAGGATAATTCTGGTTAATAAATTGCTTGGAGGCTTCATGCTTTATGAATTGTATTTGCTAAGAAATCTTAATGCTATTTCAACGCCAGAATGGGGGGTTTATCTCCTGGCATTACACCATGGTGAAGGAGGGGGTGCTGATTTCATTTTGCATAGAATTCAATATCTGCCCCAAACTTTCTACACATTACAAGCATAGTAAATATTTACATGCACTCTTTATTCTTCCACCCACCATTCTGTACACCAACAAAATCATGCTGAAGATCTGCAATATATACTTGTTTTCTCTGATGTAAATATCTATACTTTATAATAGTTGAGCTTCCACTCATCAGCAACAACTCTGGCATGTCACACTTATTCTCATCACACCAAATGGATTTCAACATAAATTCCTACTGTATTTATATTCTAATGCCATTGGCACTCACCATTTTCTATTCGTTGAGATATTCAAATTGCTTATTTATTGATATTGAGAAAAAGACATAGGATCTAAAATGTGCTTTGTAATAACCACGCATGATTTTTTAATGATATGATAAAACCTGTCACATTCTCTCAAAAATGGAAGCGACAAACATGCACTACATCTATACCCAACTTGGTTCTGGAAGATACATGCTTTTCTTTAAGACAATTTCGCCATAAAATTAATGCGCGGGCATGAGCCAGGTCGGGCCCCAAAGTGGGTCCGACTAAATTTTTTTTTGTTTTCATGCAACTGACCTCTAAAATGCCTTCGGAACCTCAAACATACCTCTGGAATTGATCGACGCCATTTTCAGATCATTAAATTGAATTTTGCAACTTTCAGGGGCCTGCGCCACATTTTTGCATTTAATCACGAAGACATAATTTTCAAACCGGTCAAAACATCTTTCTGGACCTTGCCATCTGACTGGCGTGTACTCTGATATACAAGCATGAACTCTACCAAACAGTTTTTCAAGATGAATCTCGAGCGAAGAGATATTAATTGTCGAAAATGACCAACTGGCTTTGTCGACACTGCGGACCTGATGAAGTCAATGTTCTGGCAACACATAATGCCTTTCTCAAAAATATTCAATGACCTCTGCAGACCCTCAAATTTGAGACATAGGTACTTTGAAGTACATATCAAAACTTAGAATTCTCAGTTCGATCAAAAGAGTGATTGGGTACAAATGGTGCTCTCATGAAAATAGCAACTTTAACTGATACGACAATGAAAATACGAATCACTGAAACGGATAGCTCAATAGACCCTTTTGAAAATTGATCAAACGGATTGGCAAAGGCTTGAAATTTGAAACATGACTCATAATTTATACCAACAATAGATTGGAATAAACATTCTGTCATGACACTTACTGAGGCAACTTTTACACTTATGCAAAATAGGGCTTTGACTAGGTCCTGAAACAGGGACTTGTCAAAACATTCAAACTGCAAACAGTTCGAGCTTGGTAAATTGAGCAAATGGATTCATGAAGACTTGAAATTTTTCATGCTGACTCACATTTATACATACAAATCAATCCATTTTGAAATTATTCATGATGATTAACAGGGCAAAAGATATAAACACTCAAAGTAGGCTACTCAATAAAATTTGCATTTGTGCCTAAAATGCACTTTCAACTCACCCCTTGAAATGGGTACCTGCTAAACTGATCCAAATTGAAATATGAAAGTTGCATATCACTTCCTAGGCCAAATCAAAGGTGTAGGACAAATTTCCCGAGCCTTACCCTTCGAAAATCAACCGGCTCCATTTTGCCCTCTCTCTAACTAGGCCATTCAAACTGACTCATTTATGATCATTTGGAAAATGCAGAGAAATTTTTTGAGATGGGCCTCTAAACTTGACTCAAATTTAATGATTCCCAACAAAGGGTTATGATATACAATTAAATGATGGTAAATGCTAGATCTTGAATGCCTTTGGTATAGAGGTTGCATTTGAGACTAAGACCGAAGGTAACATTTTTCATTTGAATGCTAGTGAGAAAATTTGTTTGATTGCCAAGATAGATGAGAGTTGGTTGTGGCATAAGAGAATGTGTCATGTAAACTTTGATTCAATAATTAATATTTGTTCTACACAAGCCATTAGAGATCTACCTAAGATTGTTAAGCCTATTAATCTGATATGTAAGGAATGTCAGTTGGGTAAGCAAACAAGGATTTCTTTCAAGAGAAAATAATATACATCTGATGAACTGCTAGAGCTTGTGCATACTGACCTATGTGGACCTACAAATGTTAGAAGTGTGTAGGGTGATAGATATTTTATGTTGCTAATTGATGATTATTCCAAGATGATGTGGTTGTCTTTTTGAAGGAGAAATCTGGTGCAGGAGCACCAGGACATGTTTCTACTTCATTTTTGCTTGTGTCTACATCATTTTGATTCATGTTCATGCTTAGGAATAAATTGTGCAATGTGTGTGTGTTTGAAGGCTTATGATTAGGCCTAGGCAATGTAATAAGCTCTGAGGCTCCAAGGTGTGTCAACTTGGTCAAAAGCCTTGTATGGGCATTTTATAGGTATTTTTGATGTTTAGGGGTCTGTAATGTGTAGTATGTTCATTCTTGACCTTTGGTGTGAAGGCAAGACCAACTTGTCAAAAGTTGTCAAAAGTTGCAAAGTTGCAATTGTTGTCTTAAGCAACTTTTCTTGCAACATTTTTGAAATATGGTTACTCCAACGGTTGGTTGGTTTCTTGTATGCATTAGAGGCAGTTGGAGGATTTCCTTGGCATGATATAAGCTTACAGGAATGATGCCTACTGGCTAGAGATGATTTTGAATGAAATTCTTATCTTCAAACAAAACGGTTATTGAGATTTTCTACATTTTCTTTGAGTTTCATGTTCTTACAGGATTCCTTGTGAATGGTGGGAATGAGTTAAGAATTTGAGAAGCTGTAGAAGAGGTTCATTGACCATTTGGAGTTGATTTGAGGTTTTGAAACATTCGGGTTTGAGAGAAAGAGGATTTTCCATCCCACTGGCCTGGTAAAACCCTCAAACCAAGGGTTTGGATGCAAACAGTGGCACAAATCAACATCTCTCAATGGGATCGATCTGAAACCTAGGAGTATGTTGATTTGGCATGTATATTAGATGTTCCTGGTGGTTATGAAGACCGGAAGTGTCATTTGACTTTCCTAAGATGAGGCCCTAGTCTTGACATCGGTCATGTGGCAAGCCTGTGCAGTAGGAAAAGAAGGTAGAAACCCTGAACAAATAATTGGTGGATGGTCAAACTAGTCATGAGAAGGACCCTGGGTAGGTCCAGACCCTTGAAAAGTGTCATTATTTTACTCCTTTATGATTGGTGAAGCTTTTGGGAGCCTGAACTCCAATACCGGTTAAAAGAGGCTAAATAGGGTCATCAGGGTTTGACCATCCGTACTCAAAATCCAAATGCAGAAGTTTGGAATTTTTCAGTATGATCAAAACGGTATCCAAATATCAAATTTATTCAAGGGGTTGTTTAGGTAGATTGTGAGACAAATCAAGAAAAGTATGAATGGAGGGCTAATTGCTTGTAGCCCTATTTCCTAGGTCTAATAGAGGAAACGATACAAAAGGATAATAAACACCCATATGAGGGGTCGAGATCTATGTAAATGCCATATAAACATGTGTAAACATTCACATAGGAAAAATTCCACCTTGTGAGTAAAGATCCTATTGCTTGGGGTGTGGGGTTGTTAGGTGTCTTTGGTTGAAGGGTTGGAACCCAAGGGATAGGAGACTCCTTGTTAATTGTGAGTTGTCTTGAGTGAAGAGATCCTTGGGAAGGATCTAGGGCAAGCTCTAGTAACCTTGAGAAGGTTAAGGATATTGGTCCATTGGGTGACTCCTAGTGGAGACCCTTAATGAGAAAAAACCAAAGAAAGTTATTGAACATCCCATATCTTCTGCATCATATTAGTATCATAGTTATACCAAGGGTGGAATAGTGTATGTCAGGCTCAGAATTTAGAGAAGAGGCTGCTACAATGCCTCCTAAGGCAATGAACCCAGAGGCCATTAAGAAGATCGAAACTCAAAGAGATCAGATAGTCCAAGAGAAAGGACAAAACTTGTGATGATGAATCAGAAGAAGAGAGTGAAGAGCAGAAGGCCATTCCTCAGAATATGGCACCTGATCAAAAGATGTTTTTAGATGCCCTGAAATCAGTAAATAGGGATAATGTGAAAAGTCTACCTACCTATAGTGGTAGCCTGAATGGAGAAGAGGTGGTTGAATTCATAGAAGCACTCACTAACTACTTTGAGTACAAAGAGGTCCCAGAGGAGAAAAGAGTGAGTTTGGCAAAGTCTAGACTCAAGGGGTCTACCTTGTTATGGTGTACAGTGCTGCAGGAAGAAAGGATGATCACAGGGAAGAAGAAGATATCCTCTTGGGAGAGGATGAAGAACAAAATCAAAGGCCAATTCCTACCAATAGACTATGAGGTTTAGATGTATAAGAAGTTGCAAAACCTTAGATAGAGGGAGCTAGATGTGAATGCATATATCGAGGAATTTCACAAGCTAAGTCTTAGGTCCAAGAAGCATGAAGAAGAGGCAGAGAAGGTGGCTAGATACCTGAATGGGTTAAGGCAAAACATCCAAGATGAGATCAACATCATGGCTCTAGACACTATGCACAAATGCTTCCAATTAGCATTAAGGGTGGAAGATAAGATAAGAAGGAGAGGAGAATAAAATAATAGAGGAAGAGGTGGCTTTGGAGGAAGGAATACTCCTTTTGAAAATGGTGACTCTAACCTGCAAGAGTCCAATGGAGAGTTCAATAATAAGACTGGAGGCTTTAGAGGAGGAATAAGGCCTTTTGGTAGGGGTAGGCAAGAAAACCAAGGCAGAGGACCTAGTGTTTTCACTGGTAAATGTTACAATTGCAACCAAGTGGGTCACACTATGAGTAGATGCCCGAAGAAAACTTCTAGCTTACATGGACTGGAAAGAAGAACTCAACTTGTGCAAGAATATGATGGACAAAGTGTCAATTCATCGATGGGAAGTGTAGGTTCTACCTTGGATGGAGAAAGCCTTATGCTAAGGAGAACATTGTTGAAGGTACCCCAATGCAAAGAGCCCCCACAAAGGAAGTCACTCTTCAAAACTACTTGTAAGTCTCATGGTAAGGTTTGCAAAGTGATTGTTGATTCTGGATCGACAAAGAATATTATTGCTTTAGAAATGGTAGAGAAGTTAAAGTTGAAAAGGTTACCACATGTGAGTCCTTATAGAGTATCCTGGCTTAACAAGGGGCAACATGTAGTAGTAGATGAACAAACTTGGGTAGAGTTTGAAATGAGGGACTATAAGGATAGGATCTTGTGTGATATCCTTCCTATGGATGCTTGTCACCTATTTTTAGGTCGCCCTTGACAGTATGATGTCAAAGATCGGCATGATGGTGAGAAAAATGTGTATATCATTACCAAGAATGGTAGACAATTTAGGATGGATCCTTTACCTAATAAAAAGGAAGAGAAGATGGTTAGTCCACATGTCTTGTTTCTTAGTGGAAAAGAGTTTTTGGAAGTCCTCAAACAAGAAGAGACCCAAGGCTATGCTTTAGTTTTACACCCAAGAGATGAGTCCAAGTAAGAAAATGGTGAGAAAGGAGAGATTCCTAGTGAAGTGCAAGCCATGTTGGATAGACACAAGGGAGTTGTGGCCAAAGACCTATCTGATAACTTTCCTCCCATCAGAGAAATCAGTCATCAAATTGATTTGATTCCTGGTGTGACCTTTCCTAATAAAGCTACCTACAAGATGACTCCTAGTCAGAATGAGGAGATAGAAAGACAAGTGCAAGATCTTATGGATAAGGGGTTGATTAGGAATATTTTGAGCGCACGTGTTGTACCTACCATGTTGGCACCAAAAAAAGATGGAACATGGAGGACGTGCACTGATTCTAGAGCCATCAACAAGATCACAATTTGTTACCTGTTCCCCATGCCTAGGATTGAAGACCTCATGGACTATCTTGGAGGGTCATGCTACTTTTCAAAGATTGATTTGAATTCAGGTTACCATCATATCAGAATCAGACCTAGTGATGAGTAGAAGACAACCTTTAAAACCAATGAGGGCTTATATGAGTGGATGTTGATGCCATTTGGCCTCACAAATGCACCTAGTACCTTTATGCGCCTCATGAATGAGGTATTGGCAGAATTTATTGGAATTTTTTTTATTGTTTATCTTGATGACATCTTGGTGTTTAGCAGGTCCAAAGAGGAGCACTTGAAGCATTTGGATCAGGTTTTGAGGAGGCTTCATGAGGAGAAATTGGTAATCAATCTAGATAAGTGTGAATTCATGAAGGTTGAGTTGGTGTATCTTGGCTTTGTAGTTTCAAATCGATGTTTGAAAATGGATCTTTCTAAGGTTGATGCTATTATACATTGGCCTACACCTAGGACAGTAGGTGATGTTAGGAGTTTTCATGGATTGGCTACTTTTTATAGGAAGTTCATCAAGGGCTTTAGTCATATTTGTGCTCCCATCCTTAACACTATAAAAGGAGGAATCAAATGCAAGTTTGAATGGATAGAGAAAGCAACCTGAAGCTTTGAGATTTTGAAGAGGAAGGTTGCAGAACTTCCCACCTTGAGACTCCCTAGTTTTGATCAACTTTTTACAGTTGAATGTGATGCAAGCAATCAAGCGATAGGTGCAGTCCTCAGTCAAGAAGGACATCTGGTGGCACTCTTTTCAGAGAAGTTGAATGAGGATAAATAGAGGTATTCAACCTATGATTTGGAGATTTATGCCATGGTGAAAGCACTCAAAAAGTGCCACCATTACCTTCTTCCAAAATAGCATTGTTTATACTGATAACCATGCATTGAGTTTTCTAAATGGGCAAGAGAAGTTGAAACAAAGGCACATCAAGTGGGTTGAACAACACAAACCTTACACCTTTACTATCAAACACAAGAAGGGTGTGACTAATAAGCTTGCAGATGCTTTGAGTAGGAGAACCCTTTCTTTTCAAGAAATTCATTTGCAAAGTGTTGGTGTTGATTCTCTTAAGGCCATGTACAAGGATGATCATGATTTCAAGGATGCATATGATGTATGTACTAAGTTTGCTGACTCTTTTCATGTTGAGTTTTCTAATTTTATGTTGTAGGATGGATTTCTCTTCAAGGGGCATCAATTATGTATTCCTCAATGTTCTATGAGGGAGAATATCATTAGAGAGAAACACAATTGCAGTCTTGGAGGTCATTTTGGTTTGGACAAAACTTTAGAGCAGATATCAAGGTTTTATTTTTGGCCCAAGATGCAGGAAGAGGTAAGAATATTTGTGGAGCATTGTCCTATTTGTCAAAGGGAAAAATGTGTTTCAACCAATGTCGGTTTGTATCAGCCTTTACCGATTCCTACTAGGCCTTGGGAAAAGCCTTAGTATGGATTTTGTACTTGGATTGCCCAAAACTCCTAGGGGGTTTGATAGTGTCTTTGTAATTGTTTATAGGTTCAGCAAGATGGCTCATTTTGTGCCATGTAAATGCACAAATGATGCATCTCATATTGCAGGTCTGTTTTTCAAAGAAATTGTAAGGATACATGGATTACCTCTTAATATTGTCACTGATAGAGACTCCAAGTTTGTTGGTCATTTTTGGAGGACTCTATGGAAGAAGTTGGGCACCAATCTGTCATTTTCATCAGCATACCATCCTCAAACCGATGGCCAAAGTGAGGTGGTTAATAGGTCCCTTAGCAATCTCCTTAGATGCCTTACCAAGCAACATGGACAAAGTTGGGATTTAGTGATTGGACAAGCTGAATATGCATACAATGATTCACTCAATAGGAGCACAGGGAGAAGTCCATTTGAGGTTGTGTATGGCCTACATCCCAGAGGGATAATTGAGCTCAAATATCTTGGAGGTATGGACAAACGGAGTGCCCAAGGAGAAGATTTTGTTGTCACCATGAAGGAGATTCATGAACAAGTTAAGACTTCACTTCAACAAAGTGCTAATAAATATAAACTCAGAGCAAATGTTAAGAGGAGAGATGTTCAATTCAAAGTAGGGGATTTGGTGATGGCTTACCTAAGGAAAGAAAAGTTACCCAAAGGCCAACCTTCTAAACTACTCATGAAGAAGATAGGTCCCCTCTGGGTGATTCATAAGTTTGGAAACAATGCACATGAAGTTGAACTTCTAGCATACTTGGGAGTATCTCCCATCTTCAATGTATGTGATTTGGCAGCCTTCAAAGGATCCTTGACAGATGCAACACCTGATTCATCTCTTGAGGAAGAGGATGTAGAGTGGATGAAGGATCTACCACCTAGCAAGCCATTGGAGTTGGAGTGCATTCTTGACTCCAAAGGGATCAAACAAACAATGAAAGGTGTGTACAAAGACTATCTGGTCAAATGGAAGGGGCTTCCTGAATCTGGAGCTACTTGGATGAGTGAAAGTGATATTCTCAAGCATGGAACTACAATCAACCGATTCGCAACTCAAGGGACTTGAGTTTTCTTGTCCAGGGGAGTATGGTACAGGAGCACCAGGACATGTGTCTACTTCATTTTTTCTTGTGTCTAAATCATTTTGATTCATGGTTATGATTAGGAATATAATGTGCAATGTGTGTGTTTGAAGGCCTATTGATTATGCCTAGGCAATGTAATAAGCTCTGAGGCTCCAAGGTGTGTCAAATTGGTCAAAGGCCTTGTATGGGAATTTTATAGGTATTTTTGATGTTTAGGGGTTTTCAATGTGTATTATGTTTATTCTTGACCTTTGGCGTGAAGGCAAGACCAACTTGTAAAAAGTTGTCAAAAGTTGCAAAGTTGCAATTGTTGTCTTAAGCAACTTTTCTTGCAACATTTTTGAAATATGGTTACTCCAACGGTTGGTTGGCTGCTTGTATGCATTGGAGGTAGTTGGAGGAGTTCCTTGGCATGATATAATCCTAGAGGAATGATATTTACCTGTTAGAGATGATTTTGAATGAAATTCTTGTCTTCAAACAAAATGCTTACTGAGATTTTCTACATTTTCTTTGAGTTTCTTGTTCTTGCATGATTCCTTGTGAATGGTGGGCATGAGTTAAGAATTTGACAAGTTGTAGCAGAGGTTCACCGACCATTTAGAGTTGATCTGAGGTTTTGAAACATTCAGGTTTGAGAGAAAGGATTTTCCATCCCATTGGCCTGGTAAAACCCTCAAACCAAGGGTTTGGATGCAAACAGTGGCACAAATCAACATCTCTCAATGGGATCAATCTAAAACCTGGGATTATGTTGATTTGGAATTTATATTAGATGTTCCTGGTGGTTATGAAGACCGGAAGTGTCATTTGACTTTCCTAAGATGAGGCCCTAGTCTTGACATCGGTCATGTGGCAAGCCTGTGTAGTACACAAAAGAAGGTAGAAACCCTAAACAATAGATTGGTGGATGGTCAAAATAGGAATGAGAAGGACCCTTGGGTAGGTTCAGACCCTTGACAAGTGTCATTATTTTACTCCTTTATTACTGGTGAAGCTTTTGGGAGCTTGAACTCCAATATCGGTTAAAAGAGGCTAAATAGGGTCAGCAGGGTTTGACCATCTGTACTCAAAACCCAGATGCAAAAGTTTGGAATCTTGTAGTATGCCCAAAAGGGTATCCAAATATAAAATTTATTCAAGGGTTTGTTCATGTAGGTTGTGAGACAAATCAAGAAAAGTCCGAATGGAGGGATACTTGCTTGTAGCCCTATTTCCTAGGTCTAATAGAGGAAATGATACAAACGGCTAATAAATACCCATATGAGGGGTCAAGATCTATGAAAATTTCATATAAAACATGTGTAAACATTCACATAGGCAAAATTCTACCTTGTGAGTAAAGATCATGTTGCTTGGGGTGTGGGGTTGTTAGGTGTCTTTGGTTGAAGGGCTGGAACCTAAGGGGTAGGAGACTCCTTGTCAATTGTGAGTTGTCCTGAGTGAAGAGATCCTTGGGAACAATCTAGGGAAGGCTCTAGTAAACTTGAGAAGGTTAAGGACATTGGTCTATTGGGTGACTCCTAGTGGAGACCCTTAATGAGAAAAAACCAAAGAAGGTGATTGAACATCCCATATCCTTTGCATCAAAATCAAAAGAATTCAACAAATTCAAAATATTCAAAGCTAAGGTGGAAACTGAGTTTGGATTGAAGGTGAAATGTCTGAGATTTGATAGAAGTGGAGAATTATATTCCAGTGAGTTCAACTCATTCTGTGAGATGCATGGAATTAGAAGACAATTATCTACTCCTAAAACCCCACAACAAAATGGAGTTGTTGAGAGGAAGAACAAAACTGTTTTGTATGCCACAAGGACTATGCTGATTGAAGGAGATATTTTGAAGATCTACTGTAAAGAAGGCATTAGCATTGTTGTTTATACATTCAACAGAGTTCACATCAAAGGTGATACCTGTAAGACCCCTTTATGAACTTTGGTTTGGTCATGTTCATACTGTAATAATTCAGAGTATTTGGTAGAAAATGTTATATGAAGAGAGATGAGGATATAGGAAAGGTTGATTCTATAAGTGATGAAGGTATCTTCTTGGGATATTCAACTAAGAGCAAAGCCTACCGGTGCTATAATAAGAGATTGAGAAAGATATTTGAAAGTGCAAATGTGAAGGTGGATGAGAGCCTTGGGAAGGAGATCAGAGCATGTGGTTATGATGATGGTCAACATGGTGTTTTGGCTCCCATTCACCCTAAAGAACCTAAGCAAAATTATCTGGTAGAGACGGTTGATCTGGATGTTGTTGTTGCTGGTGAAGAATTATAGGAACCTAAGAATTAGAACAGACATAAGACTCTGATGTATGTAAGATTGAATCATTATGAAAATCAGATTATTTGCGATAAGAATAAAGGTGTGATGACTAGAAGAAGGTTAGCTGCTAAAGAAGTATGTTTGATTTCTAAAGTTGAACCATAAGATGTTGCTAAATCTTGTAAAAATCAAAGTTAGATGAGAGCTATGGAAGAAGAACTAGATCAGATTGAAAAGAATAATACTTGGGAACTTGTGCCTGGACCTAAGGATACGAATGTTATTGGTACTAAATGGGTATTCAGAAACAAATTGAATGAAGTCAGTGAAGTTATCAGAAATAAAGCTAGACTCGTCTACAAACGATACTCACAATAAGAAGGAATTGATTATGAGGATAATTTTGCTCTGATTGCCAGACTTGAAGCTGTTAGATTGTTTATTGCTTATGTTTCTTATAAAGATTTCAAGGTTTATTAGATGGATGTCAAATCAGCCTTTTTGAATGGTGATCTAGAGGAATAAATTTACATTGAGCAACCTGGTGGATTTTCACTGTCAGATGATGGAGACATGGTATGTAAGTTGAAGAAAGCTCTTTATGCTAGATTAGATAAATGCTTGTGGAAATTAGGATTTACTAAAGGTACTTCTGATAGTAATCTGTATTTCAAGATTGAAAATGATAACATCTCAATTGTTGAAGTCTTTTTTCGATGATATTATCTTTGTTGATGATGATGACTTGAGCATGAAGTTTTCCGGTGATATGCAGAAAGAATTTGAGATGTGTATGATTGGTGAGATGAAATTATTCTTAGGTTTGCAGATTGCATAGACAAGAAAAGGTATATTCATATCTCAAACTAAGTATGTAAAGGAATTGTTGAAGACGTTTGGATTAGATGACTCCAAACTGGTTGGAACCCCTATGGTGACTGGTTGTAAATTGTCTAAAAAATGATGAATCTTCGAAATCTAACCAGAGTTTGTACAAATCTATGGTTGGTGGGATGCTATATCTTACTCAGACTAGGCCTAACATTATGCATGTTGTGTGTATGGCTGCTAGATATCAAGTTGATCCAAAGGAGAGTCATGTCACTGTTGTTAAGAGGATATTTAGATATCTAAAGGGAACTGTGGATTATGGTTTATGGTACCCGAGGAATGATGATTTAATGTTGTGTGTCTACACTGATGTTGACTGGGCTGGTGATGTAGATGATCAAAAGAGAACTACCACTGGAGAATTCTTTTTGGGTAAGAAGTTGGTGTCATGGGATAGCAAGAAACAAGATTCAGTGTCCTTATCTACTACTAAAGCTGAATACATTGTTGCTGCTAGTATTTGCACTCAGGTGGTTTGGATGAAGCAAATGTTGAAAGATATCAGAGTTATTCATAATGAGCCTACTATTAATTATTGTGATAATTCCAGTACTATCAACATGTCAAATAATCTGGTACAACATTTGAAGACTAAGCATATATCAATCAAATATCATTACTTGAGAGAAAGAGTCAGTGAGGAGAAGGTGAAGCTAGAGTATGTATCTACAAAGGAACAAATAGCTGATATTTTCACTAAGCCTTTGCCTACAAATACATTTGTCTATTTGAGAGACAAGTTAGGGGTATCCACCCCTCATGATGAAAACTAGATGCATTGAGTTGCATCGATCTGGTAGATTTCATAGCCTTATTCTATTATCCGGATTGGTGAGTTGGTGCTATGCCTCTGCTGGAGTAGTTTTTTGGCTTGGTTGTGTGTCTCAGGGGGAGAGAGATTTATGTTTCTATTTTTTGAGAGTGTTTGGTTTTCTATTTTGAGATCTTCGGCATTGTTGTCAAAGGGGGATAAAGATCATGTGAAAAAATTCTTTATCTATCTTGACCTTAGGAGGAGTTTGTTGGTGATATCTTCTTTCTTTGCATTGATTGTTTTTCACATCCATATGTTGCCATCAATGCAAAAGGGGGAGATTGTTGGATATGGTTGGTCATTGATGCTATTAGGACATTTTTTCATCATTGATGTCAACATATTCCTGTGATTTATTTCCGTGTGATTGTGAATATTTTTTGATCTGGTTTGTAGCTAGGTTTTGTTGATCGCTATTTTGCAGAGGTTGATATTTCCTCCGGCATATTCCAGTGTGACTAGATGTTGTGCTAAGATTTTGGGATATTATTTTGGATGGTCTTATGTATCTTCATTTTAGATGGTTGATGATTTAGTGCTCTGCAAGTTATCTTTCTTCATGACAGTTGTTGATTGGTTGTTTTTTTGAGCTTCTAGATGTTGACAGATGAAGATTTGAAAAGTGGTGTTGGTGCAACTATTCTGGATGATTCTAACATTCTTGTTGGTGTTTCCTAGTTGTGTCCTATTTGTTTTCATGATCCACATTGATCGTTATGCGATTTTTTGGTGATTTTCATCAACCAGTATTGATTTTAGTGTTATGCGGTATTTTTGGTAGTATAGCATGTTGCGGTTGATCTTGGCATGATTTTCGGTGGAGTTGATCATTTGGCAATTTGAATTAGGACCATGTTATGCTATATGAATAATTATATTAGTTTGGTGGTCAATCTTTATATCATGTGATGTAATTTTATAATTGAGGGTTGAGGGTTTAGCCAACCTTGTTATCAAGGTTGATGAATTGCATATATCCTCATATAGTTTGGGTGTCAGTGTTGTGTCTACGCTATCAAAAAGTGGTGTGTGTGTGTGATCAAGTGATTTATCATTTGGTGTTGAGTTTGAGGTGATATTGGTGTTGCAGGGCATACATCTATGCTTAACCGAAACTGTAATCAGGCATTTGGAGATGCTATTCTTTCAGTTTGCTTCTTCCGAATTGTAGTCTGAATATTATTGTAAGTCAGTGAGACTTGTCTGAGGGTTGTAGCCTTCCAGGCCATTATATTTGAGCAGTGAGTTCTAGGCAGTGTGCCTAAATGCATGTGCATCCCCTATTGTAACATTTTCACATACTACTACAAAGTATCATCTTATTGTGGGTAGGTTCCCATCATGGTTTTTCCCTTAACCAGATTTTTCACGTAAAAAATATTGGTGTTGTGTGTCATGTGTTGTGTTGTTAATTTTCTTATCTATTTATTGTTGCAGGTTGTTAGATTTGTTGTTGTGCTTAAATTTTTATTTATTCTAGTGAAGACAGATTTACTCCCCTCTCAATCTTCCTTATTTGCTGCTGCTAACAGAGTTGATCCTGACTATTTGATACTGTGGAAGTGAGGGCTTCCCTATTATGTGGTACAAGAACATTCTGAACTGCTTTGAGATTATTGCAATATTGGAGAGGATTAGTGTGCTATGATGGAAATTTTTTGTCCATCATATGGAAATTTCAGGCACTGATGATATGTGGATGGCACTGCTTGCATTTCATGGATCCAAGGATGACCCAAAAGTATGTTGTAAGATAATTCTATGTCCAAAACTTGACATAGAGTATCTCTTTGAATTGGTCCCACTTGAATAGGTAAACAATAAGCCCTTTTGATGATCTTTCTTCATCATCATATGCTTTGATTGTTATCTTTTTCTTAGGATCAATGGTTGTTTCCAAGAAAACCAATGCACAGATAAGTTTTAAAGTACATATATTTAGACCGGCTCCTCCATCTATTAGTACTCGTTTCACTTGATGTTTATAGACTAGGACTTTGATATGGAGTGGAGTATTATGTGGATGGTTTAGAGATACGTCATTATGTTATGAGAATGATAGATTATGAGACACGGTTGAATGTCCCACCATGGCTTGGAATCGATCAACATACAGGTTATTTGGAACTGTAGTGTAAACAAGAGCCCATTCCAGAATATCCTTGTGTGTAGGTGAGATCTTGAGAATCTCTAATATGGATATGTGAGCCGGCGTCTTTTAGGATAATCGGTGAACAACTAAGAGGGGGGGGGTGAATCAATTGTTAATAGATTATAAAACTTTAAGCATACAAAAGTTTTTACTGGAATGTATAAACCAAATACCAGAATAGAATATATGTCAATTAAGCACAACCATAAATTATAAACCAAATACCATGCATCCACACCACATAACACCAAGATTTATACATGGAAAACCTGGTAAAGGGAAAAACCATGGTGGGAAGCCTACCCATAGTCAGATGATACTTTTGTAGTAAGTATGTGATTGCAATAAGGGGCCTGCACATGCAGGAAGTCCAACAACCTAGAGCACACTATTCATTACTAAAGAGCTTCACTGACTTAAAAAATATCTTTGAACTACAATCCGAAAATAAGAATGAACTGCAAGAATAGCATCTCCTATGCCCGAGTACAGTTCTGATTAAGATCAATGCTGAAGGTCTTAAACCTCTTACACAAACCTAATTCGATCACCCATGATCGACCAAAACCTCTGCATATGATTATAACTTTATTCACACACAAATAATTCCATAACCCACGATCACATTCCACGATCTACAAAAAAATATTACATCATATTTATAGCAACCCAAGACCTAAACAATTAGGTCGGCCACCTAAAAGATAATACAATAAATCCATTATATAAACCCGTAAACCAATGATAATCCAATTAGGCCTAAGACCAAAACAACATTAACCAAACAATAAATCCAACCAATAACGCATCGGGAGAATCCACCAACACATTACATAAACCAGTCCATAACCTAAAAGAGGTCGCCATAAGACAAATGCAACATCACCGATCAACTGGAACACTAACATGATAACCATCATCATCCTGAAAAACCTTCTAGAAGCTGCACCAACACCACTTATCGAATCCATCAAAAGATCTTCAACAAAGCTTTGTCGACAGAACCCTTACCGGTAACCAAAAGGCTTACTAGAACATATGATAGCTAGTACCCGGTAGACAACCAAACAAGCTAGTTTGACATCAATGACAAACACCAATGCAACACATAATCAATTCCTTGAAATTGCCAACAATCTCCCCCTTTGGCATTGAAGGCAACACTTGATGTGAAAAACATCCAAGTGCCAAGAAGTTCCAAACAAGTCTCCCCCAATGGAAGACATCCAAAAAATGATATATCAATGAAGTTCTGAACCAAATAACCAAACCATAGACCAAACTCCCCCTATGACTGATATCTCTGTTAAGCTTTGTTTTTCACATGTATACCTCTCCCCCTTTGACATCAAAGACAAACCATAGAACAACTAATTACTCCCCTTGAGTAGTAGCACCATCTCATCAATCTGGGATGAATGATAATTCTAATAATGCATACCGAACTGATGCCAATCAGCATCACTCAAGTCTCAATGGAAGGGGCAAAGACCCCCAATCTGTCTCTAAAGTACTCAAATGATTCCTTGGGAAAAGGTTTAGTGAAGGTATCTGCAATCTACTTTTTAGTGTTCACATAAACCAATATGACTTCATTTTCTTCCACCTTTTCCTTCAAAAAGATATACTTGATTGATATGTGCTTTGTCTTAGAATGAAATACCAGATTCTTTGATATGTCAATAGTAGTAGAGTTATCATAGTGAATAACTACCAATTCATTGCAATCTACCCTTATATATTTCAACATTTTATTTATCCATAAAGCTTGTGTACAGATAGTAGCAACAACAACATACTCAGCTTTAGTAGTAGATAAGGAAGTACATGTTGTTTCTTGTTGATCCATGAAACAAGTTTCTTTCCAAGAAAGAAAGCTCCACTGAATGTGCTTTTCTGGTCATCTATATTTCCAGCCCAATCTGCATCTGTATATGCACATAATGAAAATTCATCATCTTTAGGATACCACAAACCATATTCAGTTGTTCTTTGTAAATATTTGAAAATCCTTTTCATTGCACTCTCATGATTCTCTCTAGGATCACTCTGATATCTTAATACAATACAAACTACATTCATTATATCCAGCCTAGTCTGAGTCAAATATAAAAGACCTCCAATCATATATTTATACCTTGTATGATTTACCAGAGTTGATACATCTTTCTTTGTCAATTTCTCACTTGTAACCATAGGAGTACCAACTGGTTTAGAATTTTCCATACCAAATTTCTTCAACAACTCTCTAGCATACTTAGTTTGATAGATGAAAATACCTTTATCAGTCTGAGTAGTCTGCAAACCTAAGAAAAATATCATTTCTCCAATCATAGGCATCTCAAATTCATTCTTCATGTTATCAGAGAATCCCATACATAAATTCTCCTCACCTCCAAAATTGATATCATCCACAAAGACCTCAACAATCAATATGTCATCATTAGTACTTATAATATGTTACTGTCAGCATAACCTTTAGTGAAACCAAGCTTCAAAATATATTTGTCCAATCTAGCATACCAAGCTCTGGGGGCTTGCTTCAATCCATATAAAGCTTTCCTCAATCTGCAAACCATGTTATTAACACTTGAAAGAGAAAATCCATCAAGTTGCTCAATGTAGACTTTCTCTTCAAGATCTCCATTTAGAAATGCTTACTTAACATCCATTTGATAAACCTTGTATTTCTTATGGGCATCATAAACAAGAAACAATCTCACAACTTCAATCCTAGATACCAGAGCAAAAGTTTCATCATAATCAATTCCTTCCTTCTGAGAATATCCTTTACATACCAATCTAGCCTTGTTTCCCAAAAATTGTCCTCTTCATTTAATTTATTCCTAAAAAACCAAGTTAGTTCCAATAACATTCTTATTTTTAGGTCAGGGAACTAAAGTCCATGTGTTGTTCTTCTCTATCTGATCTAATTCTTCTTCCATAGCTTTCATCCAACATTCATCCTTACATGCTTCATCTATTGATGTCGGTTCAATTTCAGAAATTAAGCATACCTCTTCAGCTTCCAACCTTCTCCTTGTCTTCACTCCTTTGCTCTTGCCTCCAATGATCTAATCTTCTAAATGATTTAACCTTACATACCTAGGAGTCTTCTGACTTTCTGTTTCTTTGCTCTGATCTTCGGTTATTGTTGAATTTTCTGATACTACTAGAGTAATTGGTTCAACATTTTGTTCTGGTACAGGTGTTACCGGTTCAGTTATGATCATTTCCACATCCAGTTCTCTCTCATAAGATCTGATTTGACCTTTGTGCTGCTCATCCACCTTGACATTAGCGTTCTCCATAATTCTCTACAATCTTTTATTATAACATCTATATGATTTTCTTTCATTTGAATAACCAAGAAATATTACTTCATCACATCTAGGATCAAACTTTCCAATGGAATCATCTCTTTTGATATAACATTTACTACCAAAGATTCCGAAGTACTTAACAATAGGTGTATGACCAAACCATAACTCATAAGGTCTCTTACCAGTGTCTCTTTTGATATGAACTCTGTTGAATGTGTACATCGCCGTACTCACATTTTCTCTCAAATAGATATGAGACAAATTAGCTTCCATCATCATAGATCTAGTTGCATCCAGGATAGTTCTATTCTTTCTTTCCACAACATCATTTTGCTGAGGTGTTTGGGGCGTAGACAACTATCTCCTTATCCCATGTTTCTCACAATAATTATTAAATTCATCGGATGCGAGTTCACCACCTTGATCGGATCTTAAGAATTTGATCTTCAATCCTGTCTCTGTCTCAACCATAGCTTTAAAGTTCTTGAACTTTTCAAAGGCTTCAGATTTCTCCCTTAGAAAAGTAACCCACATCATTCTATAATAGTCATCAATGATTAGCATGAAATATCTATCACCCTGAAAACTTCTTATTCGAGCAGGACCACACAAATCAATATGAATAAGATCAAGAACATCATTAGATTTGTCTTAAATACTCTTAAAAGAAGTTTTGACTTGCTTTCCCATTTGATATTCCTTACATACCGGATTTTGAGGCTTCACAATCTTAGGTATATCTCTAACTACCTTAGTTGAACTGATCTTTACATTGCAATCAAAATTCACATGACACAACCTCTTATGCTATAGCCAACTTTCATCAATATGTGCAATCAAACATGTCTTCTCACCAGAGTTCAAATGAAAGATGTTACCTCTTTTTTGAGTAACGGTTGTAATCTCCAATCCAGATCTGTTGATGATTTTGCATTTTCCATCCTTGAATTGTAATTGAAATCTCTTATCCACCAATTGTCCTACACTCAAAAGATTATGCCTTAAACCTTCTACATAATAAACATTATCAGTGTTATGCTTACCATCCAATGATATAGTTCCTCTTCCTTTGATCATGCATTCTTTGTCATCTCCAAATCTGACCAGACCACCATCAAATTCTTGCAAAGATAGAAACTTCCTTCTATCTCTAGTCATATGATGTGAACATCCACTGTCTATCACCCATTCATCCTTGTCTTCAACTTTAGAAGCAAGGGCCTTCTCTTCATTTTGAATGACAGGTTCCAGAGCATCTTCCTTGATAGCTAAGAATACCCATTCCTTTCTATTGTTGGATCCACTAGCTGAATCTTTTGCCGGTTCATCATCAAAATCATCAGTTACACCTTCCTCATCAACATAGTAGCATGATTTGTCTTTGTTCCTCCTGTACTTATTCTTGTTCTAATATTCATGGTTGGGCTTAAAAGATCTTCTATCTTTCTCCTCAAATCTTGAATTCCTCTTAGGACATCTATATGTAAATGACCTATCTTATTACATGCAAAACATTTGGAAGGTGATTTTCCTTCATACTTACTTCTTGTTGGACCTATAGGTAATCTTCTAGAAAATAGGGCTTCAAGTTCCTCAAGATCTTCATCTTGTTTCCTCATATCCTCCAGTTCCTTCGCATATAATGCTTTCCAATCAGTCTTGTTGTTTTATGATGTAGATGCCTTGAATGCAGAATCTATCTTTGCAGCTCCTTGAGGACCAAACTCTTCAAGCTCAAAAGTAGATAACTTTCCAACCAAAGTATCCCTATTAACAGAAGTGTTTGACATTATTCTCAGCTCATTAATTGCAGTAGCCTTCATTTTTTAAGCTGATGGCAAAGCTCTCAATTATTTAGAAACAATCTCATATTCGCTTGGAGATCCACCACAACATTGAATTCCCAAGACAATTTCATTGACTCTTTCCATAAAAGTAGTAATTCTTTCATCTTCCTCCATTCTCAGGTTCTCATACCTGACCTGGTGACCATCAATTTTAGAAATTTTAACAGTAGGGTCACCTTCATTCAAAGTCTCCAACTTATCCCATATATCTTTTGCAGATGATTTGTCCGTTAATCCCATTACCCGTTGATCTGAAAGGGTGCTCAAAAGGGATTCTCTAGCTCTATAATAATTTTCAATGTTCTTATCCAAGTCTGCCAGAGGAGGGTTTCAAGATGTCGTATCATAAGGGGTATATTCTTTCTTAGTGATCTCCTAAATCTCCTTGCTAAGACATCTCAAATGAGTCTCCATTCGAAGCTTCCATACTCTAAAATTTGTTCCTTCAAGCCTAGGGAAGTCCTTTCGATAAGCAATTGAAGTTGAATGATTAATCACCATAGGATCTTCCTCAAGCATTTAAGCTTCTGTAGAGAGGACCTAGCTCTGATACCAATTGTTAGGATAACCAATGAACAAGTGAGAGGGGGGGGGGGTGAATCAGTTGTTAACAGATTATGAAACTTTAAGCATACAAAAGCTTTTATCAGAATGTATAAACCAAATACCAAAATAACTGATATATCAATTAAGCACAAACATAAACCATAAACCAAATACCATGCATCCACAACACATAACATCAAGATTTGCATGTGGAAAACCCGATAAAGGGAAAAACCACGATGGGAAGCCTACCCATAGTCAGATGATACTTCTGCAGTAAGTATGTGATTACAATAAGGGGCCTGCACATGCAAGAAGGCCAACAGCCTAGAGTGCACTGCTCATTACAAAAGAGCCTCACTAACTACAAAAATATCTCCAGACTACAATTCGGAAATAAGGATGAACTACAAGAATATCATCTCCTATGCCTGAGTACAGTTCCGATTAAGCTCAATGCCTAAGGTATTAAACCTCTTACACAAACCCATTTCCATCACCTATGATCGACCAAAACCTCTGCATATGATTATAACTTTATTCACACATAGATAATTCCATAACCCACGACCACATGCCACGATCTACAAAAAGATCTTACATAATATTTATACCAACCTAGGACCTAAACAATTAGATCAACCACCTAAAAGATAATATAATAAATCCATTACATAAACCCGCAAACCAATGATAATCCAAGTCCGCCTAAGACCAAAATAACATTAACCAAATAGTAAATCCAACCGATAATGCATCGAGAGCATCCACCAACACTTTACATAAACTGGTCCATGACCTAACAAAATAGCATTAAGTCTTGACCTAAAATAGGTTGCCATAAACCAAAAGCAACACCACTGATCAACTGGAACAAGAACATGATAACCATCAACATCCTGAAAACCTTCTAGAAGCCGCACCAACATCACTTATCGAATCCATCAAAATATCTTCAACAAAGCTCTATCGATGGAACCCTTACTGGTAACAAAAAGGCTTACTAGAACATATGATAGCTTTTGGATCACCAAATCCTGAACCAACTAAATGTGATATGCATCTGAATAACATGAATGACCAAACAAAACCAATTGCATCAATCGAAATATAAAAGCTAGTGTTGACATCAATGACAAACATCAATGCAACACATAATCAATTCCTCCAAATTGCCAACATTGTCTTCTTCAATTGATCTACCAAGTTGTATTGAGCATTGGAAGTTGTTGTTGTTTTGGAGGCACTCCCTTTCAACACATATCTAGATTTGGCTCATGTAGTTACATTTACCAAGACATGTTCTTGTTTGTCTTTGATCTTGATGACATTAACCAGATTGTCGTATGCTGATATGTGATTGATAACATTGTTGTACACATGATTCATATGGGCCCCTTTGTTATTTGAGGATGATGATGCACCTTTGTCATAATTTGTAAGTGGATTCTTAAAGGCCTCATGATCATTGTTGGTTTTATGACCGTCTACCATTATGCCTTCGTTATTAGTAAATCTTAAACCAAAATTTTCATCCTTAGGAAATCATTTGTGCGATGCCCTTTGTTTCTATGGTATTTTCAGTAGTGCATGTCATTCCCTTGTGTTTTGCAATGTAATGAGTTTATTTTCTAACAGCTCTCGAAATGATAATTCAAGGGTTTGTCCTAAAGGTGCGAACTTTCATCGATATGGTGTCAGTTTCGTGTTAGTGTTGTTTCCTTTAAAGTTGGGCCCTTGATTATTGGTTATTTGATTGGTTTCTTTGAGTGTTGGTTGGTGGAGTAATACTAGATAAGTTTAACACAGGTTGTTTTGTTTTAATATTGTCAACTACACCGTCATTTATGACATTCTTATTTCTTGTCCAAAATTTGGATTTGTTTGAGTTGCAACAATTTTTGTTTTATGAATTAGCACCTTCTTTTGAGAACTTCAAAGTTCCCCTTTTGATTTAGGCTTCTTTTATCTGGATGCCATTTTCAATCAACTTTTTAAAACTAGGTAGATATTGTAGTGTAAGTTGATATCTCATCTCGTCATTAAGATTGTCTATAAAGATTTCCATTTTCTCCTTTTTCAGGTACAGTTCAGGGATATCTAGGGATCAATTGTCTCCATATTGGCAAGAACATCATGAATGATTCATTTTTCTTTTGTTTTGTGTTGCAAAGGTTGAGAAAAGTAACCTCGTGTTGAATGTTATAAGAATATTGGGAAACAAACTTGTTTACCAACTCTTCAAATGATTTGATAGGAGTTGAGATTTTTGAAAGCCATTCCATCATTTCTCCCCCTAGGCTTCTTGGAAATAAGCTCATCATGAAAATATCCCTTATGTGAGTGCGAGGATCACTTTTACCATTGTATTCGTCATACTTTGGTATTCTAGAGTTTGGTGAGAATGGTGCCATGTTTAGACTTTGATCAAATGGATAAGGACAAATATCCTCTAAGGAATATCACATGGTGGTTCCTTGTTGCATGTCTTCCATTTGTTGTTGAAGTGCTTATAGCTGTTGCGTAAGTGTAGCAAGGGGATTGTTTCCATTATTAGTATCTCGATGGTCGGTGTCACTTTGATTATTAGCGTCATCTTGGTCATTGGTATCACCATGATCATGCGTATTGTCATGATCAATGTTAGAGGTGTATGTTCTTGATTTTGTCTTTTCGATGCTCTTAGTTTGTTTGGTTGATATATGTCAAAATCCTCAGGGAATTTGATACCTTTGCTAGATAGCAGGAGGAAGTATTTTTGTTTGTCTGTTTCGATGAGGTTTCCCAAGAGATTGTGTAGGCCAGGGTTTTGTTGTGCCTCCTCAATAACTTCATCTGTTATATCTTCTTCTTCCATATTTAGGTAGTTTTTCCAAGTGTTAACTTCTCGATGTCTCATGCAACATGTTTAATTCTGGCTCTTCGTCCCATTCAACATTTTTATGGGATTGTGTAGAAACTCGCATGACTCTATGTGATTCAATAAGTGATTGGATCTGTAGGAAGATAATCTATGTCAATCTTTCTTCATTTGGTGAGGCATTGAGAAAATGTTGACTTTTGTTCAAAGACACGTGCTTGTAAAGTTTCCTCATCAAACTTAGTTCCTTTACTGCGTAGATAGTTATGAAGCGGTGTAAGAAAGAGCGGTGTTTTAGGAAGAGTTTATGGTTTATGTAAAGAAATTTCCTTCTCTTTATGATTTTCTCTTGGCTAGGTTGTCTCCTTTTCAAATCAGTTTTCTGGCAAAGATTCTTCCTATTTTGAGGAGTGGTCATACAAGTGATTAAAGTTGATGTTTGTTGATAGGTTGATTTGATAACAAATTCTCAGTTTTGAATACTCAAGGTTACTTAGTTTGAATAGAGGGTTTGATATGCCCCCTAGTTTATGACCAAGTATGTCAAATGATATGGATAAGTCATTCGATGTGGAAACTTGATTTGACTAACTTGAATACCTAACTAGGTATTTGATGTTGATATTGAGTTAGATGAAAACTTATGATCACTAGATTGATACCTCTATGATTTAAAAGATGAAAATATGTCTGTGATAATTGAAAAGGAAAGACCCCTTAAAAGGGTATTTAGATCTGTGTTTGGTTTCTGAGAATCTTTGTTGGATAAGCCTCTATCTCAAATGCACCACAAAATTTGGTATATGTGCCACATGATTGTTCAAATGCATCACTGTCTTTGTTTAATGTGCTACTGAATGTTTCAAATGTGCCATTGTCTTGTTGAATGCACTATTCTATGTTTTTCCTAAGTTTTAAACTGATTTTGGATGTTTTGATATTTTGCAAGATGTTTTAAGAATTCTAACGATAATACACAACAAACATGAAGACAATGGTCAACTTAATTATAAACATTGAGTGTATGTTTGTTTGAGGATGTGTTCAAATACTCGACGTTTTCACTGGTTTAGACGCAAGAAAAATAAACCAAGTAGACTCTTTAATCAAAGGTCATCAATAATACCATAGCCCACATCTGGATACTCCTTCAGCTCAAACTATTGTGTCACCCCCTAAAGGGCGCCCATTTTTTTCATTTATCTGGAAATTAACTCAAAGAGAATTTCTCCTCAATTGAATCGTTATCCTGGGAGATGTATGGTGAATGTCTTGGGGGCAGATTCTTCCCCACCATTGCACTATGATATTATTAATGTCTAGGTACTGACTCAAAAAGGCTTCTAGTTCTAAAGTTCATAATTAGGCTTCCATTTGGTCTTCAGTGACAAACTCCCTTGGGAGGCTTCCCAAACTTTAGAACAAAGGCTTTATGTATCTCAAGGATACTAGGGGAAGACTAATCACTGAGCAAAACCGTTGGAGGGGATTTTCATCAACCTCCACATTTTATTATAGTGGGTTGAAATACTTGGTGATAACGTCATTTCCCACTTAGATCGTTCCCCTCTCACCGGCCCCTCAAGGAAACTCGAGAGGGCATGCCCTCTAAAGGTTTTAATTGCTTAAAATGAAATAAAGAATGAAGGAGTGAGTCATACTTGCAAGAAAAAGTGTGGATTGTTCTTTTTAGATTTTGCAAGAAAGAGAAATTTGTCTTGTTCTTTTTAAACCCAAAAAAAGAGGTTATCTTCCTAACTTGCAAAAATCAAAGTTTTTGAGTTTTTGTTCTTGTTAACCTTGCAAGTGTGGTTCCTTTTAAGCCCAAAAACTATAGTGAAGTTCTTTTTAAACCCAAAAAGAAAGTGTGAGGTTATTTTTACTTTCTAAATAAAAGAATTGAATTCTTTTTAATCCAACTATGAAAAAGCAAGTTAACAAAGAAAAAATACTCCTTTTGGACCTGTAAAAGCACTGTTAGAAACCTACAACAAACCATATTAGTGAAAATAAAAATCCAAGTTGGCTAGACAAGCCTATTTTTTTGACCCTATTACAAGTTTGTTGTTTTGTTTCATATGCACCACAACAGAGAGAAAATGCGCTACAAAATAGAATATATATGCTACAAGACATAAAAAATGTGATAGAAGAAAGTGCATATGCGTTATAAAACTATGTAAATGTGCCATAACAGGTTACATATGCACTAAAAGAAATACTGAATGTGCTAGAAGATGTGTTGAACACACCAAACCGAGGTAATGTGTGTTCAAAAATTCCTGTAGATCATCTTGTGGAAAAAAAGTTAGAAATATCTAAAAATGAGGTTGAGCCCCACGGTGGGCGCCATAAATGTATGCCTAGAAGTGTGGAATCCTGCAAATAAGAAACAAACAACTCAAGCATACCAATGAAATATTATGTTGGAGAATTTAAATGAACAATTATGTTGGAGAATTTAAATGAACAAGACATATTTAATCAACCAAAAACTCTAAAAGCGTCTCATTATTCTCTATCTCCAAGGATCCTTCAAATCGAGGTGGCTCTCAGCTTGGAAGAGCACTTGATCTCTAGGATGACTACTTAAAGAATGAGGGATATATGATAAAAGATCTAAATGCAAGTGCAACTAAGATCTTAGCATGATATAGATATGAAAAACTATGATATGATATGATGCAAGACATGAGGAGATTGATATGAAGCTAAACTAGCATGAAAATGATACTAAGATGAAGCTAACATGATATGATAAACATGATTATTCTAAGATTATATTGCTACTCTTAAATGATTAAAATATTATTTATCAAAGAGAGGCTGAAATGCTTGATATAATTAGACTATAGTGTAGATGCATGAAAACTTGGATCCTTGGATTGAAGAAATGGGCTCTATTTATAGAAGAAATTATCAAATGGACGACCATGATTGAATAATCTTAACAAAAGTTAGGATTGAAAGTTATTCAATCCTTGTGAGGTTTTCAATCCAATCCTAGGTTGACAAATGTCACCCAAAGGAGGCTTGAGAGGAGATGCAAGAGGCATTAAATGCCTAAGAATACATGGTGGTTACTTTAGGAGGTAAGGTTATGGTTGAGTTACTAGATAACCAATGGATAAAGCTTTTACCCAAAGGGTAAACTCTTGTGCAAGGGTTAATAGGATAACTAGGGTCAAAGCATTGAGTGATTGATGAGACCCCTGGGTTAGATGAGGGTTGAGTTAGAGAGAAAGTATCTAATCATGTGGTAAGGTTGAGTTAACCATTAATGGTTTGGAAGACTTTGGAGACAAATTGTAAGAGCCTTACAAATTTGGGGAACTCAATAAGTTAACTTGTTGAAGAGATAAAGTTTTTAATGCATTTAGAAGACTTTCTTCCAAATTTGGAGAAGTGACTTCCCCAAATTTAGGGATGTGACATGATTAGAATAATTAAGGCTAGTTAAGTGGGATTAGAGGGATCCTAGAAGGATGCTTAGGATGCAAGAGGATTTTGTAGGATGATGCAAGTGGGAGATATTGGGATTTTAATTAAAATAAAATATTTTATTTCATCGAAAAATCGATGCAACTTGCATTTGTAGGAAAGTGCAAGTGGGGGGGTTTAATAAATAAATTTGATTTATTTATATACAAGATATGATTCTAACTAAATGTAAATAGAATTAAAATGTGGAAAGAGAATTTAATTAAATAAATATAATTTATTCAATTAATGGAAGAAGGAGAATTTAATCAAATTTTTTATTTAATTAATGGATAGAAAGGGGAATTAGTCAAATATTTGAATTTGATTAATGGTTGGTCTAGAAGAAAATAGATATATTAAATAAACCTTAGTTTAATTAATAGGTGGATAGATGATAATTAAACAAATAAAATCTATTTAATTAGGTGCACAAGTTTTAGGCATATACAAGGTCCACTTGATGAAGAAAGTCTAGAGACAGATGTTTCCTCTTGGTTGTATCGTGAAGAGGATGAAGAACCAGTAAAGATTCCCAAGAAAATGTACCCAAAAGAATTAACTATAGTGGATAAGATGGGCTATAAAGGACACTGTCTGAGACCAGAAGAGAAAGGAATCAAAGCACCAATAAATCCCATCTCATACAAACATAATAGGGGCTTGAGTTATACTCCAGTACCTAAGATCACTATCACTGGTGCCCCTTCAAACTCTTCTTTGGATGATGAAGACTTTGACGAAGAGGAATTTCATGAAATGCCTTTTGAATACCAAGATGACATCTTATTTGACACCCATATCAACACTATCACCCCCATAATCCCTTCCACTCCGTATGAGTTGCAACTTGTCCACCCTGAGCTTATAGACTAGGACCAACGAGGAAAACCTACTTTGGACATATGTGTCGACGACAATGCTCTCATGACTGTCCTGACTATGCACAACTTGGAAGACTGTAACAAATTTCATGGGATCCAACTACATTATTCCTTAGGTGAAAACCTTTCTGAGGCCCCTATGGATGAGGAAAAAGTAAAAATAAAGGGTGTATCATCAAGTCAAAATATGGATAATGCACCTGAGGATGATGGACTTGACCTCCCTACCATGGTTCCTCCACAACAAGATAGGTCAACCCTACTTATAGAGGAAACAAACACTATCAATGTGGGCACTGAAGATACTCATAGAAACATGCTCATTGCTAAGTCTTTGTCAGATCAAGAAAAATAGAACTTTATCAGTTTTCTCACAGAAACAAAGATTAACTTTGCCTGGTCATATGTTGACATGCCAGAACTTGATCCAGACTTAGTAGTTCATAATCTTGCTATTTGTCTAGATGCCAAACCTGTGAAGTTTAAATTACGTAAGATGCATCCACCTATTACACTTCTCGTCAAGCGAAAACTTCAAAAGATGTTGGATGTTGGATTCATAAAACTAATAGACTATCCTGGGTGGGTGTCCAATATTGTCCCTGTTGGCAAAGCTATTGAGGGCATCCGAATTTGTACAAACATTCAATATTTGAATAAAGAATGCCCTAAGGATGATTTCCTGCTTCCCAACATAGACGTGATCATAGATCCCACGACAAGGTCCATGAAATGTTGTCACTTATGGATGGATTTTTTGGATACAATCAAATCAGGATAACAGAAGAGGACCAACACAAAAGAACATTCACAACGCCATGGGGCACATTTTGTTATCAATTCATGCCCTTTGGTCTCAAGAACGTCGAAATAACATATCAAGAAGTAATGACAACCATCTTTCATAACCTCTTGCACAAAATCATGGAAGATTGTGTGGATGATCTCCTAGGAAAATCTGAGACAAGATCAACATATTCCTATCCTAAGGCATATCTTTGAGAGATTAGAAAAGTATAAGCTGTGCCTAAATCCTAAGAAGTGCGTCTTTGGTATTACATCTGGGAAACTGCTTGGTTTCATTGTTTCCTACAGAGGCATAGAATTTGATCCTAAAATGGTGAAATCCATCATGGAAATACCTCCCCCAAAGATCCTAAAACAACTATGCAGCCTTCAAGGGAAGGTCCAGTCTATCATATGCTTCATTTCACAGCTTGTCGATAATTGCCACCGATTTGCACACTTACTACGCTAGGATATTAAATTCAAATGGGATGGCCTATGTTAGAAGGATTTTGACAAACTCAAGGAATACCTAGCATCACCTCCAATCCTTATGCCCCCTATTCTAGGACAACCACTCCTTTTTTATATATCAACAATCGTAGTGGCACTAGGGGCATTACCTAGCGCAGCCAGATGATCAAGAAAAAGAGCATGTTATTTATTACATCAACCGCACTTTAGTAGGGTATGAGCTCAATTATTCCCCTATTGAAAGAGCATGCTTGGCACTTGTCTTTAGCACACTCTTTAGAACACAAAAACTTTGGCATTACATACTTAAGAACAACAAAAATTAATTTCTTAAATTGACCCCCTCAAGTATCTCTTATCAAAGGCTGCTCTCACAGGAAAAACTACTAAATGGGTCATATTACTGAGTGAGTTCGACATCGAGTATGTGGATATAAAGGCAATCAGAGAACAAGTAATAATAGACCAACTGGTAGATGCCCTGCTTCAAGGAGATCACCCCATCCTCACAAAATTCCCTGGCGAGTCCATAATGACTGTCACCACATCTTCCACATGGCAGTTATATATTGATGGTTCTTGCATGTAGAAAGGATTGGGGGCAGGAATATTGTTAATCATGCCACAAGGAGATTGCATCCCTAAGTCATATAAGATAGCCTTTGTATGCACCAACAACATTGTAGAATATGAAGCACTAATCACCAGACTCCGTTTGGCTATCCAATGGAAGATATCACAATTACTTGTGTATGGTGATTCCCAACTTGTCATTAAACAAGTAAATGATGAGTATCAAATGAAGGATGAAAAGCTTCTTCCTTATCACAGCATGGTAGAAGACCTAAAGCAATAATTCATGATAATCCAGTTTGAGAAAATTCCACACACAAACAATAGGGTTGCAGATGCAATGGCTACTATTGGTTCTCTCCTTCAGATGTCGGCACATAGTTAGAAATGTGAATTTTTGGTCAAGAAACTCTTTACACCAACATATGATCTACTTAAGTCTGAAATGGTGTGTGTACTCGTTGGTCTCGAATCCCCTTGGTATAAAGAGACCTCAACCTACCTAAGAGATAATATTATCTGGCCCCACCTCACTAAAACCCAACAACAAACCTTTATCTGTTGTTGCACTCGTTTCACAATCCTTGGAGACACCCTATTTAGAAGGAATTTCAATGGTTCCCTCCAAAGGTGTCTAGACAAACAAGAGGTTGAATGGGCACTACGCGAAGTGCACGAGGGTATTTTTGCCCCACACTCAAGTGGTCTCACTTTGGCTAAAATTCTCTTGTGATCATGATACTGCTAACCTACAATGGAAGAAGATGCATATAACTATGTGAAGAAATATATCTCTTATCAGAAGCTTGGCGATAAGATTCATGCTCCATCACAAGATCTACAGCCCTTTATAACACCTTGGCCCTTCTCATAATGGGGGCTTGATCTCATTGGGAAAATCCACCCTGCATCCTCCAACGGTCATAAATTTTTCATAACCACCACTGAATACTTCACCAAGTGGGTGGAGGCCATCCCTCTTACCTTCACCACTAGGAAGAAGATTTCTAAACTCATTCTGAACTACTTAATCTACCACTATGGTATCCCCAAAGTTATCATCACAGATAATGACAGACCTTTCAAAAATCAAGATGTTAAAGAACTCTACCAGAAGTTTGATATCCAACACCGCTTCTCCACCCCCTATTACCCGCAAGGCAATAGTCAAGCTGAAGCTTCTAATAAAACCCTAATCAAAATCCTTAAAAAGAGAGTCAATGAAGTTGGTTGTGACTGGCATCTCCAACTCCATCCTTCTCTATGGGCTTACCGTACCTCCATCCGCATACCCACAGGCACCACTCCATATTCCATTGTCTTTGGCTTTGAATATTTCTTCCCTCTTGAGATCGAGATCCCCTCCCTAAGGGTATCACTGCAAAATATCCTCTCTGATGAGAAATATAGAGTCGCCAGGCTGCAAGAGTTGGAATTGTTGGATGAAAGGCACCTCAAGGCCTTGAACCATCTCCAATTATATCAAAATATCTTACGCTTGAGCTACAACAAGAAATTCAAAACTCAAGAATTTGAAGTAGGTGATCTTTTCCTTATGGAAAATCAGAAAAACCTCCAAGAAAGAGAAAAGAAAGGCAAGTTTGAGCCCTATTGGCTTGGACCTTATGTGATCACAACAAAGTATGGATCAGGGGCATATTAGTTGGCTACTCCCAAAGGAGATCCCTTGGATGAACCTATGAACATCATGCACCTGAAGAGATTTTATGCCTAATCCTCATAAGGTCACCAGTTGTCTAAAAGTATGAAAAAAGTCAAAAAAATTAAGAAAGCACAAAAATACAAAAAAATTTAAAAAACTGAAAAAATAAGAAAAATCAATACATCTATCAGTGAAAACCACTTTGTGGCGCTATGGGAAAGTACCTTGGTTAAAACCTGGTTTCAGGTGCCAAGGTAAATAATCTAGATCCATCATCTATTTGGATAGACTCAAATCCCCCCTCCCTCGCCTGACTTTGTTTCATACCCCACCCAATGCTCATATTCCATAATAAAAATCAAATATTTTGAGATTATCCCTACCCCTTACCAATGAGGAGGATTGTACAAACCTAATTAAGGCCATCTGTGCCGATTGTCTTCTTCATTCTACAAAAAAGACATTCATGTCCTGTTCCCCTTTCCCGCTTGCAACCATCCATTTCTTTAATCCACACCACTGCATAAGCCTTCTCATGCACCATCCACCACCTTGCTTGTTGTCGGTTGTCTCCTTCATTCTATCAGAAAGTCAATCTGATGATCCCGTCATCTGTCCCCTCCATAGGAAAAGGTTCTCCTGACCACCTCTACAAATGTCGTGATTCATTTTAGTATCCTCCATAACAACCCTACCCACTTCCCCCACCAGACTATCCTCAATAGGTTGGTTATCCATTCACCTTGGTATATGATGTTGTGTCTTTGCTTGGATCATGAATAAAGATCCATCCAATCAAACTGAGCTTTCACCCATCACGTTGAGCTTAATCCTGAGTCCTGAGCTTGAGCTTCTTCTTGACTTCCATGTTATTCAAACATCCATCCACCTATACTCCACCAAGTATTTGCAGTCAAGTACCACATCTACATCCACATGTATATGTCATCTGCTCTATTGCCTATTTAGTTTAATCAACCACTCCTGCCCATTGGGAGGCATCCTTCCCTTATTTGGTAGTATATCCACAAATCCTAAGTCCTACTCTTGGCAAGAGATGGCAATTCTCCTTGTGCATTTTGCTTTCATGATTTGGTTTGTTTGCTTTGATTTGCATCACTTTGTCCTATGACTATTCCTACCCACACCTGCCAGGATCAATCTATATCTTGGTATGTTATGGGTTGGGGAATAATGGGGCATGTTTTTGTCATATGGTGTGTTTGAATATCTCTCTTATACAAACCTGCAACCTTGTATCTACATCTATATGGTGTTTACATGATTGTGTACTGGAGATTCCTGTTTGTCTGAGAGTCAGTCCACAGCTCAATTTTTTCATAACATCCTGCTTCCTATAATCAGTGGTGTAGACTGTCCTTGGAAAAATTAAAACTAGGTTTGCTCTCCACATTTTGCACAACAAATCCCTCCATCTCATCATTTGCATTTCATCCTACCACTACGCATTTTGGAGACCTCAATTTATTTACTCTCTTGATTTCTTCTAGACCTATGTTGTTGTACTATGGTTGGCACATTCCAAAATAATCAATTCATTACCATCTAGTCTCATTATTCACTTTAAACATTAATTGCATTATCCATTTAGTTGCATAGTCATTGGTTGCATTATTCAGTTGCATAATCATTTTATCCATTAGTCGCATTATCACTTTATTCATAATCATTTTAGTAGTATAATAATTAACTACATTTAGTTGCATTATTCATTTGATTTGAGACATGCAAGTTGGTACATACAATCTTGACTATTTATCAAAATATATATATCATGCATGTTCACAATTACACATTGTAGGTTCACAATAATGTAAGGTTAATTAAAGACCATTCAAACATTAGCATCTCATGTAACACTGCAATCATTAATAATCACTCTATTCAATATAAAACATTTGAAAGTAATCTCATTGCATTGCATCCTTAGGTCATCTTAGGTTGATTAATTTTTTTATTCAAACATTAATATCTCATGCGAATGGTAATCCATCAAGTAGTCCATATATCACTAACTAGCCTAATTAGTCACATTTTGGTTCGTTTCTTTTTAGTGGCTAAATAAGGGTTTTCATTACATCACCTAGCACACTTAGTTATTATTCATCTAAGTGCATTTCATTAATCATATCACAAACATCCATATAGGACAATTATTTGCATCAAATTAGCATACACATTATTATCACATAAAAATCCAAAAACATACACAACATATACACATATTATCCACATGCATCCTGCATCCAAAGACACGTTAGAACCATCATAGATAACATATGCATACATATAAAATTATCCATCCTGCACCCACAAAACACATCAACAACATCACATATCATACAACACATGCACATATATACATATAAGCATCTATCCTGCATCATAGAAAAGTCAGATAATATCCATCACATGCATCACATCAAACTATAATTATAGCATCATCATCCATCATATCACAAAATAATAATCAAAGTCTATACATGCATATACGCTACCAAAATCACATCTCATATATATATCAAAAATCAATTAATGTGTCAATCATGGTACAATGATATAAATCCCCGAAGGGTCAAAATACAATGTCACATACATCTGGTAAGGGATATCCCACACTCCCTATCTCCTCATCCCAATCTCCTCTACTGGTTGTACCTCCTGATGGTCCTGCACCCCCCCTCTAGGTGGCTTCATAGCCGTGAATCCTCTTGTCTATTGGCTCTATGTCTTGTGCTGGCTATGAGCCCTATGTGATCACATACTCTCAATATATGATGTTGATCACTGATCTGTAGGAACTGGCCCATGGTATAGTCCCCTATAATACGCAGCCTCCTGACTCAGACTCTTTACCCATCGTTGTTGACTAGTCAAATCTGCATATACCTGTGCAAAACTGGCAGGCTCCAAAAGCTGTCGAGCCACATCCCTCTCTCCCCATAGTCTAGCTACATCCACCTCTACTTTGGTTAGTCGGGCGCGACGTGCATCCATCTCCCCATCCATCCTCTCCAACTCTTCCCTCAGCTGGTCGATGGATCTCCCACTCCTGGCCTCCTCCAAAAGCTGCTCTATCTTCTCCCTCTCATCCCTCAAATATGACACCTCCACCCGAGCCGCCTATAGGCTCTCTGTCAAGTCCTTTACCTCCCTCCTATGCCTATCCACCTTTGACTCTAGGCTAGCTACCTTGGCCCGCTCCACTGCTAACTCCTCCTCCAAAATCCATGTCCCCTCCCAACCAACCTCTAAGGCCTATAGCTTGGCCTCCAGTTTCCTCTTCCTTTCCCTAGCCCCATCCTTCTCCCAGAGAACTCTAACGTACTCCACCTAGGAGACCCATCCTACCTATCCCTGTCCACCCATAGCCTATGCACCCTACTCATCCTAGACCTATACAGCCATAATTTCCATAAACTCTACACTCTCTCCTTCCCAGGAACCTATCCAATCTATGTTGCTACTGCCTATACCTATAATGGCGCCTCATCTTGAGGCACCTCCTATCTCCTCCATCCTCTTTGTCGAGTCTGTCCTCTCCCTCCCCCTCCCCTCCTTGTCTCTGACCTCCCCCTCCTCCCACCCTATCCACTAGTCCATCATTGTCTCCCCCTATGACCTCATCAACTGACAGTTGCAACTTGTCAACCTCCAAAACTCCAAGAATACTCAATTGAACTGGCGTGTGAGAATCCCACCAGTAGTTCTACATCACTGAGCATTCGAGATCCTCACTGTCCTGGTACTGCTCATCCCACACAATGGTATTCGCTGTCTCCTAAGTAATCTAGGCCTCTAATGGCTGGAGTGCCTGTCCCTATGTCCCAGCCTCCCACATGATACGTGGGTATAACCTCTCATAGCTCACTAGCTCTTGCATGTATCTGAACTAATGCATGACCCGGTGTGGCACATTGTACTCGATGACATAGACTGATCTACAAAAAATTCAACACTCTATCTATACCCATGCTAGCTACTAGTCCTCTCTCCACCTCTCACAATCCATTTAAGGGTGCCAGCAGAAGAATATCATCTCATAAAAAATCCACCTCCAAAACCACATGGCTCCCAAGCGGTGATAATGTAACATGCCTCTATATCTGTCAACATACAGGAACCATAGTTGCCTGTCCTATTGACCTATCTACCAAGCTACTACAATATGATCCCATGCCCAGATATGGAGCAGAGTAACCCTTTTACCTAGATTTTGGTAATCCCAATACAAACATAAATGCATATCATGGTACAGTTACCCTAGCATCACTGCACCCCAACAATATGTCACACAATCCTCAACCATATAATAAACACATCGGGCCCATCCAATAGAAAACCTATGTCTTCTCAGGTCTGGCGTCATCCATCCACTAATCAATCCACAAATAAATAGTAAAACCCATGGATGTACCAAATCTGCATGGCTTGACCTAGGTGCATCCTCATCCCCTCCATGGGTGGGGTTGCATACTCACACACCTATCATAGATATTAGTCTTCTCCATCTAATCTATACTCTAGGATGATGCCTTGAATGGAGATCTTCAAGATCATCCAGACGTCTAGGAGTGTGATAGTGGCCTCCCCAGTGGGAAGGTGGAAAGTGCAGGTCCTGTTGTCCTATCGCTCTACCAGCACAGTCATCATAGCTATGTGCACCCTGATCCTGAGCCATCACTTGACAAATCCTAAGCCCACTGCACTCAGGATCTCCCTCTCATCATACTAGAGCCATCTGCATAGCCTCATGGTCGGAGGCCAATGCTCTCATGATGTAAGTGGTCCCTTGTTTGCCTGCATCCAACCAGTTCACTTCTTCAATTTTCATAATCTTATCCTAACTTACCCTAGTCTACTTTATTTTAGCCTATTCCCTGGGATACCTATGAGCCCCTTGAATCTATTACCCTCTCTTCCTGATCCTCATTTCCCTTGGCTTCCCTAGCGAAGACATTGATTCATCCCTAGCGGAGGCGTCGAAACCGTGATGCATGCGTTGCACCACAAGTGGAGACATTGAATCATAGTCTTCACCCCCTACTGACCCCTTTGGGCCTGATCAACACATGTTCTTGCATTGAAACATAAGTGCCAATGTTAGTCCCCCTTCTTTAACCCTTTCAATGCCTGCACAAGCATTATTCTCCTACGAAGATATTGAACCCCCACAGAGACATTGAAACAACGATCAACGCCTCCACCCTGTTAGACTTTGTTAGAATAACCGGTGAACAACTAAGGGGGGGTGAATTAGTTGTTGACAGATTATATCAATTAATCCACTTAATAACCTTTAACCGGATCACATAAATATTAAGTACTGGAATAGCAGAAATAGATATCGGTAAGCAATAAAACTTAACAATGAAATAGATAATCAACACAATGCAACCATACCACATAACACCATGATTTGTATATGAAAAACCCGGTAAGGGAAAAACCACGATGGGAAGCCTACCCACAGTCAGATGATACTTCTAAAGAAAGTATGTGATACAATGAGGGGCATGCACATGCAGGAAGACACACTTCCTAGAGCATACTGCTCATTACAAAAGAGTATCACTGACTAAAGAGAGGTTATAACCACCTCAAGATAACTAGACAACAATCCAGAATAATGAACTGCCAAAAATAACATCTATCATGCCTGATTATAGTCCCGGTTAAGCTAAATATTGGAGGCCTTTGACCTCTTCCTTAATCCCAATTTGATCACCTATGATTGACCAAATCTCCTTCACATATGATATTACATTTCACGACCACAAACACATGATCTATAATGATATCTTAGATCAATTTATACCAACCCTAAGGCCTAAACCATTTAGGTCGGCCCCCTAAAAGATATTACAATAGATCATTACATACATCCACATTACAATGACATGCCATGTTGTCTTAAGACCAGAACAACAATAACCAATCCATAAATAATCCTGGTAACGTGTAGAGAACACATTAACATGATATCGGTCCATAACCTAGATAAGCACCGAACCTAATTTGGGTCCACCACGCCAAAGCAATGTCTCAATTAGTTGAGGCATGATCAAAGAACATCTTCAGCATCCTGAAATCCATCTAGAAGCCGCACCAACACCACTTATGCATCTTTTCAAGATTTCTCAGTAAAAGCTTCATCGGTTAAACCTTAAACCCATGTCGGTAAGGGTTTACAAGAGTGTATGATAGCATCAGATTACCAAGTCAATACTAACTAATCAAAACATGCTTCAGAAGCATGTAACACATAAAATCAAACATACTTCATTGATCCAAACATGCCGAAAGTATCCAACAGATAGTCTCTTCTGTCGGTAACAATATATTTTCTACCGGTAACCAAAACCTATATGTCGGTAACCAAAATTTGTCTGCTGGTAACCAGCCATAACAACTAGTGTTGGCATCAATGACAAAACAACAATGCAACACATAATCAACTCATCCATATTGCCAACAATCTCCCCCTTTGGCATTGATGGCAACACTAGATGTGAAAAAACATCTAAGTACCAAGAAATACCAAACAAGTCTCCCCCTGTGGAAGACAACTGACAATCTCTTGAATATCAATAACTCTCCCCCTGTGAATGATATCTTTGTAAAGTTTTGAATTTATTTTTCACCACTATCTCTCCCCCTTTGACATCAATGCTAGAAATCTGACAAAAATATCAAAGAAAGAATATAAACCTCTGAATCTCAAAGCTGACTACTCCTCCTGAGTAGCAGCACCACTCATCAGTGCTGGAATGAATAGTATCTATGATAATGTATGTCAGACTAATGACAAATTGCATTTATCAAGTCTCTGCCGGAGGGGCAAAAACCCCTAACCCGTCTCTCAAATATTCAAATGATTCCTTAGACAATGGTTTAGTGAATATATCTGCAATCTGCTCTTTAGTGTTCACATAAACCAATTTGACTTCCTTTCCTTCTACCTTGTCCTTTAGAAAGTTATATTTTATTGATATATGCTTAGTCTTAGAGTGAAATATCGGATTCTTAGACATGTCAATAGCTGCAGAGTTATCACAGTAGATAACTATCGGTTCACTACAATTTACCTTGATATCCTTCAACATTTGCTTCATCCACAAGAATTGAGTGCAATTATTTGCTGCTACAACATACTCAGCTTCGACAGTAGATAAAGAAATGCATGACTATTTTTTGTTAATCCATGAAACTAGTTTCTTTCCAAGAAAGAAAGATCCACCAAAAGTGCTCTTCCTGCCATCAGTATTTCCTTACATCTTGTCGGATTTACCGGTGTAGATGTATCTTTGATAGATAATTTCTCACTCGTCACCATAGGAGTACTTATCGGTTTGGAATTATCCATACCAAACTTCTTCAACAATTCCCTTAGATACTTAGTTTGATAGATAAAAATGCCTTTGTCAGTTTGAGTAATCTGCAAACCTAAGAAAAATCTCATCTTGCCAATCATGGACATTTCAAATTCATTCTTCATATTATTAGAGAATTCCATTTACAATTTATCTTCTCCTCCAAAAATGATATCATCAACAAATACTTCAATAATCATAATATCATCATCAGTGATCTTATAATATAAATTACTATCAGCACTGCCTTTAGTAAAATCAAGCTTCAAAAGATATTTATCCAACCTTGCATACCAAGCTCCATGGGCTTGTTTCAATCCATATAAAGCTTTCTTCAATCTGTAAACCATATCTTTATCATCTGTTAGTGAAAATCCATCAGGTTGCTCAATGTATACTTCTTCCTCAAGTTCACCATTCAAAAATGCACATTTAAAATCCATTTGATAGACCTTATAGTTTTTATAAGCTGCATAGGCAAGAAATAGTCTAACAGCTTCAATTCTAGCTATAGGTGCAAATGTCTCACCATAATCAATTCCTTCCATTTGAAAATATCCTTTACAAACCAATCTAGCCTTGTTTCTTAGACCTTGACCATCCTCATTTAGTTTATTCCTAAAAACACATTTAGTTCCAATAACATTTTTTTTTTTAGGCCGAGGAACTAAAGTCCAAGTCTCATTCTTCTCTATCTGATCTAATTCATCTTCCATAGCCTTTAACCAATGTTTATCTTTACAAGTTTCAATAACAAATGTTGGTTCAATTTGAGAAATAAGACATACCTCTTCATTTGCAAGTATTCTTCTTGTCATAACTCCCTTGTTCCTATCTCCAATGATTTGATCTTCAGAAGGATTTAATCTTACATACCTTGGTGTCTTCTGAACTTTAGGTTGACTGCTCTAATCATCTGTCACAGATGAATTTTCTGATTGTATTGGTGTAACTATTTGAGTTTCCTATACCGGTTAAGGTATTTCTGGTTCAGTTATGATCATTTCCACTGTCGGTTCCTTGTCATATGATATAGATTGATTTCTCTATTGCTCATTCACTTTCACATTAACGCTCTCCACAATATTCTGCAATATTTTGTTATAACATCTATATGCTTTTCTTTGAATTGAATAACTAAGATATATCTCTTCATCAAATCTAGGATCAAATTTCCCAATTGGATTATCCCTTTTGATATAGCATTTACTTCCAAAAATTCTGACATATTTAATAGTAGGTGTATGTCCAAACCATAATTCATAAGGGGTCTTATCGGTTTCACCTTTGATGTGAACTCTATTGAATGTGTAGACTGTTGTACTCACTTCTTCTCTCCAATAGATGTGAGGCAATTTGGCCTCCATCATCATAGATATTGTTGCATCCAAAATGGTTATGTTCTTCCTTTCCACTACTCCATTCTGCTGAGTAGTCCGAGGTGCAGATAACTATCTCCTAATTCCATTTGTCTCACAATAACTATTAAATTCATGAGAAGTGAACTCACCACCTTGATTTGATCTTAGACATTTGATTTTCAATCGAGTTTCTGTTTTATCCTTTTCTTTAAAGATCTTGAATTTCCCAAAGGATTTAGACTTCTCCCTTAGAAAAGTCACCCACATCATTCTAGAAGTCATCAATAATCAACATGAAATACCTATCACCTTGAAAGCTTCTAGTTCTTGCTGGACCACATAAGTCAGTGCAAATCAAATCAAGTACATCATTAGATTTATCATGTACGCTCTTAAAAGAAGTTCTAACTCGCTTTCACAATTGGCATTCCTTACATACCAGATTATGAGGCTTCATAATCTTAGGTATATCTCTAACTATCTTAGTTAAATTGATCTTAACAATACTATCAAAATTAACATGACACAACCTTTTATGCCATAACCAACTCTCATCAATATGAGCAATCAAACATGTCTTATTACTAGTATTCAAGTGACAGATATTACCTCTAGTCTGAGTACCGGTTGCAATCTCCAAACCAGTTTTGTTAACGATTTTGCATTTTCTATCTTTAAACTAGAGTTGGAATCCCTTGTCCACCAATTGTCCAACACTCAAAATATTATACTTTAAACCTTCTACATAATAGATATTATCAATATTATGCTTACCATCTAGAGAAATAATAACTCTACCTTTGATCATACATTTTTTGTCATCTCCAAATCTGACTTGACTGCCATTGTATTCTTGCACGGACAAATTTTTTCTTTTATCTCCAGTCATATGATGTGATAATTCACTATCAATTACCCATTGATCCTTATCTTCAAATTTTTCCTACCAGGACCTTTTCTTCATTCATGGTAGCCGATTCCGGTTCATCTTCTTTTAAAGCATAGAACACCCATTCCTTTCCATTGTCAGATCCACTAGCAGAGTCTATTGTCGGTTCATCCTCAAAGTCATCACTTACTCCTTCCTCATCTTCTATATAGCATTGTTTACTTTTCTTGAATCTATATCTGTTCTGGTTAGGCTTAAATGTTTTCTTAACTCTCTCTTCAAATCTTGCATTCCTTTCAAGACATCTAGATTCAAAATGACCAATCTTATTATATGTAAAACATTTAAAAGGTGTTTTTCCTTCATACTTACTTCATGCCGGTCCTTTAGGTACTCTTCTAGCAAATAAGGCTTCAAGTTGCTCAAATTCTTCATCTTCTTTCCTCATATCTTCCAATTCTTTTGCATATAGGGCTTTCCAATCACTTTTGCCAGTAGATGATGATGCATGAAAAAGCAGGTTCAGACTTTACAGCTCCAGAAGATCCAAATTTTTCAAGCTCAAAAGAAGATAATTTCCCAATCAAAATGTCTCTGTTAAGTGAAGAGTTAGCCATTGTCCTCAACTCATTAATTGATGTTGCCTTCATCTTGTAAGCCAGTGGAAGGGCTCTCAAGACTTTGGAAACTATTTCATCTTCACTCAGAAATCCTCCACAACATTAAATTCTCATAACAATCTCATTTACTCTTTCCATAAACACAACAATTCTTTCATTATCTTCCATCTTTAATTTTTCATATCTTACCCGGTAACTATCAAGTTTATCAATTTTGACAATAAGATCACCTTCATTCAGATTTTGCAATTTATCCCACATAACCTTTGCCGATGATTTATCAGTCAATCCCATTATTTGCTGATCAGTAAGTGCACACAAGAGGGCTTCTCTAGCTTTGCAATAATTTTCAATATTCTTGTCTAGATCTGCAGAAGCAGGATTGCCAGATGACGCATCATAAGGTGTGTATCCTTTCTCAGTGATCTCCCAAATATCCTTACCAATACATCTAAGATGAGTCTCCATTCAAATTTTCCATATCCCATAATTTGTTTCATCAAGCTTAGGGATTTCTCTTCTAAAAATAGTTGTCGGTGGAATTGAAGTGTTAGATGCCATAGGATCTACCTCAAGCGGTTAAGCTTCTGCAAAATAGGACCAAAGCTCTGATACCAATTGTTATAATAACCGATGAACAAATGAGAGGGGGGGTGAATCAGTTGTTGACAGATTATATCAATTAATCCACTTAATAACCTTTAAGTGGATCACATAAACATTAAGTATCGAAATAATAGAAACAAATACCGGTAAGCAATAAAACTTAACAATGAAACAGATAATCAACACAATGCAACCATACCATATAACACCATGATTTGTACGTGGAAAAACCAGAAAGAGAAAAACCACAGTGGGAATCCTATCCACAATCAGATGATACTTCTGCAAAAAGTATGTGATACAATGAGGGGCCTGCACATGCAGGAAGGCACACTGCCTAGAGTGTACTGTTGATTACAAAAGAATCTCACTGACTATAGAGAGGTTATAACCACCTCAAGATAAATGGACAACAATCTAGAATAATAAACTGCCAGAAAAAGAATCTACCATGCCTTATTACAGTCTTGGTTAATCTCAATACCAAAGGCCTTTGACCTCTTCCTTAATCCCAATTCAATCACCTATGATCGACCAAATCTCCTTCGCATATGATATTACATTTTGATAGTTCTGATACTTAATGTAAGTATAGATTCAATAGCCAACAAGATGAGAGGGGGGGGTGAATCATACAAACTTAATCTTCCATAAAAACATCAGATTCAACCTCGGTAACATATACTTCAGTAATATAACCAAAACTGCTAAACATGCAAACTCAAAAGCATATAAACATCATAAAACTCATAACACTAGATTTAACGTGGAAACCCAAATAGGGAAAAACCACTGTGGGATTTCGAACCCACTAAGAAATATACTCTTCTAGAGTATGCTCGGTTAAAAGAAAATCCTGTCAAAGATTACAAACACATTTCTAGATGTAACCCAGTTAAGGGATTTCCCTTAAATCTGTTAGGATCTTCACCTTGTTAGAAGTGACCTTGTTAAAGGATTTCAAACACTCAGTTAGAATGTCACCTTGCTAGAGGGTTTTACAAATAAGACTGTTAAGTCCACTCAGTTAAGAGATTTTTTGTCACTTTCATAAAATAACAGTAATAAAAATCTATCTGCAACTTCAAATCTAAAATGCTAAAGCAGATTCGTATTTGCTCAATACAATCTAGACATAGAACTAATCTTGTCCATCTGTTGGGCTTCTATACTCTGTTATTCAAACAGGTCTTCAAGCTTCTGTGCTCAGTAATCACTATGTAGCATCCCTATGCATACATTGTTTATCAACAACTCCCTATTTATAAACAATTAGCTAACTGCTTAATCTCCTTGATCACACTTCCCATGATCAATCATAGCCATCAGATCTTCAAACTTGTCCAAGTTCAATGTATCCTTCGATCTGAAAAATGTTTTACCCTGCCTTGGAACTTGCATACATTTCTTGGAGCTTGTGCTAGGGTAATGCGGTTCAATCTGCACTATAGATCTTCATGCCGATTTTCCTTTGCCATAGATTCATTAACAAACTTCATGCATGACATATCAATCATTTAATCAGTTCTAGCTCATCAGCTTCCTTCATTAAATAACGCATGTAACCATTTAATGTATTTTGTTACGACTTGGTAACAACTTGATGAATACTAAACTTCACTTGGTAGACATTCCGCCTTCATTAACCGATAGCGATAACCTTAGGGTTTACCGACTAGGTTCCTTAGGGTTTACCAACTAGGTTCTTTGCTTGGTAACATAGTATAGTATTAACCTTACAATTTACAACATATATATGATGTTAAAACAATCTAAACATCATGATCTCATCATTGTCTGACTCAGTAATAGTTGCCCATTGAATACCTTATTCATCCCCTTATTCATCATATTCTTTCTGTGTCTTTTACCGACATCTTTATACTCATCAAATCATACTTCTCAAGATATGGCAACACATACTGAATTAGAAAATCAATTTCTTGACATCAATGACAAAATAATAATATAAAGATAGTAAACATCCTTAATTGGGTATATCCATAATCATCAACAACCTTCTCAATATCCTTATTGAAATGCCAACAATCTCCCATTGTCTGTTATAATGCCAAATGCCAACAATCTCTCCCTTTTGCATTGATGGCAAAACCAATTGATTTGACCTAATTATCACCATAATAACTTTGAACTTTCATAGGACCACAAAGATCAATATGTACTAGATCTAAAATTCCTTTAGAAGTGTAGGACTTACTTGTAAAGCTTGATCATGTCATCTTACCCATCTGGCATCCTCGGCATATAGCATCCTAAGGTTTTTCAAGACTCGGTAGACCTCTTACTCGGTGCTTCTTACTTATTTTGATCAGATTATCAAAATTTTACATGACAAAACCTTTTATGCCATAACCAGGTATCATCTATCTTTGCATACAGACACTTGTTCTGAGTTGAGTCAAGGTGAAATGTATTACCTTTTGTTTGTGTCCCGATAGTAGCTAACTTTCTATGCTTGTGATGAACTTTGACAATTCCTTTCTGAAATTCTATTTGGTAACCTGTATTGTTTAGCTGCGCTACACTCAACAAATTGTATTTCAAACCTTCAACCCAATAAATATCATTGCATCTTGCATTGTCAAGAAGTGTTATAGATCCTTTACCTCTTACTAGACATTGTGCATCATTACCAAATCTTACATAGCCTCCATCATAATCTTCTAACATAACAAACTTGTGTTTATCACCTGTCATATGATGTGAGCATCCACTATCTATGATCCAAGATTCATTAGTATTTATGTGAGATATTAGGGATTTTTCTTCATACCTTTCTTCATCTGATCCATCTTTGATAGCCACATAAACTACTTCCTCTGTATCAGTTTCATCTAATTTATCATCGTTGGATTCCTCATCAGCTATTAAGCATGTCTTTCTATCTCTTCTTCTAAAGTCTCGGTGTCCTCTGTAATGATTATCTTTCTGTCTGTCATCTTGGTAATCTCTCTTTTCAGTAGAATCTTTGTCAGGACAGTTAGAAGCCATATGTCCTATTTTATCACAATTGAAACATTTCAAAGGTAGTTTTCCTTTATACTTACCTTTGCCTCTCGATAACCTTCTGGCTAATGGTGCTTCAAACTCTTCCTGCTTTCTGATTTCCTCATACAGTTTGTGTACTTCTTCCATGTTCTTATGAAATCTTTCACTTGCTCCACTGTGATCTCCTTCAGAGTACTTGTACTTTCTTTCATTGTAATCATTAGATTCATCAAGATGAAAAGAACTGAATGCAGATTCAACTTTATTTACCAATGACCCACTATTATCAAAGTTACTTAACTCAAATGCATGTAGCTTACCAATAGTAGCATCTAAAGAAATTGGCATATTAGGTACATACCTCAATTCATTGATTGCAGAGACTCGGATTGCATAAGCCGGTAGAAGGGTTCTTAACAACTTACTTGTTATATCCTTTTCTTCAATAGTTCCACCTGCTCCTTTGATTTGATTGACAATCTCCTTTAGTCTTGTATTGTACTGGGTTATGTTCTCACCTTCATTCATCCTCATAGATTCAAGTTGTCCTCTTAGACTATCTACTTTTTCTCTTTGAACATGTTCATCACTGCCATACATTGATATGAGCTTGTCCCACATTGCCTTTGCATCATTGCAGCCTTCTAGATCATTAAACTCTGAGTCGGTCAATGCAGATGTTATTTCAATCATTGCTTGGATATGTTCTTGTTTTGCCTTTATTTCTTCCATAGTCAATGGATAGGTGCTCGGTGTAATGAAATCATTCTCCAGATAATATACAATATATTCTCGAACTCCTGATAGGTGTAGCTTCATCCTTTTCTGCCATGTAGAGAAACTTGACTTGTTCAGCTTCAGTGTATCCCTCTTATACATCTTTGGATCTTTGCATCAAGTACCTTTAAACTTTTTTTCTTCTAGAGTCCAAAGCTTTGATACCAATTGATAGATCTGATACTTAATGTAAGTACCGATCCAATAGCCAACAAGATGAGAGGGGGGGGGCTGAATCATACAAACTTAATCTTCCATAAAAACATCAGATTCAACCTTGGTAACATATACTTCAGTAATATAACCAAAACTGCTAAACATGCAAACTCAAAAGCATATAAACATCATAAACCTTATAACACTAGATTTAACGTGGAAACCCAAATAGGGAAAAACCACTGTGGGATTTTGGACCCACTAAGAAATATACTCTTCTAGAGTATGCTCGGTTAAAAGCAAATCCTGTTAAAGATTACAAACACATTGCTAGATGTGACCCGGTTAAGAGATTTCCCTCAAATCTGTTAGGATCTTCACCTTGTTAGAAGTGACCTTGTTAAAGGATTTCAAACACTCAATCAGAATGTCACCTTGCTAAAGGGTTTTACAAATAAGACTGTTATGTCCACTTGGTTAAGAGATTTTCTGTCACTTTCACAAAATAACAGTAATAAAAATCTATCTGCAACTTCACATCTAAAATGCTAAAGCAGATTCTTATTTGCTCAATACAATCTAGACATGGAACTAATCTTGTCCATCTGTTGGGCTTCTATACTCTGTTATTCAAACAAATCTTCAAGCTTCTGTGCTCGGTAATCACTATGTAGCATCCCTGTGCATACATTTGCCCACATACATTGTTTATCAACAGCTTCCTATTTATAAATAATTAGCTAACCGCTTAATCTCCTTAATCTCGTTGATCACACTTCCCATGATCAATCATAGCCATCAGATCTTCAAACTTGTCCAGGTTCAATGTATCCTTCGATCTGAAAAATGTTTTACCCTGCCTTGGAACTTGCATACATTTCTTGGAACTTGTGCTAGGGTAATACGGTTCAATCTCCGTTGTAGATCTTCATGCCGATTTTACTTTGCCATAGATTCATTAACAAACTTCATGCACGACATATCAATCATTTAATCAGTTTCAGCTCATTAGCTTCCTTAATTAAATAACGCATGTAACCATTTAATTTATTTTGTTACAGCTCGGTTACAACTCGGGAACAACTCGGTAACAACTTGGTGAATACTAAACTTCACTCGGTAGACATTCCGTCTTCATTAACCGATAGCGATAACCTTAGGGTTTACCAACTAGGTTCTTTTCTCGGTAACATAGTATAGTATTAACCTTACAATTTACAACATATGTATGATGTTAAAACAATCTAAACATCATGATTTCATCATTGTCTGACTCAGTAATAGTTTCCTATTGAATACCTTATTCATCCCCTTATTCATCATATTCTTTCTGTGTCTTTTACCGACATCTTTATACTCATCAAATCATACTTCTCAAGATATGGCAACATCATACTGAATTAGAAAATCAGTTTCTTAACATCAATGACAAAATAATAATATAAAGACAGTAAACATCCTTAATCAGTTATATCCATAATCATCAACAACCTTCTCAATATCCTTATTGAAATGCCAACAATCTCCCATTGTCTGTTATAATGTCAAATGCCAACACATTTCACGACCACAAACACATGATCTACAATGAGATCTTACATCAATTTATACCAACCCTAAGGCCTAAACCAGTTAGGTCAGCCACCTAAAAGATATTACAATAAGATCATTACATACATCCATATTACAATGATATGCCATGTCGGCTTAAGACCAAAACAACAATAACCAATCTATAAACCATCCTGGTAATGTGTAGAGAACATGTTAACATGATACCGGTCCATAACCTAGATAGGCACCAAACCTAATATTCATCCACCATGACAAAGCAATGTCTTCAATCAGTTGATGCACGATCAAAGAATGTCTTCAGCATCTTGAAATCCATATAGAAGCCACACCAACACCACTTATGCATCCTGTCAATATTTATCAGTAAAAGATCTACCGGTTAAACCTTAAACCCATGCCAGTAAGGGTTTACAAGAGTGTATGATAGCATTCGATTACCAAGTCAATACCAACTGACCAATACATGCTCCAGAAGCATGTAACACATAGAATCAAACATACTTCATTGATCCAAACATGTTGGAAGTGTCCAACAAATAGTCTCTTCTGTCGGTAACACTAGATCTTCTACCTGTAATGAAAACTTGTATGTCGGTAACCAAAACCTGTCTACCGGTAACCAACCATAACAACTAGTATTGACATCAATGCAACACATAATCAACTCATCCATATTGCCAATAGACTTTTACCCTATTTATTGGCCCTAATAAATGCTTGAACCTACTAAAACACAAGGTGGGGTCGGGGTACCTACCGGTGGGCCGTACTCCTTGGGTCTCTCATGTCACCAGACTCTCTCTACATGGATGCTCATGAGAATGAATGCATTCCATCTCTCTCCTAGGGATTTTTGCTCTTCAATCTCCTAAAGGTGTATGTGACAATGACCCTTCCTTGGGTTCCATGGGCCTTATATTGGGCCGCCCATAGCCCTCTTTTCTTACTTTCCTCATTTTTCTTTTGCTTTCTTCACTTCATCATCTCTTTCATTTTTCTTCTCTCACCTATCATTCTTCTTTTTTCAAGAATTTTCTTGAAAATTTTCAAAAATTCTCAATTAAATTCTTGAGGGGGCATCCACCACCCACATCTTCACATTGGGGCATCTTTTTCTTGTCTTTTACCCATCGCCAATTTTGTCATTGCATAAAAGAGAGGCAAAATGTAGACATCCAAAATTAATTAAGTTAAATATTTAATTAACTTTATCCTTTCTACGTAATCAGTCAATTTAATTATGTTACCCTTTATTCTTCTTAGAATTAATTTAATTTAGTTTAATTAATCCTATCACTATACTCCAATAATTGATTTATTAAATAAATTGGTTATCCCTTATTCTTCTAAAGTCATCAAAATTAATTAATTCTTCTAAAATCCCCTTTCAGTTAATTAATGATAATTAAGCAACTCAGTCATGTGATTCCTACAAATCACTTCCTCTAATTCTTCATTACCCTAATTAATTCTTCGAGAATCCCTCATAATCATCATTAACATTATTCTTCAATTTTTAATTCCTCCACTCATTCTCTCTCCTCTTGTCAAATCCTCCTATAAATTTCTAATCTCTCGTCATCCCACCTAATCACCTTCTCAATCATTTGCTAGTGGTTAATCCCCATGATTAGCCACCAAGTCAACCAATAGCCTTAAATGGATAAATCCACTTGTCCCCTCCTCACCTTCCAACCTTAAATGCACCTAATTGGGTCATTTCAAGAAATTCAAAATCTCACATTCTCCTATGCCTCTCACCTTTCTAAGTAATTTTAAATTCCTTTTCTCATTCCCTTTCCCCATGCACTTGATTATTTGGGAATTTTTAATTCCTCCTCCATCTCCCTAGGAATTTTTAATTCTTTTTTATTCTCCAAATGTACTTGGGGATCTCTTCCCCAAAGGCCTTGTGGAGTGTGGAGACAAGAAATTCCTTTATGGAAAATCTCTTGGTCTCCACACCTAGTCATGTCATTGTCCCATCAATCCATGCACTTCCTCTCCTTCAATATCCACCCTTGATTCATCTTCAATCTCAACTGTCCATTTCTCCTCTCTCAAATCTATAAATTGGGGTCTCCTCCCCTTTGTTTTTTTATCTCCAATTTGTGTAATCTCATGCTATCAACATAGCCTTTGAAAATCATCCCTTAGCATCGGGATATTATAGTCAATTTTCACCCTTAAGAATCCATAATCATCTCATCCATCCACCATTCACTATCCATCCCCCATATCCACTATCCTTGTTGTGCATCTTGGAGAGAAATGCACAATCTTTCCATAGTACCAATCCAATCAAGTGAAGAAGGGGCAATTCTTCACTTCACCGAAGGTCTAATCTGAGGAGAAAGAGATCACATTGTGACGGTATAAATTTTTTTTGTGCATTTGATTGGGTTTCATGCTTTATTTTGGTTTAATCTAACCTTTCTATAATCACATTATTTTTCCCTTGGTTCAGATGGAATTCTACTTAGACATCAAATGATCTGATACTTTGAAAGACGTGATACCCCAGGGGCTTAATATCAAGAAATCTCTTATCAAAAAAGGACTTGTAAAAATCTACAAAGATAACAAGGATGGTCCACGACCAACCTACAATAGTGACAAACCCAAGTTTTGGGCCAAGAACAAAAACATTGTTAATGATGGTGTTGTAGATGCAAGAACTGTCAAAATTGTAGGGCAAGCAAATAATCGCATCAACCCCACTACCAACCAAGGTAATCCTCGAAACAATCAAGGAAATCAAACTCCCAATACGCAGCAAGAGGCACCTAAGAACGGGTACCCTACCTACAAACCCAATCAAACGTACACACACTTGGGAGAACCTCTTGAAAAGATATTATGACAACTCATATCTTCCAATCTCATCACACTGCCTAAAACATCAAACTATGAACCACCGATTGAGCTTTCATGATGGAGAGATAATGCATATTATGAATTTCATAAGGGAAAAGGACACAAAACAAACAACTTCCATCGGTTAAAAGATATCTTTCAAGACCTCATTGATTGAGGTGACATAGAGGTCGACGACCATAATGCAAAAACTTCCTATACTGATTATACCATGTTCAAAAATCCACTACCACCATATGAGAAAGGAGGTCCCTCCCATCAAGGTAAGAACCAATATAACATGTCAAACTATACCCACACACCATATACCTATACCATCAACAACCTTTATGATGCCCATGAACAAGTTGCAACCATTACAATCAAAGGTAGAGATCCCACATGCAATGTTGTTACTCATTGTAGCAAGATTACTGTACAAGGAACACCATCAAGAGTAGCTTACGTGGCCAAACAATAAAATCCTTTTCTCCATACTAGAGCTTTTGCGACTATCACCCTCACATAAAACCATATTGGACCAAGCTCTCCAAGAAGCGTCAGTTCCATCCAACCTCAATATAGATAAATTTCAAGCCATGGTTGGAAGTCTCAAATCATCACCATGTCTCACTTTTGCAAAGAATGATGATGCATCCTTTCAACAACTGCACAATGCCCCTCTCCACATTGAAGGATTCATACATAAACACAAAACCAAGCAAGTCTTTATTGAAAATGGAGTTGGTATTAACATTTGTACCTTACAATTAATCACAACATTGGGATATGTAGAAGATGCAGTAAATGCCAGAAACAGGATCACCATCAAAGCCTATGATGATGTAGAACGCTCCTCTAAAGGGTGTGTAACTCTACTTGTATGGGTAGGACCTATGGTTTTCCAAATCTTAGATCTCCCGCTTCCATACAATATCCTATTAGGTAGACTATGGATTCATTCCATGCAAGCAGGACCATCGACTTACCATCAATACATCAAGTTTCCTCATAATGGAGTAGAGATTATCATCCTTGGTGATGCCAGCCCATTTGCCTTTTGTAAAAATATAAGGCATCAACTGGATATCATAGTACCCAACAACAAAGAAGCCACTACATCATCATCCTATATCCACCCAACTTCTCTCACCAGTACATCGATTCCTACACCTAAGCATGAAAAGCTAAAATGAAAGTAAAAGATGAAGGCGTCGGAGAGTATACTATTAGTCATCTTTTTTGTGTTGGCCAACTACCCCTTTCACCTAGGACTCATGGAAAATCACAAATGTCACTCAAGACACTTGTTGTAGCCAACAATAATACACTTGATGGATTTACCCTAGGTAGATCACAAGAATAGGAAACAATTGATGAATACATGGTAGGATGGATCTACAAAGTTCCTTCCAATACAACTAGACAACAAATAAATATCCCTACAGAGAGGTATGGTATGGGTTTTACCCTGATGCAAAAGATAGGCTATGATGACCAAAGTGCATCAGGATCACACAAACAAGGTGTACAAGAGCCATTGCAAACCTTTTTACAACCACGAGATAAAACTGGACCCTGAGTCAATCTTGGTTCAAGAGGCTTTTCTAAGCTCATGATTCCAAGCAAACAAAAGCAAATCACTTCCAAGTTCATCCCTTCTAGAAGAAAGATAGTGTCCATTACATATCCACCTACAAGATCAAAAAATCCAAGTCACAAAAAGCACTTCTCAATTGAAGTCCACACATACAATGAGTAAGAAAAAGAGTTATATTACACGCTGACCCGTCACTCCAGGGATAAAACTTCTGTCCATTTCATATACTCAAGCAACACCAGCCATCTCGTCAGATACGACACCAGCAGTAGCTATCCAGAAAACTTTCAACCTTGATGAAATCCATATAAGGTATAGTGACATAATTCTACCTAGTGATGTTGAGACCGATTCAAATGAATTTGAATCGGATTCTTTACATGACTCTGATGAGGATTCTTTAGAAGATAAAAGAGCTAATGGAGATCCATGGATCAAATTGTTTTGGGATCCAGTTGATGAGGATAATTCAAGGACAAATAGGTCACCTCCTGAGCCCAATTGTGAAGAGGATAGTACTGACGATGACCTTGATTCCTCCATACTTACCCTAACTAATTTATCCTATGACCTCAATCTCATTGATGAAGCTATGCCAATTATTCACCCTGAACTCATTGATTGGTACTAGCAAGATCCCCCACACCTTGACACCTTCCAAAATGATGACACGATCATAGACTTTCTTGAATTAGGAGATGAAATACCAAGTGGGGATCACAAAGTTGGGTATGCTATTGAACTTAACAATGCATCTTACTTTGGAGAGAATGCCAAACCTTCAGTCACAAAAATATTACGATCAAAATAGGATCCTCTAGTGAAAACCACATTGTGGCAATTTTTTATCCCAAAACAGTCAAAACAAAGGACACATCCAAAGGTGAAAACCTCTCTAAGGAACCTGAAGATAGAAGGTTTGACATTCTCCCCTTAATCACTAATCAGGAGAGATCATCCATTCTTATTAAAGACACAAAGGAAGTCAATCCGGAGGCACTAGAAAATCCACATATAATACATCTACCAGAGTCACTGACTCCAGCTGAAGATCTTGATTTTATTGTTAGGATAACCGGTGAACACCTTAGAGGGGGGGGTGGGTGAATCAGTTGTTAATAGATTATATCATTCAATCCACTTAATAACCTTTAACCAGATTAAGTACTAGTAAAGCATAAAAAAATACCGGTAAACAATACAACTTAACAATTAAATCGATAATCAATGCAAAGCAACCGTACCACATCACACCATGATTTGTACATAGAAAACCCGGAAAGGGAAAAACCACGGTGGGAAGCCTACCCATAGTCAGATGATACTTCTGTAGAAATTATGTGATATAATGAGGGGCCCACACATGCAAGAAGGCACACTGTAGAGAGCGTACTACTCATTACAAAAGAGTTTCACTGACTATAGTGAGGTTAAAACCACCTCAAGATATATGGACAATAATCTAGAATAATAAACTGCCAAAGATAGCATCTACCATGCCTGATTACATTCCTGATTAAGCTCAATACCGGAGGTCTTTGACCTCTTCCTTAATCCCAATTTGACCACCTATGATCTACCAAATCTCCTTCGCATATGATTTTACATTCCAAGACCATGAATACCTTTTTTCATATTTCTATCCTATATTCTACAATGAGCTCTTACATCATTTTGTACCAACCCTAAGGCCTAAACCAATTAGGTTGGCCACCTAAAAGATATTACAATAAGATCATTACATAAATCCATATTACAATGATATGCCATGTCATCTTAAGACCAAAACAACAATAACCAATCCATATAACATCTCGAAACATCCCAGTAACATGTAGAGTACACGTTAACATGATACCTGTCCATAGCCTAGATAGGCACCAAACCTATTCTAGGTCCACCACTCCAAAGAAATGTCTTCAAGAAGTTGAAGCATGAACAAAGAACATCTTCAGTATCCTGAAATCCATCTAGAAGCCGCACCAACACCACTTATGCATCCTGTCAAGATTCTGCAATGAAAGCTCTGTCGGTTAAACCTTAAACCAATGCCGACAAGGGTTTACAAGAGTGTATGATAGTATTTGATTACCAATTCAATAAAAATTGACCAAAACATGCTCAAGAAACATGTAACATGTGAAATCAAACATACTCCATTGATCCAAACAAGCCAAAAGTGTCCAACAGATAGTCTCTTCTATCGGTAACACTATATCTTCTACCAGTAACCAAAACCTATCTACTGGTAACCAACCATAACAAATAGTGTTGACATCAATGATAAAACACCAATGTAACACATAATTAATTCATCCATAATGCCAACAATCTCCCCCTTTGGCATTGATGGCAACACTAGATGTGAAAAATATGTAAGTACCAAGAAATGCCAAACAAGTCTCCCTCTGAGGAAGACAACCAACAATCTCATGAATATCAATAACTCTCCCCCTATGAATGATATCTTTGAATTTATTTTTTACATCACTATCTCTCCCCCTTTGATAGCAATGCCAAAAATATTACATAAATATCAAAGCAAGAATGTAATTCCCTGAATCTCAAAGCTGACTACTCCCCCTGAGTAGTAGCACCACTCATCAGTGTCGGAATGAATAATATTTATGATAATGTATGCCAAACTGATGACAAACTGCATCAATCAAGTCTCTGTCGGAGGGGCAGAAACCCCTAACCTATCTCTCAAATACTCAAATGATTCCTTAAACAACAGTTTAGTGAATATATCTACAATATGTTCTTTAGCGTTCACATAAGACAATTTGACTTCCTTTTCTTCTACCTCGTCCTTCAGAAAGTTATAATTTATTGATATATGCTTAGTCTTAGGGTGAAATACCAGATTCTTAGACATGTCAATAGCTGTAGAGTTATCACAGTAGATAACTACCGGTTCACTACAATTTACCCTGATATCCTTCAACATTTGATTCATCCACAAGACTTGAGTGCAATTAGTTGCTGCTGCAACATACTCAGCTTCTGCAATAGATAAAGAAATGCATGACTGTTTTTTGTACCGGTAAACAAGAATTAATGTAGTAATAAGAATAACAGCCACAACATGAAAGACACACCATAACACAATATTTTAACGAGGAAACCCGGTGTGGGAAAAACCTTGGTGGGATTTGTGACCCACAATATTTGCTTACTGGCCAATAAGGGAATATTACTATTTACAATAGGGGCATGCACATGCAGAAAGGCCAAGTGCCTCGAGCTCACCGCTCAGTTACAAAAGAAGTCTCATTGACTTACAAAAGTGGATTATACAAATCCAATGTCTTGTACTGCTTCAGATCAGCATCTATTATGCCAGATTTAGTACCGGTTTAAGCTTTGCAATATATATAAACCCTTTTCCAATATCTGCCTTACAATTCGCATATTAGGTCTGCATTAATCCTTCCTTCTATGTATATTAAATGATCTACAATGGTCTCATACTTATATGAGTCATATTACAATTTGCCAAGTCGGCTTACAAAAGTTTTTACAATTAAATACAAAATACATTTATACAAAATTCCTGTCGGCCATGGTGCAAGTAATCTTTCTTTTTGGTGTCGGTGAACTATATGTTGGTGTAGAGTCTGCCGATGCCAGTGTCTATTGGTGTCATATGATTGTAAGGTTTCCATCAATGACAATGCCTTCAATCACCTACAATTTCTCATTGGAGTGTGCATTTGCCAACAATCTCCCCCTTTGGCATTGATGGCAACACTCATGAGAAAAATCCAAAAAGTGTCCAAAAAGAATTTGCCAAAATTGTCTTAACAAAACTGTGTTATCAAAATGTGTGCTCCCCCTGAGCTAATGATGTCATTCTTCTGATCATTTTTCTCATCTCCACTACTCCCCCTTTGACATCAATGACAAAGGTTGTCATTCACTGTCAGTGGAGTGTTGTTCTTGCCTAGATCCTTGTAACTGGTGGGTTACAATCTGATAGATGTCTGCCAATGCAAAATTTTGACTATCGTTGAACCTTTTGTTGTCCTTTAATGTCGCTTCTGTTCTCTGAACTCTATCGGTGAGTATGTGTATTTTCTCTTCTGGTGTCTTAAGACCTAGAACTAGAGCCTCAGAAATTTCTTTTCTGAAAGAAATGAGGTAATCTAGTTTAGGACCTAGTTTGCATTTTAAATTCTTTGTCTTAAGCTTTATCTTTTCTTTATCTTTTTCTAACTTCTCAATTTTCTCCTCAAGATCTGCAATGTTCTTTTCAATTTCCAAAAATGGATTTGATGTTCCTATTAAATTGTCAGCAATTTTGTTAATTTCTTCTTGTGCTTTGTTGATCTCTGAATCTATGTCCTCTGTCAAAATATCAGTTTTGAAGGTATCTCTGTATAGTTTCTTGAAATCCAAAATTATTTCTCCTATTGCCAGTAATAAGGTTTCTATTTGTTCCTTATTCTTCTTCACTATTTCCTCAAAAAAAAAAAAATCTCCTTATTCATTCTCTCTTTGAATGTGTCTTCATTTATCTGGTCTAGTGTAATTAGATTATCGGTTATATATTTAGACAATGTGTCTAATTGGCTCAAAGGATCTTTATTATCTATGTTACACTTTGGAGCTATCCTTTTCAAAATTGGTAATGTGTCATCTATATCTTTGTAAGCTTGTGCAATACACTCTATTATTTTCTTTATGGAGTCCAAGAGTACCTTTGTCACATTCATTGGTCTAAATTCTATCATTGAAGTACCAAATGTCTGCCCAACTATTTTCACAATCTCCATGCTGTCGGTTGTAATAATAACTTTGCTTTCCTCTTTCTCAGGAGGATCTGTTTGAGTTTGCATTTCTACTAACAAAGGTTTAGGCTTTTCAGCTGTTGTCAGTGGCACTGTCTCGGTTTGAACTTGTGACTCTAATTGTTTCTCCACTTTTGTCTCTGTCTGTTTCACTATGCTCTCGTTTGCCAGTTTTTCTAATTGTTTTTAGTGTTATCTACTGGTGTTTCTGATACTTTACCAGTGGTATCCACTGCTAGTTTCTCTGTATGCACCTCTGCACTGTCTACTGCTGGTGACTCGCTTAGTTTTTCAGTTTCTGTAGTTGTCGGTGGCTTAGTAGATGCAATAGTATGCGCATCTGTGGTCTCTGCCTTCTCAGTGTCTGGGGGATCATTTGATTCTTTAGTTTGTTGTTGTTCCCCAATTCCAATGTTATCAATTCCAACATTTTTTGTCAGTGGCTTTGTTGCCACATTTGTCTTCTCAGTTGATTCCTTATCTACCACAATATTTACCTCTTGGGTGTCTATGTTCATAGTGTACAAAATTTCAGACTCAGGATTTGTATCCTCATGAGGAGTCTCCATACTCTCTGTTGTCGGTTGTGTGTCAACGGTTTCTACCGATGGAGTATCAGAAAGAGGTGGGGGTAAGTTATCAGTTATTTTAAGGCTTAGAGGTCCAACTTCCTTACCTTTCCCCTTATCCCTATCCTTTTGATAGACTCTGATAGTCTTAGGTCTTTTAAGTTCTACTTGTTCCTCTTTTGCAACAAAGAATATATCCCATTGATCCGCAGTCTCTTCTGAAATTTCATTTACTCTTCCTGCCATAAGTGCAACATGTCGATAACCAGTTGAAAATACTGTCCGGTTGGCCTCACTGATTAATGGATCTATCTCTTCAGTGGAGTTCATTGGGTGAACTGCAAGCAATTTTTCTATTTTTATCTTTTTGTCTAACTCAACAATAGCTACCCTTCTAGCTTCTAGTCTTTTGTATAAATCAGTGGGTATATCATCAACAATCTCCATCAAAAATTTCTTGTATATGTCTAAGTGTAAGATTACACTATTCTCTACGCTTTCTTTATCATCAGTGGAAAGTGTGTTATACAACTTGCTAATATTTCTCAACTTTCCATCCTCAGTTATTTCACTTAGAAGTTTGTCCAATGGAGCAATACCTTGTTTTACCTTCTTCTTCTTTGGAGTTAACTTCTTAACTGGAGGCCTCACTACCTGTTGCTTTTGTCTTGTTCTTCTGGGTGTAGGTGAGGGTGTTGGTGAGGGTTTTCTTTTCCTTACCACCCTTTTGAATTCGATCGGTATATCACTTTCAGAAGAAGTTGCAACTGGTGAAAGGTGAACTTCCAGTTGAAGTCCTTCCAACTCACTTTCCTTAATACCAGTTTGCTTCAATACATCTTCCTTAATTGCTTTAGTTTGTCTTGTACCTTTCCTCACTATCTATTCAGTTTTCTTAACTCTTTTCTGTGATTGAATACCACTCTCAATTGTTTCAGCATTGCTAAATAATTTCTCATCCAGTTTTCTTGGTGCCTCAAGTAGACCTTTTGCATATGTCTCAATTATGTTCTCATTAGCTTCATATCCCATTTCGGTTACCCAAATAGTTCTTGGGACAACTGCTTCCATCCAGATTTCATCTTTCTTTACCACAAAGCATATGTCATCTTTGTATTCAAAAATTGTTTGGGACAGTCTTGTTCTAGATTTCATCTTTGCCTTAAATACCTGGAAATATTCATTGATGTTCTTGTCTCTCTTTTCCCCCATGTTGTTCAATAGGTTCAGTAGTTGTTTTCCTACTGGTATATCAAATCTAAAGTCTTTCTTGCCAGTATCAGGTACTTCCTTGGTGATATACAACATTAAGCTTACAAGTAAGTTGCCAAATCTGAAGGTTCCCTGCTTGTCACCTTTGATTTTCTTTAGATTTTCTATTAGTTCATCTTTCAGCCATTCACAAATGTCAATCTTAGCATTGTTGTTCACTAACTCATAAGAACTTTTAATACACAAACTAGAGACTGAGTTTAGTCTATTTGTATGAGTGGCTTTGTAGCCAAGTACCATGCTAATGAATTTGACATTTACATCTTTAACATCATTGACTCTAAGTGATCTCTTGTCGAAAGTTGCACCGGTTAGGGTTTTTACAGTGTCATTCAAGACTTTCTTAGTTTTGTTAGGCCTGCTACCGGTGGAGGGTAAGCCTGTCACTGCCCTAACTGCCTCTTTCATGATCTTATGAATTGAATCCAACCAAAAGAATTCACCATGCACTCTGCTTAGCACAATCCTTATAACATCCTTGGGAAAATCCAAAATACTAAGGATTTCAGTAAAACCTAGGGTTTCCACTATCTTATGTTATGGTTTGATGTTTCCAGATTCATCACATAAAACAGTCTGATACATATTCTTGATTTCTTCATCTTCTAGTTCTTCTATGTGACAATGTATGTACATTCTAGGGTCTTCAGCATATACTACTCCTTTAGGAATTTGAGAGAATGCCCCTAGGGTATTATCTTTCTTTGCAATGTCGGGAATGATCTTAAACATGAGTCTAGGGTGTTTAACTTCTTCTACAATAATAGGGTTTGCAATGAATTTGGGAACAGAGGAGGATGCCATGGTTATAAATACCTTAATCTGCTTTTAGGTATGTGTGCTTGAATGATTTGCTTCCTTCTCGCTATGGATGCCCTTGCTCAGAATTTTTGTGCTCTCGGGAGATTTGAATGTTCGGTGAATGAAAAAAAGGAGCCAAAACACTTACTTTATAATGTTGTTTTCTCCAACTACCACATTTAATGCTTGCTGGTTAAGTCACAACTTAACTCATCTACCGGTAAAGAAGTAATTTAACTTCTCACCATCAACCGAGGGTATATTAGCATGTTTTTCAATTTGTTGCTAAACTCCCAAAGGATTTTCCTTCAGTTAGATGAAGAGTCTCCTGCCGCTGGAGTGATACTCTGTTCTACCGGTGGAGGAGCATTCCCATCAACATTTTGATCTGACTTTCTAATCCATTTCTTTGAGAATTATTGCTTTACCTCTTCAACTTTTTCTTTACCTTTCAAGCTGGGTCCTTTGTTATTTGCCGGTGATGTCTTGCTTCTACAAAATTTTGCAATATGTCCAATCTTGTTACAATCATAACAAGTCACATTGTTAATCTGAATAGCTTTCTCATATCCTATGCTAGTATGTGTTCAGCATTGATTAGATAAGTGTCCAAATCTTCCACAAACATAACATCTTACATTCATTTTGCAATTTTCTGAATTATGACCAACTTTGTTGCATTTAGAACATTGATCAGTGGGTGCAATAGTGTTCTGATAATTTCTAGATCTACATTGATTTTCTCTATGACCATACTTGTTACAGTTAAAGCATTTCCCATTAAATTTGTAAGCATTAGGTTGTCTTACCGGTTTGCTGTGATCATGATTGTTTGCAGTACCGGAGCTTTCACCAACTTCAAATCCAAGGCCATTTGTATCACCATTAGGTTTCTGATTCTTTAGCATGTCAACAAGTTCTTCTAAACTTTTCTTGAATTGCTCCTTCTGTTGATTTGCAGCAGCCAGTTCACTCTCCAAGATTCCTTTCTATCTCACGAGTTCATTTGTGTCATTTTGTGTATGCATCAAGTCTGTCTTCAACATATCATTTTCATGACTAAGTCTTGTGTTTTCATTTCCAGTATCATTCAGTCTTCTAACCAATTCCTCTTCATTCTTCTTCCGATTTTCAGTTTCTTTACAAAATCTCAGTGATATCTTGCATCTCATTCTTCATTGTATTGTTTTCTTGTCTCGGCTTGTTTACCAGATCATTAAGAATTTCTTTTTCATCATCATTACTCTGTATCTTTTCACAAAGTTCTCTTCTCTTATTCCTTGCAATACTGATATTTTCATGAAGTCCTTGAATAATATCCTTTACAGCCTTTAGATCATCTTCAAGTTTGATATTCTTTACTTTTTCTGCATCATAGTCTGAAAGAGTTGTTTCCAATTGCTTTCTCAAGTTTTCCATCTCTACCGGTGTCAAGATCTTCCTCAAGCTATTGGGATTTTGAAGATAGAGGACCAAGCTCTAATACCAATTGTTAGGATTCCCAAAGATACCGAGATGGGGGGAGTGAATCAGTATATGACCGATAAGTGAACTTTCTTAAATTATAACATGAGAAGAAATTCAAAATTGTGTACCGGTAAACCAGAATTAATGCAGTAAATAAGAATAACAACCACAACATGAAAGACACACCATAACACAATATTTTAACGAGGAAACCTGGCGTGGGAAAAACCTCAGTGGGATTTTTGACCCACAATATTTGCTTACTGGCCAATAAGGGAATATTACTGTTTACAATAGGGGCATGCACATGCAGGAAGGCCAAGTGCCTAGAACTCACTGATCAGTTAAAAAAGAAGTCTCACTGACTTACAAAAGTGTATTATACAAATCCAATGTCTTGTACTACTTCAGATCAACATCTACTATGCCAGATTCAGTACCGGTTTAAGCTTTGCAATATACATAAACCCTTATCCAATATCTGCCTTACAATTCACATATTAGGTCTGCATTAATCCTTCCTTCTATGTATATAAAATTATCTACAATGGTCTCATACTTATATGAGTCATATTACAATTTGCCAAGTCGGCTTACAAAAGTTTTTACAATTAAATACAAAATACATTTATACAAAATTCCTGTCGGCCATGGTGCCGGTGTAGACACCTAAAATTGTCATGTCTAATTAAATAAATATTTTATTTATTTAATTGCCTAAGCCTAATTCTTCTATTAATTAAATAAATCTTTATTTATTTAATTAATTCATTTATCCTCTTCTAGCCTTATTTCTCATTTAAATAAATACATTTATTTATTTAAATTATCCCTTTCCTATATTAAATAAATATTTTATTTATTTAATTGTCTTACTTCTTCTATTAATTAAATAAATCTTTATTTATTTAATTAATTCATTATCTTTTTCTACACATGACACATGTCATTCATCTCTTAATTCCTACACTAACTACCTCTTTCATTATTTTGGTATTTCTTATACCTACCCTCTAATCCTAGCCGACCTCTCTTTTTACACCTCTCAATCTTAACCCTCCATTTCCTATTGTGTCTTCTATTTAAGGAGATGCTTTCTTCATTGTCTAACCCTAATGACACATGCTAATGATCTTTAATTCAATTGACTACACTACGATCCTACTTGCAACCACATTCCGTTCTTTGTTGAGCTCTTGTGCATATACAAATCTGAGAGCAAATATATCAAGCAAGATCAATGGAGATAGGAAGAATGGAGATCAAAACCCTATTGGACATGTGATGGTATAATCTTTGTGATTTTGAGTTATTTTGCATTGTCTTAGGTTATCTTCATATGTTATGGTGGATCTTTGTTCATTGTTAGGCTAGGGTTTGGTGGTTGAATTCATTTAGCCTTTCAATATTGTTATCATTGTTATCCATTTTCACCATATACATTTTGGCACGCCCGGTGGGACTCTTGTCCCTTTGCATTTAACAATTTTGTTGCAGATTTTGCATTTTTGAAGTTGCAGATCGGACAATTTCGATGATATTTTAGGTTTTTTTCGCGTCTACGAGCGTTCAGATCGCGTTTTTGTGTTTCAGAAGCGTCTGCAATATCTTGAATCGCGTCTGTGTTTTTTGCCAGATTTTATTTTTGCAGGTTTCTTTAACCGCGTCTGTGATTGATATTACCGCGTCTGTGTTCGGGAATAGCGTCTGCGGTGTCCAAGCGCGCCTGTGCATAACAGAACCGCGTCTGTGTCATACAGACGCGTCTGTGTCTGGTATAGAGGCGTCTGTGATTTCTGTTTTGCAATTTCAATTTTTCTGAGATTCGGGTTTTCGGATTTTGTACTTAGGATTTCAGATCTGGTTTATTTTCGGCTAACCCTTGCAGATCTAGCTAACCTGGTTTGTGCAGCTTGCTTTGGAGGCAAAAACGTTTTTGTTGAAGGCCCCTTTTCACAAAGTCTTTTGGGTTTTCTAAAAATTTACCTAACTTGTGTGCTTGCAGGAAGGGGTGATCATTTGAAACAACCCAAACTACTAACAATTTTGTTGCAGGGCCTTAGCTAGGGTTTTGTAGTTTTGTTGTGTGCCTTGTTTTCATAGATTAGCAAACACTTCCTTTGGTGCACTAAAATTGAATCATTGTCTTTTGTGTCTTGAGCAATAGGCTCTTTTTGTTTAATCTTTAGAGGGCCTGTCTTCCCATGTGGTCATTAGGACTACTGGTGAGAAGAGAACGACCCAAGTGGTAGCGAGGAAAACCCACCTCATCCAAACCACTATAATCAAATGTATTCATGGTGAAAACTATGAATAACGTGTGCTGATTAGTTCATACCGACACTATGTCTCCCCATAAACCCGTTTGATCAAATTTATTTGTATCATTTGTAGGGCGTAACCCCTACCGGCTGGGAGCCTTCTGTATTTATAGAGCTGAAAGTGCCGCATGTATGGCCACATGAGCAGATGCCCTTACTAGCACCTTTTTGTTTTAGAAACCCAAATCCTTCTAGTTGTTGAGGCAAGAGGTTGGACCTCTGGTAGCGGCCCACACACATACGGTTCTTAGTAGAGATACAAAGTTCGCCATGGGGAGTTTTCATGGGGACTGATGCTTGGATGACCCAAGAAGTGAGTGCCGAGGGTGGAGCCAGTGAGGTCAAGCATCTAAGTATCCGCTCTGAATAGCGTAGCCTCGGGGGTAAAACCCTATGTGGGATCAACAACTATTGTCTTGGCCAGCCCTAAGATTTGTGCTTGTCTTATGCTAAACACTCAAACATTCAAGACAAAACAGCAAAACATTGTGTCTTTTGTGTCTTCAAGTGTATGCAAAAAAACTTTTTACATCAAACAACACACTTTTGGAATCTAAACAGTCTGCAAACATTGAGTCATCAACATTGTGTCCTCTTGTCACGAAAAACAGTCGAAAAATCAGATTTGGTCACAACAAAACAACTTCACAGATAGGCAAAATTGCACTAAGGTTACAGAAATGCATCTGTGTCTGTTCAAACCGCGTCTGAGTCAGATAAGCGCGTCTGTGAAGTACAGAATAGCGTCTGTGTTTTTATCAGCGTCTGTGTCAAACAGAGAGGCGTCTGTGTCAGATAAGCGCGTCTGTGAAGTATACAGAGGCGTCTGTGTCAGGATTTGAAAACTTTAACAGTCAAGCAAACAAAGAAAATCAGTTTCGGCATACTTGAGCTTCTTAGGTTGTCTCTTCAGGTTTCATCTAGCATTCAGCCTGTTCTAAGGTTTCACACAGTCCATCATTGCTTCATACCTCATTTTACATTCATACTTGTCTAAACTTGAGTCAAAAGGTCACTTGCTTGTCCTCATCATACTTTGTCAACACACTACATACAACTACACTTTGCTAAGTGGTCCCTCATCAAGGTTTCTTACCTTTGGGTCTCATTTGGTCTTACTTAGAGTCAAGGTCAGCTTACCTCATCAAGAGAAACGATCCTCTCTTTGGAAGTCACACCTACTCTACTACTTACATACTTGGTCTTACACTTTGGATATTGCAAGTACACCTCAAGATTCACTTACACTCCATACAACTCTTGGTCTTCCATACTCTTGTCATTTTTCATCTAGTTTCTCACATCTTGGTCTAACACCTAGTTCATGGTTGAAACCCGCCTTAAAAAATCTAGGAGAATAGCTAAAGAAGCTCAAGAATCCGTAAATATGAGTTCTTATGAGTATGACAATGATCTATTCTACAATCCTGAGCACACTACATTACCAGACATGAATGTTTATAGACACAATCCAAATGTGGAAAGCGCAAACACTATAAACAACAATGCTACACACAATGACACAGTGGACAACTCTTCAATACTATCAACAGACATACAAGAATCCATAATGGATCCTCAATTCAATAGATTGGTTGAAGAGATAATGAGGAGAGATCGTCAATACTTTTTAAACATGATGGCACAAAGTGGAGCTAAAATACCGCATGATTTTGACTTATCTCAACTTATGGAAAGTCGACCCTCACAACAAACTCAACCTAACATGGATCAAAGGAGACCAAATAGTGGAGGAAATAGAGGACCGAATAATATGATGCCTGAGTCACTATCAACTTTGCTTCAAAAGCCAGCAATCCCACATACACAAGCTCAAACATATGATACTTACACTCAAGGACCATCATGGAGGCCTTATGCTCAATCACATGCTCAAGGTATGAATCAATCAAAACAAGTGGATACTCAAGGACATCCTCAAAATTTTGACACAAGGAGACCTCATGTCAAAATTGGGGGCAACACAATGGAAAATGAAAGGCCTATTGAATATCGTTTATACACACAAAATAGATATGGGGTCCCTCAACAAGAAGTTATGCCAAGTGCTCCATACATGTCGAAACAATATAGACCTCCATATGGACATGTCTACGATCAGTATCATCCATACATGCAACAAGCTCCTCCTCAAATGGGTGTTTCAAACATGGGGTATGCTACAAGAAATCCATCTCCTCCCAAGAGCAATTTGGAGCAACAAATAAGAGATTTACAAAAGAAAATGGAGGACATGAGTGCACCAAAACCAACATACACTATGAGAGACATATGTCCTTATCCATTTGATAAGAGCATCCCAATGCCTCCATTTCCTGCACACTTTGTGACGCCAAAATTTGACAAATATAGAGGAAAGGGAGACCCCAAGGCACACATAAGACAATTCTTCACAGCTTGCATTGAGGTAGCGGCAGAAGAAACATACTTGATGAGGTTATTCCCACAGAGCTTAGGCGATCAAGCTATGGAATGGTTTTCTCAATTACCTCCTGGTATTAAGTCATGGGGCGACTTAGCAGAGGCATTCATTCAACATTTCTCTTACAACATTGAAACAGATGTCTCAGTTACTACCTTGTGCAATACTAAACAAAAGGAAGGAGAATCTTTCGCAACATTTTTACAGAGATGGAGAAATTTAGCTAGCAGATGCTCTTGCGAAATCCCACAGAAACAAATGGTAGAAATGTTCACACAAAATGTTAATAAGGCTATTGGCTATGATCTCAGAAAAGCTTGTTTGTCTACATTCAAAGATGTTATTGAAAAGGGCCTAGCAACAGAAAAGGTCTTAATTGAACAAGGAGTTATCAAACTATTCAAAGAAAACAAAGAGGACTTTAAAGGAAAGGACAAACCAAAATTTTGGAACAAGAACAAGAACACAGTTAATGATGGTGTTGTTGATGCCAACACAGTGAGACCCAAGTTCGTCTTTTCTGGATCAAGTTCTACCAACAATCAGGTGAACACTCAAACAACTTCTAGACCATGAAGGAAGTACACTCCATTAGGGGAACCACTTGAATCAGTATTCAAAAAGCTTGTAGCAAACAAAGTAATTACAGTTCCAGATTTTCCTCCTTATGAACCAAAGGTAAAACCAAATTGGTGGAATGATGATGAGTATTGTGAGTTTCATAAGAGCAAGGGTCACAAGACAGGTAATTGCCATCGATTGAAAAACATTGTGCAAGATCTCATTGACAGAGGAGATATAGAGATTGAGGGACATTCATCTAATCAAGAGCATGAGATGTTTAAGGAACCATTCCCAAAACATGACAAAGGAAAAGGCAAAGTCACAGATGATCAAGCCAATTATACTAGAGCACCTTACAATTATGATTCTACTATCAATCACATCTCAATGGACAATCATATCTCTACCATTACTATCAAAAACAAAAATCCTGAGAATCCTTCTCAAAGACCCAAAATTGTCCTAAAAGGTGTGGGATCTTCGTCCGAATCTACCTCTGAATGTCATGTTACAACCCGTCGAGGTAAGATCACGTTGCCAGGTGACTCCACTAAGAACACCAATCTTTCATCAATCAAGCCTAACTACGACCTTGTAGAACAACTAGAGAAGACACCTGCACTCATCTCTATTCTTGAGCTCTTACGTATATCTCCTGCACATAAAGCTATCCTTGACAAAATCTTGAGAGATACTGTCGTCCCTACTGAACTGAACGTGGACCAGTTTCAAGCCATGGTGGGATACCTATCCATTCCACACTCCCTCACATTTACAGAAGCCGATGACGCCTCCATAAGTCAGCCACATAATGCACCTCTACATGTTGAAGCCTTCATACATAAACATAGAATAAAGCGAGTCCTGATAGATGGAGGAGCAGGTCTTAATATTTGTACCTTGAGTACCATAAGACAATTGGTATATTCTGACAAGGCTGTGAATGCTACAAACCAAATCACCATCAAGGCTTATGATGATGAAGAGCGCTCATCCAAGGGCACAGTCACCTTACCGCTAAGAATAGGGTCAGTCACAAAGGATGTGGTTTGTCAAGTCCTAGATCTTGATCTCACATACAACATATTGCTAGGACGTCCTTGGATTCATATGAAATGAGGGCAGTCCCATCAACATACCATCAGTGCATTAAGTTTCCTCACAATGGAGTTGAAGTGACCGTCAATGGTGATCCAAATCCATTCATATATTGTAATAACTTGAGATCACATACTGAGACTATCATCCCCAGCAATCGTGAGGCTATTCCTTCTTCAGCATATATTGATCCTGAGTCATTAAAGCCCTTGACATCCAAACAAGGTGAACTTAGAGCCAAGTTTCAAGACAAAGGCATGGGAGAATACACTTTGAATCAAACAATGTTTTTACGACAAGTCATGAGCTCTCCAAAAGAATATGGGAGGCCACATCCTAACAAGCAAATCTCCATCATGATACTCAAATGGGATCCTACCATCTTTCAAAGATGGGGCGAACTAGAAGAGGAAAATTTATACAAAATGCTTTATAAAGATAGTGAAGAGGACACACATGATCAGACTATTATACCCTGTGAGAACTATGGCAAAGGCTTCAAAATTTTGCAAAGATTTGGGTATGATGGAAAAAGCCCTCTCGGACTACGCAAAGAAGGTGTCATGGAGCCCTTACAACCTGAGCTAACTACAAGAAGGGAATGCTCCAAGGGGCTTGGTTTTCTGAATCCCAGACTACATAATAAAAGAACAAAAGAGGTATGGCAAATCAAAGTTGCTAAAGTTCAACAAGAGGATTACTATTCCACAGACTCCAATGAGTGGGAATGGGGTTCAGACAAATCCTCCAGTGACTATGAGCTCACTGAAACATTCAGAGAGCCAGATGAACCCACAGAGGAGGAGGAATTTTACAAAAAGTTCAGAGTTGGTCAAGAACCAACCCATAAGGATCCCGCACAAGCTTCGTTTCAAGGTCCTAGGTCAAAATCACATAGGATGAGGACACCTATCCCAGAAGGCTCTACTAGTGATGACAATTTGGATTCGCTCACGATCGAAACTGATGAGGAGAGTGCCATCGATGACCTCGACGATTGCCTTGACATACCTGAATATAACCACATCTTCACTATTAGTCCAGCAAACTCTGAAAACACTAATGACCTTCCCCTTGTTCACCCCCAACTCATTGACTGGGATCATGAAGGACCAGCACAATTTGATACATTTCAAAATGATGAAGCTATTATCGACTACCTTAGCATTCAAGATGATCTTCCCCCTGGAGACCACAAAGCAGGACACGCCATAGAGCTCAACAACATAGCATACTTTGGTGAGGGTGTCGGGCCTTCTAGTCGCAAAAATGTGAAAATAAAAACAAAACAAGGGTCTAATGGCGAAAACCACACTGTGGCGCTATCTGACTCCAAAAAAGTAAAAAGAAAGGACGTATCTGAGGGTGAAAACCTCTCTGAGGCACCCGAAGATGGAAGGCTCGACATTCTCCCAGCATCATACGAGGAAAAATCATCTATGTTGGTAGAGGAGACTATAAAGACAAACATTGGTACAGCAGAGGTTCCACACAACATATTTTTGGCTCAATCATTGACAGAGGCCGAGAGAGCAAAATTCATAAGCTTCTTTAAGGGATGACAAATCAACTTCGCATGGTCTTACGCGGATATGCCTGGGCTAGACCCGGATTTGGTGATGCATCATTTAACAGTCAAACTGGGGGCAAAACCAGTAAAGCAGAAATTAAGGAAAATGCATCCACAAGTGGCATTGCTAGTCAAGGCAGAGCTAGAGAAATTATTGGATGTCGGATTCATACGCCCAATTGATTATCCTGAATGGATTTCCAATTTAGTACCTGTCAGCAAACCAGATCGCAGCATCCGAATATGCACAGATTTCAGAGACATCAACAAAGCTTGTCCAAAGGATGACTTCCCATTACCAAATATTGACTTGATCGTTGATCTCACAGCAGGCCATGAAATGTTATCTTTAATGGACGGATTTTCTGGATATAATCAGATCAGGATTGCACCTGAAGATCAACATAAAACATCATTCACTTGTCCATGGGGAACCTTCTGTTGGAATGTCATGCCCTTTGGGCTGAAAAATGCAGGTGCCACATATCAAAGAGCTATGACTACTATCTTTCATGATCTAATGCACATAACCGTGGAAGATTATGTTGACGATCTTTTGGGAAAATCAATAGATAGAGACACACACTTGGACATCCTTTCAGTTGTCTTTGATAGGCTGGAAAAATACAAGGTAAGATTAAACCCAAAGAAATGTGTCTTTGGAGTAACCTCCGGGAAGCTCCTAGGATTCATTGTGTCTAAAAGAGGAATTGAAGCGGATCCAGCAAAAGTCAAAGCTATCTTGGACATGCCGCCACCCAAGAATATCAGTCAACTTCGATCTTTACAAGGGAGACTCCAGTCCATACGAAGATTCATAGCACAACTTGCAGATAAGTGTAATCCTTTCCAGCACCTGCTACACAAAAACATCAAGTTCAAATGGGATGAGAACTATCAACAGGCTTTTCAGGCGCTCAAAGACTATCTTTTGAACCCGCCAGTCTTGATGCCACCAATTCCAGATCAACCATTGCTACTTTACATATCAGCTACTCCGACCGCACTGGGGGCACTCCTAGCACAGCAAATACCTGACGGCAAGGAAAAAGTAGTCTACTATATCAGTCGCACATTGGTGGGATATGAGCTAAACTACACACCAATCGAGCGTGCATGTCTCGCTGTGGTCTTTGCTTCACAAAAATTACGACATTATATACTCACTCACAAGACTAAGTTGATTGCCAGAATTGATCCACTAAAATATCTTCTCAACAAAGCTACACTTACTGGGCAGTTGGCCAAGTGGGTAATGATTTTGAGTGAATTCGACATTGAATACGTGGACAGAAAAGCTATAAAAGGACAAGCAATTGCAGATCAACTGGCAGATGCTCCCATGATAGATGATGCTCCTCTACAGTCAGAATTTCCAGATGAGTCCATTCTAACAATATCACACTTGAAGCCATGGCAATTATATTTTGACGGCTCATACACACAGCACGGGGCAGGAGCGGGTATACTCTTTATAACTCCCCAAGGCGATTCTATACCAAAGTCATACCGCTTATCATTTCCGTGCACTAACAATATAGCGGAGTACGAGGCATTAACAACTGGGTTAAGAATTGCAGTTCAATGGAAGATCCAAGAACTTCGTGTTTTTGGGGATTCTCAACTTGTCATCCGTCAAGCAACTGATGATTATCAAACAAAAGATGAAAAACTAATGCCTTACAAACAACTGGTAGATGAGCTGAAACAACACTTTGCAAAGATAGAGTTTGAGCAGATACCAAGAGAACAGAATCGCGCTGCTGATGCCATGGCTACAATTGCTTTGCTCATTGATCTACCGCAAAATGAGACCTGCTATGAGTTCCTGGTAGACAACCTGCTGATTCCGTCATATGAGATCACTCCTACGGAAATGATATGTGTTGTTGGTCCTGAATCCTAGTTATATGGTCCCATATTCACATACCTTCACGACAATATCTTACCTCCCGATCTATCGAACAATCAACGCCGCACTTTCATTCGCCAATCCTCTCGATACGTCATTTTAGCAGATATCCTATACCGACGAGGTCTAGATGGCACCCTTCTTAGATGTTTAGAGAGTGACGAAGCTCAGATTGAGTTACGAGAAGTGCATGAAGGGATATGTGGTCCGCATACTAGTGGTCCTACCTTGGCCAAGAAACTCATCAGGACTGGATATTACTGGCCTACTATGGAAAAAGATGCATATCAGTTTGTCAAGAAGTGTAAGCAGTGTCAAATTCATGGAGACCTCATACATGCACCAGCACAGGAACTACAACCACTTGCATCTCCTTGGCCCTTTTGTCAGTGGGGACTCGATCTCATAGGCAAGATTCACCCTCCTTCTTCCAATGGACATAAATTCATTATCACAGCCACAGAGTATTTTACAAAGTGGATTGAAGCCGTGCCTCTCACACAAGTTACTGGGAAACAAATCGCTACCTTCATCCTGAACTACATCATTTGCCAATATGGGATTCCTACTTCCATTATTACTGATAACGGGCGTCCTTTCAAAAATTAGGATGTTCGTGAACTCTGTGATCACTTCCATATTGCCCATCGTTTCTCCACACCATATTACCCCCAAGGTAATGGCCAAGCTGAGGCGTCTAATAAAACAATTCTCAAAATCCTTAAAAAGACAGTCGACGACGCTGGCCGTAACTGGCATATCCAACTCAATCCTGCACTTTGGGCCTATCGTACAAGTGTCCGCACACCTACAGGAGCTACACCTTACTCACTTGTCTACGGCTCTGAAGCCATCTTGCCTATTGAGGTCGAGCTACCTTCTCTACGGGTCTCCTTGAGAAACATAATCAATGATGAAGACTACAGGGTCTCTCGCTTACAAGAACTAGAACTGCTGGAGGAACGAAGGCACACTGCTTTTAATCATCTCAAGGCTTACCAACAACGAATGAGTCGCAGTTACAATCACAAAGTTAAGCCTCGCACATTTGAGGTAGGTGACTTAGTACTTAGAGAGAACCCCAAGAATCAGCAAGACAGAGATAAGAAGGGTAAGTTTGAACCAAACTGGCTTGGTCCTTACATCATCACAGCGGTATATGGATCTGGGGCATATCAGCTCTCAATTACAGAAGGGGAATCTTTGGAGGATCCTATCAACAGCATGCACCTTCGCCGGTTCTACACATAGCTCATCAGAGTATCCTAATTCAAAAAATACAAAAAAAAAATTATAAAACAAAAAAATCGTTACTTGGTGAAAACCTGGCAAACAGGCGCCTTGTGACACAAAAAAATTGAAAAATCCAAAAAAGTAAAGAGAAATAATTTCGTCCAACGGTGAAAATCACTTCGGTGGCGCCCTGGGCAAGTACCATGGTGAAAACTGGGTCACTAGCGCCATGCGTAGAGACATTGCTCCTCCCTCCTTCAGGATTCACTTTCATCCTTTCACTTTGCACACACTCACAACCTATTCGTTCACAATAAACTTACCCATTCCCATCATGGCTTGTTATTGATCTACCTAAGATTGGTTAGCCATCCATAACCCTCCCTTTTCACTCCCTTTCCATCCATAATAAATCAGATCCTATCTGTGACTACGGCCAATCCTACGTCTAGTAATGGGTGTGGAACTGAGAACATCACATGTTTCAAGGAGTACAGTTTCTTCCAGCTTTCTTTAGTCTATCCGCGCACAATCAGCAATAAAGCAACATTTGCATCGAAGATCCGCAATAAAGTTTCATCTTCTCCACAATAAAGTATCAGTTTCATGGATTCAGTCAGTTTCAAATGAGACACAGCAGCAACAATGAGCTTCAACAAAAATCAAATCTTTCAACAGACTCAGACAACATATGGTTCAATGCTATCTATCTTTTTTGTGAAAGTGAACATTGTGACCACAATCGAATAAGACTTAAACAAGTGACAAGAGACACTAAACTTGAGGACTACAGTGGATGTTGGTGTCGAGTCTTAGTTTTCTTTTGATTTTATCTTTTGGTGACATGTCTTTTAGCTTTTCCAGGATGTCTTTGACTAGAGATTCTATCTCCAGGATGTCTTTGACTAGAAAGGCGAGGATGGGGTATCGTCACCTATTTGCATTTTCTGTCTGTGGATTGTCTCTTAGTAATGCTATGACTTGTCCAAGGATATGAGGACGCTGTGAGTCTAGTATGAACTGGGGCATTCCTTGTTTGTGACTGTCTTATCTCCATGCAAATAGGTACAATGACTTTCTGGGCCGAACATATGTCTCGATTGTCATAACCTACTTGCCATAATAAGCTCAATGATGATAATGCACAAGAAGCTCTTTCACTTTCATATCTTCTGTCTTCCATCCCCCTTTCTTGGTTGACTTCCATCGTCCTTCTCGAGTCCGTGTAGCCTACTATCACATGACTGAGTATAATGACACACCAAAAACATTTGCATTTCATATAGTTGCACCTACATTACCACATATAAGCATTTCATACATACATATAGATATCACAATTGCATCACATCTTGCATACAACACATGTTAGTACATCTCACATTTTCATTATGTAAATAATCATTTGCATTATCATATTCATTTGCATTACATACATTCACATTTGCATCATGCATCACATATACAACATAAAAGAACAAAAATATATTGCATTGCATCATATAAGCATCCATATCATAAAACATGCATCACATAAGAACATCTCATCACATAAGGTACACATGCATATAGCTGCCGCAAAAATGGATCATCTCTCATATATAATCAAAAGTGTCATGATACAATGATGTCAAAAGAATCATATGGCTACAAAATCACCCGCAGGTGTCTACAATACAAAAATGGTACATATACTGATACAAAGGGGAGCCCTCTATGGCTGTGATGAACTCCCTCCCTCGGAGCCGCCTGGCCTCGACGGAGTCTGAGCTCTAGATGGTCCCGCTCCAGGATCCCCCTGCCTGTCTGGTGGTGGTGGAGGTCCCATGACCCCACCACTGGATGCCTGCCTCCTACGACTCCCTCCCGTAGCCGTCGCTGTGCGCGACGATCTATGGAAGCTCCTCGTCCACTGATCCGCTGGCACGACACCATAGTACAGATCCCTCCAGTAGGCGATCTCCTCTCCGGCTCACAGCACATACGCGTAGCCTGCCCCTGCATCCTCTGCTGCCCGCCTCCCTGCCCTCAGAGCTGTCTTGGCCTCAGTATATCTCCGGATGGCCTAGTCTCTCTCCCGCTCTGTGTCCCTGAGCCTGATCCTGAGGCGATCCCTCTCCTGCTCCAAATCCGTAATCTCGTCTGCCTGGCCCTGGCAGATCTCTCTCAGCCCTAGCAGCTCATCCTCCTCAGGATCACCACCCTTAGCCTCTGCCTGTGGCTCCTCCTCTACAGGTGCCTGCACCTGTGCCTCCGCCTGCACCTGTCTAGGTGCCTGAATAGGTACCTGTCCCTGTGCCTGTCCCTGTCCCTGCACCTGTCTCGATCCCTGTGCTCTAGGACCCTGTGCTGCTGGTACATGTAGGGGCAATGCACCTCGACCCCTCACCACCTGGGCTGCTCTCTCCTGTCCTCCCTCCCTCCGAGGTGCCACCCGCCTCTCCCCCACTACTCCCCTCCGCCTCCGTCGGCCCCTGCCTCCATCTCCTCCACCATCATCATCATCATCCCCTCCCACCTCTCCCTCCAGCAGCTCTCCCGGATCTGTCAATCTCGGAAAGGGATGCTCTGCCCAATACGCAGAGTACTCTGCGTCCATCCCTGCATCCTCTACCTCCGGCCACATGTCCCATGGTAATGGCATCATCTCTGCCAGCTGTGTCACGGCCTGATCATATGATAACAGCGGCCCGAACTGTACCTGATCTCTGACTGTACGGGCATACATGCCCGAGCCTCGTGGCATCCGCTGAATCCTGCCGAACTGTCTGCATACCCTGTCAACAAGCTGCCTCTCCAGAATATAGGGCGTCCGCCCAATCAGATACCTTCTCCTGAATGCATAGGGTAGCTCCACTGCGTCGTCATCCCACTCCTCGCACCCCAGGTACGGCCTCCAGATAACCATATCAATGTCATCTATGACGCGTCTCCAGTGCTCCAATCGACCAATCCGAGGCTGTGACGTAATCATATCGTATAAATGCACAAAGCTCCGTCCATGCCCTCTGCCTCTGAAGTGGATAGGTCGTGTGATCGACAGGTGCTCATATGCCCACACCTGTAGGAGAGTCACTCCGCAGCCCAAGCCCACTGATCTGTGGTACACAAACTGATGCAGCTCATAGTACAAATGGGCCAGGACACATGGCCCCCATGCATATCTGGTGTGCTCAGTCACCAGTGTCTCCAATGCCCCTCCCCAGCCAATTGTCAATCCTCGTGTAGCTCTGTCCGGACACAAGTACCCACTGATGACTCCTTCGATAACAGCTGGTAAAGCTAAACCTGTAGCGGTCATGGTATCCCATGCCACGTGACCTGCTCGCATCTCCAACCCGAGATCCTGGAATACCCATCTCAGTGCCTCCCTGTCACCATCTCGATCATATGGAATCAACTCTCCATCGATCAGAATATGCAGAATCCTGTAGACGTCCTCAAGCGTCACTGTCATCTCACCCATAGGCAAATGGAACGTGCAAGTCTCGGAGTGCCATCTCTCCGCCAGTGCAGTCAGCAAACCCATGTTTGCCCGAAACTCAGGCACATATAGCACATGTGTGAGACCCATCTCCTCAATAGAAATCATGTCCTGAATCGACAACTCTAGTCGCAACCTCTGAGTCGATGGGAATCTCTCCCGTGACTCCAACATAGGCAAATACTCCTACAGTCAACCAATCAATCATGTCAATTATCGTGGCATTCACTGTTTATCACAAAATGCTACTTGCTATCTAACTGCATACGCTTACCTATTCTAGTGACACTCACTGTTCATCACAAAGTGTTGCTATCTATCCTAGTAGTGCTCCCTGTTCATCACAAAGTACTACGTGTGTGACATTCCCTGTTCATCACAAAGTGTTACTCACATTCGCACTCCCTGTTCATCACAAAGTGCTGCCTATTTTGGTGCTCCCTGTTCGTCACAAAGTGCCTTGATCTATCCTAGTTTCCTAGAGGACCTGCTTGAGTGTATCCTCTCAGCAGCTTATCCAATCGACAGCGTATGTTCATCACAGAACTGCCGATTTGACCTAAAAAGACCCAACCTATGCATTTTGCAACACAAACGTGCTTTAAGCTCATAAACACGCTTATAGACTGCACAAACGCGCTTCTGCAACACAGACGCGCTTTCTGAACACAAACGCGACCAGGGAACACAAACGTCCCTACATGACATAAACGCCCCTACAGGGCACAGACGCCTCTACATTTCACAAACGCGTCTGTATTCAGCACAAACGCGGTTCCAGGCACAGACGCGCCTGGACCCGACACAGACGCGCCTGTCCGACATAGACGCGCCTGGCACTGACACAGACGCGGTTCCGCGTTTTTGCATATTTCAACTACCCTATTCCTAGCGCATTTATTGCTACTTAGCATGCATTAATGACAAAACTTGAAATGCGTGAAAGTACGAGGAGGTTTTCGGGTACTTACTAGCTCTCCTGCATCTGCTGGTCGCTGGAATCGGCGAACACGGTCAAATCTATGAATGAAAGCCATCGCTATTGACTGCTGCTGCTCTTTTCTCGCTCTGCCCTGTGATCTTGTAAGGGTGTAGATGACAATGAGGATGTCTTTTGCCCGTGGTCTATCTTATAGCCTACCCTAGCCCTCGCCCTCATTTCCCGAGTCAGTATTCTTCTTCCTGTGACTTTGTCACTTTATTCGGTTAGTAAATTCTAGCCTTTCTTTCTTATCGAGAGATTGTCTGCAATCTTTTCAGACATTTTCATCCAATCTCTCGAGGGGGCATATTATTCCCATACTGGGGCAACTCTGTATCAGTTCATCTTATCTTCTTTGAAACAACGCGACAAGCTGCATTGTCTCAAAGAGGGGCAAAATGTAGACACCTAAAATTGTCATGTCTAATTAAATAAATATTTTATTTATTTAATTGCCTAAGCCTAATTCTTCTATTAATTAAATAAATCTTTATTTATTTAATTAATTCATTTATCCTCTTCTAGCCTTATTTCTCATTTAAATAAATACATTTATTTATTTAAATTATCCCTTTCCTAAATTAAATAAATATTTTATTTATTTAATTGTCTTACTTCTTCTATTAATTAAATAAATCTTTATTTATTTAATTAATTCATTATCTTTTTCTACACATGACACATGTCATTCATCTCTTAATTCCTACACTACCTACCTCTTTCATTATTTTGGTATTTCTTATACCTACCCTCTAATCCTAGCCGACCTCTCTTTTTACACCTCTCAATCTTAACCCTCCATTTCCTATTGTGTCTTCTATTTAAGGAGATGCTTTCTTCATTGTCTAACCCTAATGACACATGCTAATGATCTTTTATGCAATTGACTACACTACGATCCTACTTGCAACCACATTCCGTTCTTTGTTGAGCTCTTGTGCATATACAAATCTGAGAGCAAATATATCAAGCAAGATCAATGGAGATAGGAAGAATGGAGATCAAAACCCTATTGGACATGTGATGGTATAATCTTTGTGATTTTGAGTTATTTTGCATTGTCTTAGGTTATCTTCATATGTTATGGTGGATCTTTGTTCATTGTTAGGCTAGGGTTTGGTGGTTGAATTCATTTAGCCTTTCAATATTGTTATCATTGTTATCCATTTTCACCATATACAGCCGGTAATCTTTCTTTTTGGTGTCGGTGAATTGTATGTTGGTGTAGAGTCTACCGGTGTTAGTGCCTGCCAGTGTCATATGATTGTAAGGTTACCATCAATGACAATACCTTCAATCACCTACAATTTCTCATTGGAGTGTGCATTTGCCAACAAATCATCATTTTTAGAATACCATAAGCCATATTATGTTGTTCTTTGCAAATATCGGAATATCCTCTTTACTGCACATTCATGATTTTCTTTAGGATTACTTTGATATCTAGAAACAATACTGCATTCATAATATTCGGTCTAGTGTGAGTTAGATATAACAGACCACCAATCATAGACTTATACCTTGTCGGATTTACCAGTGTAGGAGTATCCTTGATTGATAATTTCTCACTTGTCACCATAGGAGTACTTGCGGTTTGAAATTATCCATACCAAACTTCTTCAAAAATTCCCTCAGATACTTAGTTTGATAGATAAAAATGCCTTTGTCAGTTTGAGTAATCTGCAAACCTAAGAAAATTCCCATCTCACCAATCATGGACATTTCAAATTCATTCTTCATATTCTTAGCAAATTCCATGCATAACTTATCTTCTCCTCCAAAAATGATATCATCAACAAATACTTCAATAATCAGAATATCATCATCAGTGCTTATAATATAAATCACTATCAACACTGCCTTTAGTAAAACCAAGCTTCAAAAGATATTTATCCAACCTTGCATACCAAGCTCTAGGAGCTTGTTTCAATCCATATAAAGCTTTCTTCAATCTGCAAACCATATCTTTATCATCTATCAGTGAAAATACATCAATTTTTTCAATGTATACTTCTCCCTCAAGTTCACCATTCAAAAATGCACATTTAACATCCATTTGATAAACCTTATAGTTCGTATAAGCTGCATAGACAAGAAATAGTCTAACAACTTCAATTCTAGCTACAAGTGCAAATGTTTCACCATAATCAATTCTTTCCATTTGAGAATATCCTTTACAAACCAATCTAGCCTTGCTTCTTACAACTTGACCATCCTCATTCAGTTTATTCCTAAAAACCCATTTAGTTCCAATAACATTCTTATTTTTAGGTCGGGAAACTAAAGTCCAAGTCTCATTCTTCTCTATCTGATCTAATTCATCTTCCATAGCATTTAACCAATGTTTATCTTTACAAGCTTCAATAACAGATAACAGTTCAATTTGAGAAATAAGACATACCTCTTCATTTGCCAATCTTCTTCTTGTCATAACTCCCTTGTTCTTGTCTCCAATGATTTGATCTTCAGAATGATTTAATCTTAAATACCTTGGTGTCTTCTGAACTTCGAGTTCACTTCTCTGATCAGTCATAGTTGAATTTTTTGATTGTGTCAATGTAACTGTCTCAGTTTCCTGTACCGGTTGAGGCATTGTCAGTTCAGTTATGATCATTTCCACTACCAGTTCCCTATCATATGATATAGATTGATTTCTGTATTGCTCATCCACTTTCACATTAGCACTCTCCACAATTTTCTACAATCTTTTTTTATAGCATCTATATGCTTTTCTTTGAATTGAATATCCAAGAAATATCCCTTCATCACATCTAGGATCAAAATTTCCAATTGAATCATCTCTTTTGATATAGAATTTACTTCCAAAAATTCTGAAATGTTTAACAGTGGGCGTATGTCCAAACCATAATTTATAAGGGGTTTTACCAGTTTCACCTTTTATGTGTACTCTGTTGAATGTTTAGACTGTTGTACTCACTGCCTCTCTCCAGTAGATGTGAGGCAATTTGGCTTCCATCATCATAGATCTTGTTGCATCCAAAATGGTTATGTTCTTTCTTTCCACTATTCCATTCTGTTGAGGAGTCTGAGGTGCAGATAATTTTCTCCTAATTCCATTTGTCTCACAATAACTGTTAAATTCATGAAAAGTAAACTCGCTGCCTTGATCTTATCTTAGACATTTGATTTTCAATCGAGTTTCTGTTTCAACCTTTTCTTTAAAGATCTTGAATTTCTCAAAGGCTTCATATTACTCCCTAAGAAAAGTCACCCACATCATCCTAGAATGGTCATCAATAATCAACATGAAATACCTATCACCTTGAAAGCTTCTAGTCCTTGTTGGACCACATAAGTCAGTGTGAATCAAATCAAGTACATCATTAGATTTATCATGTATGCTCTTAAAAATAAGTTCTAACTTTTTTTCCCAGTTGACATTCCTTACATACTAGATTATGAGGCTTCATAATCTTAGGTATATCTCTAACTGCCTTAGTTTAACTGATCTTAACAATAAAAATCAAAATTAACATGACACAACCTCTTATGCCATAACCAACTCTCATCAATATGAGCAATCAAACATGTCTTATTACCAGTGTTCAAGTGAAAGATATTACCTCCAGTCTGAGTACCGGTTGCTATCTCCAAACCAGTTTTGTTAATGATTTTGCATTTTCTATCTTTAAACTGAAGTTGGAAACCCTTGTCCACCAATTCGCCAACACTCAAAAGTTAATGCTTTAAACCTTCTACATAATAGACATTATCAGTATTATGCTTACCATCTAGAGAAATAGTACCTCTACCTTTGATCATACTTGCTTTGTCATCTCCAAATCTGACTTGACCGCCAGTGTATTCTTGCAGGGACATAAATTTTCTTTTATCTCTAGTCATATGATGTGAGCATCCACCATCAATTACCCATTCATCCTTATCTTCAATGTTTGCTATCAGGGCCTTTTCTTCATTCATGATAGCTTGTTCTAGTTCATCTTCCTTTAAAGCATAGAACACCTCCTTTCCATTGTCGGATCTACTAGCAGAGTCTTATGTCGGTTCATCTTCAGGGTCATCACTTACTCCTTCCTCATTTGCTATGTAGCATTGCTTACTTTTCCTGAATCTATATGTGTTTTGGTTAGGCTTAAATCATTTCTTAACATTTTCCTCAAACCTTGCATTCCTTTCAGGACATCTAGATTCAAAATGACCAATCTTATTACATGCAAAACATTTAAAAGGTGCTTTTCCTTCATACTTACTTCTTGTTGGACCTTTAGGTACTCTTCTAGCAAATAAGGCTTCAAGTTGCTCAAATTATTCATCTTCTTTCCTCATGTCTTCCAATTCTTTTGCATATAGGACTTTCCAATCACTTTTGCTGATAGATAATGATTATGATGCATGAAAAGGAGGTTTAGACTTTATAGCTCTAGAAGATCCAAATTCTTCAAGCTCAAAAGCTGATAATTTCCCAATCAAAATGTCTTTGTTAACTGAAGAGTTAGACATTGTCCTCAACTCAATAATTGCAATTGCCTTCATCTTGTAAGCCGGTGGAAGGGCTCTCAAGACTTTGGAAACTATTTCATCTTCACTCAGAAATCCTCCACAACATTGAATTCTCATAACATTCTCATTTACTCTTTCCATAAACACAACAATTCTTTTATTATCTTCCATCTTTAAGTTTTCATATCTTACTCGATAACCATCAAGTTTAGCAATTTTGATAGTCGGATCACTTTCACTCTGAGTTTGCAATTTATCCCACATAACCTTTGCTGATGATTTATCAGTCAATCCCATGATCTGCTAATCAGTAAGTGCACACAAGAGGGATTCTCTATCTCTGCAATCATTTTCAATATTCTTATCCAAGTCTGCCGGAGCAAGATTGCCAGATGCCGGATCATAAGGTGTGTATCCTTTCTCAGTGATCTCCCAAATATCCTTGCCAAGACATCTAAGATGAGTCTCCTTTCTAATTTTCCATATCCCATAATTTTTTCTATCAAGCTTAGCGATTTCTCTTCTAAAAATAGTTGTCAGTGGATTTGAAGTGTTAGCTGCTATAGGATCTACCTCAAGCGGTTAAACTTTTGCAAGAGAGGACCAAAGCTTTGATACCACTTGTTAGGATAATCGGTGAACAACTGAGAGGGGGGGTGAATCAGTTGTTAACAAATTATATCATTCAATCCACTTAATAACCTTTAACCAAATTAAGTACCGGTAAAGCGGAAACAGATATCGGTAAACAATACAACTTAACAATTAAACAGATAATCAATGTAAAGCAACCATACCACATAACACCATGATTGTACATGGAAAACCCAAAAAGGGAAAAACCATAGTTGAAAGCCTACCCACAATCAGATGATACTTCTGTAGAAAGTATGTGATACAATGAGGGGCTTGCACATGCATGAAGGCACACTTCCTAGAGCGTATTGCTCATTACAAAAGAGTCGCACTAACTATGGAGAGGTTAAAACCACCTCAAGATAAATGGACAACAATCTAGAATAATGATCTGCTAGATATATCATCTACCATGCCTGATTACAGTCTTGGTTAAGCTTAATACCGAAGGCCTTTGACCTCTTCCTTAATCCCAATTCAATCACCTATGATTGACCAAATCTCCTTTGCATATGATTTTACATTCCAAGACCACGAATACCTGTTTTCACATTTCTATCCTATAATCTACAATGAGATCTTACATCATTTTATACCAACCCTAAGGCCTAAAACAATTAGGTCGGCCACCTAAAAGATATTACAATAAGATCATTACATAAATCCATATTACAATGATATGCCATGTCGGCTTAAGACCAAAACAACAATAACGAATCCATAGAACATCCCAAAAAATCCCGATAACGTGTAGAGTACACGTTAACATGATATCGGTTCATAACCTAGATAGGCACCAGACCTATTCTAGGTCCACCATGCCAAAGCAATGTCTTCAAGTAGTTGAAGCACGAACAAAGAACATCTTCAGTATCCTAAAATCAATCTAGAAGTTGCACCAACACCACTTATGCATCCTGTCAAAATTCCTTAGTGAAAGCTATGTCGGTTAAACCTTAAACCAATGTCACTAAGGGTTTACAAGAGTGTATGATAGCATCCGATTACCAAGTCAATACCAACATACCAAAAAATGCTTAAGGAACATATAACACATGAAATCAAACATACTCCATTGATCCAAACATGTTGGAAGTGTTCAACAGATAGTCTCTTCTGTCAGTAACACTAGATCTTCTACCTGTAACCAAAACCTGTCTGTTGGTAACCAACCATAATAGCTAGTGTTGACATCAATGGCAAAACATTAGTGCAACACATAATCAATTCATCCATAATGCCAACATTTATAGTTCTTCTAAAAGTGACAAATCAATTTTGCATGGTCACATGTAGACATGCCATGCCTAGATCCAAAGAGAGTAATGCATCATTTGATAGTAGTAGAAGGAGCCAAACTAGTTAAAAAAAAAGCTCAAAAAGATGCATCCGTGGATTGCATTGTTAGTAAAAGAAGAACTCAAGAAATTGTTAGATGTTAGTTTCATAAGACCTATAGATAATGCATAATGGATATCCAACATTGTATCAGTTGCAAAACTAACTGGGGGCATATGTATCTTTATGGATTTTATAGATATAAACAAAGCATGTCCTAAGTGTTGTGCGTATTGCACCACATCCCCATCCTATTAACAGTGACCCCCGATTTAGTTGTAGTCTTCTTGATAGAGAGAGGACTCTAGGGGAATTTTGAACCTTCTGTATTGCCTTGCAAACCTGAAAATGACCCTCCTTCTCATTTCCCAATGGAGAGGCTCTCCTCCGGTAGTCATGTCTTCACAATCGCTTGATATTTGTTGAGTATAGTCTAATCTTGAAGTAGGTTCGAAGTCGTGAATCATAGAGATGAAGGATGGCAAAATCATAGGTCGCTATCATGTCCTAAGTAGGCTGAACTGCAAGCAAAGGCTCACAAATCAACCTAAAGGGCCGAAAACTTTAAAAACTTTTACATCATGCCAAACCGTCGAAGAGGCCGAAAATCATATAAGTCTAAAATCGCACCAAGGGACCAATCAAGCCGAAAATGAACTAAAATGAAAAGCTCCCTTATAAGTCGAAAAAATGATGGATGTTAGAAATTGCAAAATCAGCCCATAATGTTGAAAATAATGAAGGGCTTCAAATTCGTGCATTCCCTCATTTAGCCGAAAATCTTCAAAAAACTAAAATCGCGCAATACAACTCTTATAAGTCGACAATGGTACAAGTTCACCAAACTAGCTAAGAAGCCGAAAATGAGAAAGAAGTGTAAAATCATGAAGAACTACCTCATTGAGCCGAAAATGAAAAGCAAGCTTCAAAATCACGCAATATCGGTTTATAAGTTGAAAATGATGAGAGTCCAAATTGCATAGAATCGCTTTAAAGGCCAAAACTATACAAGACCATCTAGAGTCACATTTCGACCCATTTAGTCGAAAATAACAAATAACCTCTAAAGGTCGAAAATGAAGTGAAGAAGTAAGAAATTCAACCAAGTCAAAACGCCTTCAACAAAATCACGCAAAACTCGGTAGAGGGCCGAACTAAGAATCCAAATTGTATGTTTTCCTCAAATGGCCTAAAAATCATTGGGTAAAGGAGGTTTGAAATAGAAAAAGCATGCAATTTGAGCAAAAGGCCTAAAATTGCTAGGGAAAAGGAGATATAAAATCGCACATTTTTATCCAAATGGCCGAATCCCACAAAGTCGTGCGATTTGATGTAAAATGTCAAAGTTTGTAGAGAAAGGGCACTTAAAATTTGCTTTCTCACATTTCCCCCTCATTGGCCAAAAATGAACCAAGAGAAGACCAACTTGCAAAATGACCAAGCATGCCAAAAATGAATAACAATGTTAAAATCACACCTTTTGGGTCGAGTTGGTTGAACTTTAGAGGTAGGAATCCAATTTTGAGCTCCCTCTGAGGTGCCATGTGTCGTTGGCTTTGTTGCAGACTGTGATATCTCTTTTGCGTTGTGTTTTTCCATGAGATATAGGTACAAGGATCACCATGATGTTGTTTCAAGGATCATAACAGAATGTCATTTCTCCTTTTTTATGCATGTGTTTCTGGAGCCGCCACGCAGGAATTCTGATAGGATGTTATTTTGAGAGTTTTCTCTCGTGTTCTCAATCTCATGGTTGTTGGGTCTCCTTGGCTATATATAGTCTTTCCTTTTTTGTTTAAAGGAGGAGGAGAAGAGTTTTTAGACTCCGACTCTATGAATCAGGCCTTTATGTTAATCATTTTTTGAGATTCTGAATATATCAAATTGTGCTTGTGGCCTTTTTGGTGATTTGTTTCTCAGTATAAGGGATTATCTTCTGTGCATTTCGTGGTTTTGGGAACTTTTGCAATATATTATGTGAGACTCTACAGATTAAACTATGTTTTTAAAAAATTTATCTGTTAGATGAATGGTATACATTATATTATTTCAAAATGGGTGATTGTTTAAGTTTCTTTTGTGACCTTTTGGGCATGTAGATTGTTGAATGAGCCTTAAAACTACAAATATCTGGGTTTTTTGTACTCTAAGTATTCCAGAATATCCTTTGGGGCATCGCTTAGAATAGTTATCTTTCAATTTTTCTCTCTCCCTTTTTCTCTCATTTATGAAGAGCCGACTTCTAAAACCCGAAGGCTACTCAATGATTTTCATGCAGGTCCCCCATCATTGAGTTTCCCATAAGGTTGTTCGCATAAGAAGTAAAATTCATAGTCAACAATTCTTTTTTGAGCACGCCCAGTGGGACTATTGTTACGCTTATAATTAAAGTGAGTTTATAAACCACATACCTGTCACCAGGAGTCAAACTGCTTTGAATCCTAGCTTACTCCTACCACCCCTAGTAACAGTCCAGTAATCCACATCAGGAGGAAATCAAGTCCCTGCAGTTCAAATCCTCATAGTCATGGCCCAACTTCCTCCAAGAAATTTTGTTACATGGAATAGAGGCAACCCTCTAACCCCTCCAAATCCTCTAGCTATTTGGGGCCCCATTCCTACTTCTGCATTAAAGACCGTCCCAAAATTTACAGGCAAAAATTCCAAAAATCCTGGAGAACACTTGCAAGATGTGGCTAATGTTTGCACAATCCATAATATCATTGAAAAGAACATAGCCTTGAGGCTTGTTGCTGCATTTTTCAAGAGGAAAGCCTTGGATTGGTATAGATCCCTCATTCCCAACTCTATAGCAAATTAGGACCATCTTGGTGACCGCTTCTTTGAAAGATTTTCAGGTAAGGCAGAGAGATCTTCTTTGATGCAGCAGTTAATCACTATCAAGAAAGCTCCTCAGGAAGTAGTGACATATTTCAATACCAGATTCTAGAAGACTTGGCAAAGAATTTATTTGTCTTCTTGTCCCCCTGCACATATGACTTTCATTTTCTATCTGAAGGCATTCAACTTAGATAGATTCGTGATGATTCAATATCTTAGAGTCAATACTCTCTCGGATGCATATGATATAGTGTGAAGGTGAAGAATAATTTGATAGATGCCGAGAAGCTCGCATTGCGCCCCTCCATGCCAATCTTTCTTGAGAATGCAAGTGAAATTCTAGAGAAAACCGCACCTAGCACCTCTGTGCCTCAATCAATGTATGTATATCCTGACTCACAACAAGCTAGCTCATCTATTCCTTCGACATTAGCCGCTGAAGTAAATGATATGAAGAATTTTCTAAGGACCTTTTCAAATGAGATTATTAACCGAAAAAGATCACAGACTCCTACTAGACCCCCTTTTCATCAAAATTACCAAGGGAATAAGCCTCCTTACTAGAAAAACCAATATTCCAATAATAGAGCCTCTTCTAGTCTCTCAAATGGCCAAATAGTCATGGTATTTAACCCCTTGCAAACCATACACCCCAACATAAGCAAAGAACTGACCACGGGTTAAAATAACTTCATGGATGATACTAATTCTTGGTGTTTTCCATGTAATGATGCTCATTCATCGAGAAATTTCCCAAGGGGTAATTTACAACAAAAAGTTGTGGAGCAAAGAAGACAAGGTGTCTCCTCGGATACTAGAGTGTATACCTCTCCTAGAATGGATAATGCTGCTCTTATCGCCCAAATGCAGAGTATGTCAATGGAGCAAGAAGTTGAAATCGCCCCCGACCATGCTTTGTTCTCCTGGATGGAGGATGATTTTGCAATTCTCACTAATGGTGTGCTGGCTTCAACCTCGAGAACACCCCAAGTGAAGTCCAACTATAACCTCCACTCAAAAAGTCGATTCACGAGAGAATTAGTCACCACAAAAGGAAGATTTGGCTCGGAGAAGGCCTAGGAATAGCCTGCAATGGCTCCCACTTACCAAAGAAAGGAGTTCATACCTTACAAGCCAAAATAAGAAAAAGTGCCTATTCCCTCAATCCTAGACATGGTGGAACAATTGAAGAAGGCTTTGGCTAATGTATCCTTGTGGGCTATCCTTTCTATTCCAGAGCAGAAAGCCCACTTAAAAGAAGCATTGGTCAAGGTAGAAAATCCTAGCAAGAACGTCGTGAATCACACAAAGGATAAAGATAAGGAAGTTGTAGTTGGTGACCAACCTCGATTGTCAATTGTGCTCACTAATTGCACTAAAATGCCTAAACCTCAAAAATAAGGCAAGCCTAAATCCAATCCCTTCTATTTGACTCTCATTATAGGGGATAAGCTATTACATTACTCCATGATAGACTTTGGTGCTAGCACCACTGTTATGCCTAAGCAAATTGTAGAATTTTTGAAGATAAACTATGAACCCCTTAGTAGAGGTGTAATGTAGTTAGATGGGAATAAAGTCCAAATCGTAGGACTCATCAAAAGCATCCTGCTAACTTTGTTCGCATGCCCAAGCATAACCATGTCTTAGGAGGTAGTAGTCATAGATATTCCCCTTGTGTTTTGTCTTTTCCTCTCACGAGATTTTGTTGCCAAGGTAGGAGGATACCTCTCTCTGGATTGGTGCCATTTGATACTCTGAACCAAGCATGGAGTGAAGCTTAAAATCCTTTCTGAACCCCTCCACTCAGAGCATGTAGCAGATTAGGCTCTTATCAATTTTGAATCTACACACACCTCCATTTCAAGCGATGAGATGAAGGGTGTAGAGATTCTAGAAGATGAAGATATTATTGGGGAAATATCACGAGAGCAGGAGCTTTTCCTAAATGAATTTATAGATGCGAACCCATATGCAAAGTATCATGCTACAGGGCTTAGAACTTACTACATCTTTGATGAAGACTAGGTAATTCCTAAGCTAACTAAAGAGCCTCAAGAAGTAGAAAAGCAAAAGGAAGAGTTGTCTTCCAAACTTTGAACTCTTTAGTTTGCCTATTCTAACAATGAGGCAGAATATGAAGGACTGATCCAAGGACTAAGCCTAGTAGAACGCATGGGGATTGCACAACTAAGAGTTATGGGAGAATTAGAGTTGGTGGTGCATCAGGTTCGAGGGATCTCATTTGCCAAAAATTTCCACATACAATCTTATCATCATAGTGGGATTTGATTGAGACCTTTGAAGCATTTAAAATACAAAGAGTTCCTTGCAAGGAGAATGTTGTTGTAGACTGGATGGCTACTGTCGAGTCTCAATTTGACCTTGTTTCCAAGTTGCTCATAAATATACATACAAACCTTAATGTGGAAATACAGAACATAAAACAAATGATAAATTGCATAAAAGTATAGATTAGGAGGCAAAATAAGAGGTGCACTTGTGTCTAAAATTTGAGCCAAAATGTCCAAGACTAGGGTGCCACGCCAATGTCCTAATTCTACAAGTCTAAAGCTGCAGTTGAGAGACTGGATTCTGGACTCTACAACTTGCTGCATTGTCAAATTCTGCTGAAAATAGGTAGGACTAGGGTGCCATGCCCCTGTCCTAGGGGTTTCTGATGAGTTCTGAACCCCGAGACAACCTCTATATGCTCTGTCGGTCCTGAAACTTCCAGCGACGCTTGGATCTGAACCTGTACCTGTAGCCAAAAAAGAGGGTTTGGGGTGGCTATATAGGGTTTTTCCTTATTCAAACCCCTATTTTGGTGATTTATACCTCAACAAATAGCCGATAATATATTGAAAATGTGTGTGCAAGAACCTTGTGTGTGTACAAGATCCTAAAACGAAAGAAAACAATCTAGAGCAGTCCTAAAGAGTAAACCCTAATTGCTTATAATTGACAAAGTAAATGCTCTAAATCCATGATGCAAAATGATCTAAAGCATGAATATGAGTCAAAATGAATCTTATACAAAGACATGAAAACAACATGAAACCACACCCAACCCCAAGGGAGAGGTACACGCCAATCTTTAGTTGGTGATCTCATATTGCTTTTCTATATCTTCAAAAGCCCCCAATTGATGAAATGATGCTTGATGAATGTTTGATGGATGAATGTTGAATATTGTTGAAGACTTCAAAGATCTACTCTTTTGCTGCAAATAAGGCTCTTTATGCTCCCAAAACCTGCTCTTAGATTCTTAGAAGAAGACCCCTTCCAATGAAGAAAGAGAGCTCTTAAGTATGAAACCCTAGATCTTAATTTTGTCTTTAGGCTGACCTAGGATTTGAATTTCCTACCAATCTTTTGGGGTTAAGCATTATTATATCATAGGATTATGCTCCCGAAATTTTGGGAAAAAATTCAAGGACTATGTGCACTTTCAACATGGTCTGACCAACTTTTAACCAAATTTTTGGGGTCGTTAGATATGATGATATTAGAGTGGATCCCAAAGTTACAGCTGATTTCAGGATGTTTTGATATGTGAAATCAGGCCTTAAAGGTTAAAATTAGACATAATTAGGGTTTATGATTAAATGATTTATTGAAGGAATAAAAAGGGGCACACTTTGGGATAAAGGGCCCAATTTTATCACATGTGAAGAGGTGAAATATTATTGAGATTTAATTAAATTAATTAACTAAATGCTTAAAAGAGATTAGAAATACAAGATGCAAAACACACTAAGGTGAGTGCTAAACTAAGTGTGAAATTGTACCACCCTACCAAGAGTGTACAATTTACTACACTATATTTAGCCCCCACTTTAGCGATCATATGACACTATGTGAATATGCAAGCTGAAGTATAGAAAAAGTAAACATCATTTGAAAAAAGGATATATCCATAAGTTGTCAGACGAAGCCCCAAGCGGTATCTGTAGTACAGAGTTAGGACCCGCACCTTACAAAACCACATATTAGATCACAAAATCACCTAATTCTTACTAAGAACGGTGACGAAATTTGTGGGTAGCTATATGCCCCCCTGTTTCAACTTGCTAATTAGTGAGGTGAAACAGGGTACCATGTTTACCATAGTGAATTGGAATGAAAACCTTGTTGAACACATTCACAACAAGGCTCATTTGTGCATCCAAGTGCTTTATGGAACCAATGCAGAGCGAGAGAGCAAATTCATTATTGCAACGTGACCGACGATGCAGAAATTGAAGCTCTCTAGCTCAAGATATGATAGGTTGAAGAAAAAGTTCAGAAATTAGGGTTTGTAACTTAAAATCATAAAAATGAAAAGTACCTCATAAATATGAAAGTGACACCTTCATTTGTCACTTTTGACTTTTTAGCACTATTCACTACAGAGAAGCCCACTTATTCGCTACCATTCCTCAACGCTGACCCGAGCGACCTACATCGATGGAGATCCTGCACTAGTCCGTACTCGCCAACTGACCCTTGGACGAGGTGATTTGACTTGCCATGGACTCATCTTTTGACTTTTCATTTTTACATTGAATTCGATGTTGATTGATGTCATCACCAAGATCCTTCTTGTGCCCCTTGTTTGGGCACCATGGTCCTCCATGGGCACCTTGGTCTCATGAAGGTGACCTGGTCCTCCATGGGCGCCCTGGTCCCACCTGAGCACCCCAGTCGTAGGGAGTAGCCTGGTCCTTTCAGGGCACCCTTGTCCCTATTCAAGATAGCCAAAGGGTGCATCAGATCAAGCATTAGACTGATAGAATAGATTGATTATGTCTTTGTGTTGGATGATTACGATCGATGATGGATTACTAATGATTTGATGTTTCTATTTTTATATTCTTCCATACATTCATAAGCACACTGTCGGTCACACCTTCTACAGCCTTCAAGGTCAGATTTTGAGGCTTACCCCAGAGGAGAGAGAGTTGCTCCACGTAGGCTTGTGATATGTGATGACTATGACCACCATCAATTTTCATTCTTCGATGTTGATGGTGTTGATGGAGAGGTGGGATGCAGATACCTCGACATTCCTTCTACCTGTGGGGGAGATGGTGGTTACCCTTGAGGATGTATACCATATTTTGGGCCTTCCCATCAGGGGAGAGACTGTCAGATATTGATTCGATCACTCTGCTATCAAGTAGAGAAGGGAGCAGGTCTACTGCATAGGGAGATTGATTGCCGACAAAATGAGGGGCCACATCATGGTCAGTTGGCTCCTACACCCTACCGACGAGGTTCCACTAGTGAGGCGGCTCATGATCGCTACCATTGCATTAGCTATGTGCCTTAATGGGAGCAACACCCACATGCATGGAGGTCTCACCTACACGATTAGGGCCAGAGACATTGGAGATTATACTCTTGGGGTTAGATCATGCTTGCACATCTCTATCACGACCTTGGAGAGTATGTGTTTGGATAGGGGTGTAGTCTAATGACCTACACACTACTACAGGTGTGGATGTTTGAGCATATTACATGCACTAGGCCTATTGGAGTCCCTATAGACTTAGTTCGAGAGTAGCCTAGGGTATTTTCTTATCCACTTACCTGTGAGTGGTGGTTCGGGGACCTACTACATTGGAGATTGATAGCGGGTATGATCATATGGAGACCTTACCTCGAGATGTATGTGTGGGTAGTGATACACACGCAGTTATTTTGCATGCAGATGAATCATCTACTGGAGGCACGATGTAGTCACATAGTCGTTCCCTTATACTTTGTCTGAGTTTGGTGGCAGTTTGGGTTCGAGCAGTGTGTTCCTACTGATGTGCCTATCTACATCCAACACTCATGCATGACTCCTAGGCCGAGGGTTATTTCAAGGCCTATGAGTGATGATATTTATATCACAAATTCAAATGGATCAGATCGAGATGTCGTGACTGATTAAAAAGATGATGTGGGCACACACTGGTGGTACACCACATGGTGGGGAAGGATATACCCTGGAGCCATCTTTCCAACAGACAATCCTAGAGGGAATCCTAGACCATGGAGACAAATGAGCGACGATGAGGGACCTGATACATCCGAGGAGGGCATAGATGATCACACTGGTGATGATGATCCTGATACAAGAGAGGGAGATCAGGATGAATGTGATGAGGAGGATGGAGGAGAGGAGGAAGAGGAGAAGGACGAGGACGAGGAGGAAGAGGAGGAAAAGGAGGAAGAGGAGGAGGAGGAGGATGAGTCAGATGCAGTTCCTCATCACTCCAATGATGACACCATAGCACTAGATCCACCAAGCCTCCCATCACAGATGGAGAAGGACCCTATAAGGGGTCCTGATTCCAGTCCCCATCGGCCCATGCCTACTATGCAAAGACAGTACAAGCATGGAGAGCCTAGTGGGTCCCAATCTCAAGCGGTTCCTTTCCATGACCCTTATTGGCGAGAGGGAGATCCAGGTAAGGTGTTTTATGATTGTCTGATTTATGCATCTTATTTGCTTAGATTTAATGAAATAGAATGTTGCTGATGAAAATATTTCTCTTTCTCTCTGTAGCTAGCGTCTAGGAATGGTGCTCCCTTATCCAACATGCAGTGACAGACCTCATCATGTCTGCACACATCCCTAGTTCCTTGCAGATAACACATAAATCATAGGGAAGGTCAGGATGAAATGAGGACCTATTCACCCCCATTCAGATGGAGATGGAGTTCTGACGAGATATAGAGAGATCTTTGCAAGAGAGATTACAACAGACAAAGCATGATCTACTAGCATCTTAGACAGAGGTAGCCACATGTCATGGTATTATGATGGAGAGGAATCACATGAGCTCCTCACAGAGTCACTCGTGTTCCATATCATGATACAAACCCATGGGCCCACCCCCACGGCCAGATCAGGAGGGGAAATCTAGTCACCATCCTCCAACTACTAGTCCTAGGAATAGGAGATGACTCTACTTTATTAGGAATCATTTTGTTGATGTACATGACACTCATGGATATGTATGTATTTATTCCCATGTTATTTTAATATTTTGACAATGTATGCATTGCTTAGATTGAAAGTAACACATTTGGTGATGAACATGTATGTCTAATTTAATTTACATGTGATTGATTTCTAAATGCTTCATGATTAAATTGATACATGTGTGATTTAATTAAATCACTAAGTATTTAATTAAATGCTTCTTTGATGATGTAGAAGAGAAATGTGTTAAGTTTAAGAACTATATGACTAATGTGATTTAATTAACTCTAATTAAACACAACATGATATAATCCCACTTAACACATAAGAAATTATATAACATGCTAGCACATATAAAATGTAAATCTATGAAAATTTACATAAATGAATCCAAGACAAACAATAAAGTAAAGGAACATGCTTGTCAAGAACGAAGTAATGTAGACTAAATAATACAATATCATTCAATACCACATACTTTGATGAAGATATGCTAACACATTATCCAATTTTGAAGAAATAAAAGGTACAAAGAGAGAGAAGATAAACTAGAAAGAGAAAAAGAGGGAGAGAAAGAAAGAGATAGAGGCTAGGCATAGTATCGACAAAGGTGCATAACATTTATAGGTTCATTGAGAGGCGTACCTTCCACATCTGCTACCTTGTAAGCACCAGATCCATAGAATTCGATAACAATGTATGGTCCAAGCCAATTAGGGCTGAATTTTCCTTTCTCCTCAGGTAGAGCATTCACATTACATTGATTTTCATAAAGCACTAGATTGCTCACTGAAAAGGAACTTGAAATGACTTTATCATTATAGCTCCATTGTAAATTTTTATGATGCTTGAATATGCTCGAGAACGTTTATACGTTTTTCATCGAGCATCTCAACTTGTTGAAGTCTTTGTTCTCTATAGGAATCATCATCCACTATACCCCTAAGAGAAAATCTCAAAGAAGGTATTTCTAACTCCAAAGGCATAATGACATCAACGCCATAAACAAGATTATAAGGGGTACAACCCATAGCAATACTTACACTCATCTGATAAGCCCAGAGATCATAGGTTAATTGAGTATGCCAATCCTTACCATGCTTGTTTATAGTCATTCGAAGAATCTGTTCGATTATCCTATTAGAAGACTCGTCTTGACCATTTGATTGAGGGTAGTAGGGTGTAGAAAATTTATGTTGAATATGATATTTTTTGAGGAAATTCTTCACATCCTTATTTTTAAACGACATTCCATTATCTGAAACTAAGGCATAAGGTATTCCAAATCGGGAAATAATGTTTTCTAAGATGAATTAACAAATTACCTCAGTGGTAGTGGATCAAAAAGGAACTACTTCCACCTACTTTGTAAAGTAATCAGTTGCAGTGATTATGAAAGTATGTCCTTGGGATGAAGGAGGAGATATGTTACCAATGTGATCCAAACCCCATGTAGGAAAGGGCCAAGATTCTATTTGAGATCGAAGCTCTTGGGTGGGAGCATGGATCAAATTGCTATGTTGCTGGCATTGATGACATTTCTTAACAAACACAAAGGAATCCTTTTCCATGGTTTGCCAATAATATCCCATTCAAAGCAATCTCTAAACTAAGGATCTGCCCCCTAAAATGCCCCCCACAAGTGCCTGAGTGTGCTTCCTCAAGAGCAATAGGGATTTCAGCTTTGTTAAGACATCGAAGGAGAAGACCATTATAACCCCTTCTATAAAGAACATTAGAAAAGATAATGTATCTAGCGGCCAACTTGTGAATCCTAGCCCTAGTATTCTTGTTTGTAGAGTCAGGAAAGGTACCATCACTCAAATATCTCATGATATGCGAATACCATTCGTCAGAATCTATAATGCAATAATATGTCACATCACTAGGATTATCAGCAATAGCTAGGGTAGTGAGGTTATGAATAGTGAATTTAAGATATACCAAGGGATCCTCTAAAGATACAAGAGATGCTAGATCTCTATATTGTGATAATTTGTCTTCCTTAGCTTGATAAATTTCCATAACTTGTCTTATGATTAGTTGAGAATATTCATAGATATTTAGATGTTTTATATTTAATGCTAAGGCTTTTTTAATTCCAACTATAAGAGCCTCATGTTCAACAATGTTGTTGGTACAGAAGAAATTGAGACGAAATGATAAGGGGATAGGCTTCTTTTTAGGAGAAATTAATACTAGCCCTACCCTTGATCTTGTATGACATCTAGAGCCATCAAAATATAATTCCCAAATATCATCAATCTCAATAGAGAAAATGTATTCATTGGGAAAGGACTCCAGATTGGGTAGGGAGAAGGGTGAAGGAGCCTCAACTAAGTGGTCAGTCAATGCTTGACCCTTTATTGCCTTTTGTGAGACAAACTTAAGATCAAACGCAGTCAACATCATAACCCACTTAGTTGTGTTCAGACATGGACCAACTAGGACTTGAACCTAGGACCTTCCATATGTTGCTGGAGTGCTTTACCACTGAGCTACTGGCCCCTCTTGGACCAGTCCATCTTCGGTCTGGGTGTGGCTTATTTCCAACACCAACACCCCCCCTTAAGCCATACCTCTCATGTGCTTGGGGCTTCTAACCTGGACCTAGTTCTGTTACCATGTTGAGACATGGACCAGCTAGGACTCGAACCTAGGACCTTCCATACACTGTTGGAGTGCTCTACTACTGAGCTACTAGCCCCTCTTGGACCAATCCATCATCGGTTTGAGTGTGGCTTATTTCCAACACCAATAAGTTGAGCGTCTTGAAAGGTCGGCTTTAGAGAAAAGATGCTTGAGAGGATAAAATCTAATGATAACATGGACTTCAACATTCAAAAGGTAATGCCTTAAATTTTGAGTTGTAAAGACCAAAGCAAGGCATTTCCTTTCTATCATAGAATATTAGACTTCATAATTGAGTAGAGTATGACTTATATAATAAACTAGACATTCTCTACCATCCTTATCATGTTGTGCCAATAAAGCTGCAAGAGCATGAATGGAAGCAACTATGTATAGAAAAAAGGGTTTAGAAGGGTCAGTGGGTTGAAGATTAGGAGGATTGGCCAAATAAGTTTTTAGGTCTTCAAATGCTTGACGATAATCCTCATTCCATTGAAAGGTGATATTCTTTTTAAGCAATTGAGTCAAAGGAAAGGTGCGATCCGCGAGATAAGATACAAACCTACAAATAACTTGAATCTTTCCTTGCAAACTTTTAGTTGGGAGACATTTTTAGGAGGTGGCATGTTAACAATGGCATCTATCTTTTTTGTATCCACCTCAATTCCATGATGCGAAATTATTAACCCTAATAGTTTTCCACTATCCACACCAAAAACACATTTTTGGGGATTCAAGCGCATGTTATACTTACGAATTCTCTCAAAGACCTGAGGAAGGATCTTAACATGATTTGTGCGCAAGACGGATTTACCTAAGATTTCATCAACGTAATCTTCTAAGGTATTATGCATATAGTCATGGAAGGTGAGAGTCATAGCACACTGATAGGTTGCGCCTGCATTTTTCAATCCAAAAGGCATCATAACCCAACAAAATTTGACCCAAGGGGTGGTGAAAGTAGTTTTGTATTGATCTTGAGGATTAATGAAGATTTGATTATATCTAGAGAAACCATCCATGAAGGATAATAAGGCATGACCTGCTACAAAATCCACTCTTATATCGATATTCAGAAGAGGGAAATCATCTTTTAAAGAGGCTTTGTTTAGATCATAGAAGTCCGTACACATCCTAATCTTATTATCAGACTTAGCCACAACCACAATGTTTGAAATCCAAGAGGAATAATCGATAGGATGGATGAATCCAACATCCAACAATTTTTCAATCTCAGCTTTAACAAGTAATGCCACTTTAGGGTGAATTTTTTGAATTTTTTGCTTTGTAGGTTTAGCATCAGAAATTAGGACAATGTTATGAGTGGCAATCTTAGGATCTATGCCAGTCATATCAAAGTATATCCAAGCAAAGATTTCAAGAAACTCAAGTAATAACTTAGAATATTGTTTTGGCTCTTCTTCGTTAGGACATTTCCCTATCTTAATGATTTTATCTTCAACATAAGGATCTATCCTGATATCAATAATATCACTTATTAGAAGCTTTCTTTGAGGAGCGTCTTTTAATTGAGGATATTCTTTAATTATCTCATCGTTATTTCTTTCTTTCCCAAAGTAAGCTTCTACATTTAGATGATAGGGAAATCCACGATTATGGTGATAATGAGGAAGGTTGTCATAAGCTCCTAAAAATTCGGCTAAGGAATCATCATTAGGAAAAAAATCCAAAGCGAGGACACTAGAAGAGTCACAACCAATATACTCTGGATATTTTATTGAGAGAGAAGTAGAAATGGCATTAACACTAATTGATGGTCTCTTAGAGGCTTTAGTACGCTTAAAAGGATCATAACCAAGCCCGAATGTCATATCACGAAAGTTGTTTTCCAAGGGAACCTTTACCCGTTGTTCTTGAGCACCACATCCATTAACATTATATCCACACCTAGCTAGGAAAATCAAGACCATAAAGGTTAGCCATTTCCAAGAGAGAAGGAGGATTTTCATAAAGTGAAAAGTCAAAGTCCTCTAGGTCAAAAACTAAGGGAGATGAAGTCTGGGAAGCAACCACAAAGTTATTACTCAATGGCCCAGACAAAGTGGATTGCTTTTTAGGTTCTTCTTCTTCCTTCCTTTCGACCTTAGGTTCTCTAGGGGGAATTTTATATTCCCCTACGAAGGTAGGATTAAAATCAAGGGATCCCCAATTGTCTTATGCAAGAACCTTTTCAGGAGAGAAAGTGTCCTTACAAGTAGAATCAAGTTGAGAAGACTTCCTCAATAATTTTAGGTCCACTTGGGGAAGTATTGGGAAGCGATTCAGAAGTAGAATACTGGTTTGATAAAGTGGACATACTAGAAGCTTTAGAGGAATCATCTAAGATATTTGGGGAAGAACCAATTGAAGAGGATTTGGAAGTTGATGTCTATAGACAAGCCTGAAGATTTATGTCTTCTTGTTTTAAATGAAATTAACTTGCCTATGTAATGTAAAGGGGACAACTTGCATGATATGAGTCCAAGGTCTCCCTAGTAACAAGTTGTATGTTAATTCTCCAGACATGACATGGATGGGTGTGGGTAAAGTAATAGGACCTACCTTAACAGGCAAGGTGATGATACCTAATGAAGATTTATCAGCATTATCAAAGCCTTAGATAGCAAGAGAATCAGACTTACTAAGAGATGTATCGACATCGATCTTATGCAACAAGGCCATGCTACAAACATTAAGTCCATAACCATTGTGCACTAGTGTTCATCTTATAGCACTATCATTTATAGTAACCACAATCATTTAGGGATCATATTGATCTTGAATTTCACTAGTGGGTATCTCATCTTGTGTGAACACAATTTGAGCCTTAGGAGCTGAGATAGAATTAATCAAGGAAGCCATATTATTGGATGTCACTATGGGTGGGACATTCAATATTTTCAAGGTATCTTGTAGCAATCCATGATGAGTTGAAGAATTTTGAATCAAATCCCAAAGGGATATCTTGGCATGAGTGGCTTTAAGTTGTTCAACAAGATCGTACTCCTTACCAAGAGTTTGCAAAATGCGAGGTGCTTGAGGAAGAATAGGTTGAGGATCAGGAAGAGAAGTTGGGATAACCGGAGGAAGATTAGGTTGCCTATTGTTTCTCGTGCTATAGGTATAGGAAACCACATTATAAATCTCTTTAGTTGATTGTTTAGCGTAGCTATAAGAACTCTTAGTGGGATTTCCTACTTGCACAATAATGATAGGTTTTCTTGGAGTGCTAAAGAAATCATGACTATATCCACCTTGAACTATGAAAAGGGGTTGATTACATAGAGGTGATGTTGGATAAGCACCTAGGACCACAAAAAGAGGTTTACTATGTTCATTCACATTGATCATGTTAATTAACCTTTTAGATGTATTGTTTTTGTTTGAAGGTTTAGGTAAAGACATAAAGTCATCAAGGGCATCTTCCAATAAAGCATGGTCATAGTGATTGAAAGAATTATCTTTGGACTCAAAAGGAGACATAACCTCATAAAGGGAATTGTGAAGGTAAACCATGTTGCTAAATTTAGTGGAGGAGTTGATAGGAATGTAACCATGAGAAGAATCATTCAACTTATCTTTCTCATCATCACGAAATGGCATAGTAACAAGGTTGATTAGTTTTTGGAAAAATGAGGGTTTAGAAGGATTAGGGTTAAAAAACTCATCTATAGCTTCATATAATTCATCCTTTCTAAACTCATAATAAACAAAATTGCATACATAATCAAAAGAATGAACATATTGCAAATAAAAATCTGACATTTTGAAATGGAAATTGAAATTTAAACACACAATGCAAGTAAATAAAGGGAAATCTCTTTTTTTTTAAAAATTTTTTCACTTTTTATTTTGGAATTTTATGTTTATAAATCAAAATGAAAAGATATCAAATATAGATCTAACAATGCAATGTAATGAAAATGCAATTGGATTCACATCAGGTTCACCAAAATGTGTAGGAGGAAAAGTGAGACTAATTATGGAAACCCTAATCCCACTCTCATACACACTAATGGAATACGAAAGAGCCTAAGGAGGTAACACACTTTAGATACTTCTTATGGGAAAGAGAGAGCCATGGATTACCTCTTACGGTTTATATTCCTTTGTTGTAAATGTGCGAGAAGGATGATTCAAAATGCAATTTAACCTAAGTGCAAGTAAACAAACAAACCCTAATCTGGAAATGCGGAACAAAAAATGATTGATAACCTACTGAAAAGTATATATTAGGAGGCAAAATCAGAGGTGTGCCTATGTCTGAAATCTAAGCCAAAATGTCCGGAACCAGGGTGCCACACCACTGTCCTGATTTTGCAAGTCTGAAGTTGCAACTGAGAGACTAGATTCTTGACTGCAATCTGTTGCATTGTCAAATCCTACTGAAAATAGACAGGAGCAGGGAACCACGCCACTGTCTTGGGTAGGAACAAGGTGCCACGCCCTTGTCCTAGTGGATTCTGATGAGTTATGAACCTTGGGACAACCTCTGTGCACTCTATCGGTCTTGAAACTTCTAGCGACGCACAGATCTGAACCTATACATGTAGCTAAAAAAGAGGGTTTTGGGTGGCTATATAGGGTTTTGCCTTAATCAAACCCTTGTTTTGGTAATTTACACCTCAACAAATAGTAGATAATGTACTGAAAATGTGTGTGCAAGATCCTAAAATGAAAGCAAACAATGTAGACAACCCTAAAGAGTAAACCCTAATTGCTTATAATTGACAAAGTAAATGCTCTAAATCCATGATGCAAAATGATCTAAAGCATGAATATGAATCAAAATGAAGCTTATACAAAGACATGGAAACAACATGAAACCATACCCAACCCCAAGGGAGAGGTACAAACCAATCTTCAATGAGTGATCTCCTATTGCTTTTCTATATCTTCAAAAGCCCCCAATTGATGAATGATGCTTGATGAATGTTTGATGGATGGATGTTGAATGTTGTTGAAGACTTCAAAGATCTACTCTTTTGCTGCAAAGAAGTCTCTTATGCTCCCAAAACCTGCTCTTAGATTCTTAGAAGAATACCCCTTCAATGAAGAAAGAGAGCTCTTAAGTATGAAGCCCTAGATCTTAATTTTCTCTTTAGGCTGACCTGGGATTTGAATTTCCCATCAATCTTTTGGGGTTAAGAATTATTATATCATAGGATTATGCTCCCAAAATTTTAGGAAAAAAGCTAAGGACCATGTGCACTTTCAACATGGGCCGGCCAAGTTTTCACCAAATTTTTGAGCTCATTAGATATGATGATATTAGAGCAAATCCCAAAGTTATAGATGATTTTAGGATGTTTTTATATGTGAAATCAGGCCTTAAAGGTCAAAATAAGACATAATTAGGGTTTATGATTAATTGATTTATTGAAGGAATAAAAAGGGGCACACTTTGGGATAAAGGGCCCAATTTTATTACATGTGAAGAGGTGAAATATGATTTAGATTTAATTAAATTAATTAATTAAATGCTTAAAAGAGATTAGAAATGTAAGATGCAAAACACACTAAGGTGAGTGCTAAACTAAGTGTGAAATTGTACCATCCTAGCAATGGTATACAATTTACAACACTACACAAATATTTGGGGGTAATTGTGTGTTCATAAGATGATTTGAAAGGCTACAACCCAGACATCATTCAACATACTATAGAGCTCACCGAGGGTGCAGAACCAATTTGCCAAAAGTAGAGACCAGTTAATCCCAAGATTGAGTCCCTCATGACTCAAGAATTGAAGAAGCTAATAGACTTAAACCTAGGTCTCAAACCAAGTTCTGGCCAGGAAGAAGAATGGAGATATCCACCTTTGCATGGATTTTTGAGACTTAAATCAGACCTCCTTGAAGGATCATTACCCTTTGTCACCAATGGAACAACTCTTGCACACAATGGCAAGTTCATAAATGTTTTCCATGCTAGATGGCTTCTCTGGCTATAACTAGGTATTAGTCAAGCCAGAGGACCAACATAAGACTACATTCACCACAAAGTGGGGAACCTTTGCATATCAGAAAATATCGTTCGAGTTGTCAAATGCTGGTGCAAACTTCCAAAGAGCTATGGCTATGACATTCTAGGATCTAATCAACAAGATTATTCTCATTTACCTGGATGATTTGATAGTATTCTCAAAACATAAGGAGGATCATTTCGACTATCTAGAATTAGTATTCCAAAAATGCTTAGAATTCAGGGTTTCGTTAAACCCAAAGAAGTGTATTTTTGGGGTTCCCCAAGGGAAATTGTTGGGGCATGTAGTATCCAAGAAAGGAGTCTCTATTGATCCAGATTGTGTAAAAGCTATCAAGGAATTGCCCCTTCCGGTCAACAAAAAGGGCGATCAATCTTTCCTCAGAAAGGTTAACTTCATCAATCGTTTCATCTCTGATTTTGTAGGAATGGTGAGGCCCATTACTCTCATGCTCAAGAAGGACCTACACTTCAAGTGGACACCTAAGGCTAAAGAGTTATTTGAGAAGATCAAAGAGGCTATCTAATCCACTCCAGTTTTGGTTAACCCTAATATGTCTAGAGACTTCATCATGTATGTTTTCTCAAGCAATTTTAGTATAGCAGTGGTGCTAACTTAGAAGAGTGTGGACCAAAATGGTGAGCTCCCAATAGCTTTTCATTAAAAAATGCTCAAAGAGTATGAAGACAAATATAACTTTGTCGAAAAGAAAGCATTGGCTATAGTCAAGGGATTAAAAAAGTTCAAGCATTTCATCGCATGTAATAAGACTACCATCTATGTTTCTCACCCATATGTCCGCGAATATATCATGGAGGGAGAAGTCACAGAAAAGTGAGCTAACTGAATTACCAAGATCCTATAAATTGTGTTGATGTCAGACCAACCAAGGTGATCCATGGGAAAGGCCTTTGTGAATACTTATCCCAAAAGCCTGAAGAATAAGAAGCAATACCAGATGAGGTAGTGTTGATTAACTTAGATCTTGAGGAAGGATGGATTGTTGATCGGAGACATTTCATGCAAACCAGGACCTTTCCCATGAATCTCCCCCTACAAAAGAAAAGATTCTATAGGTTGCAGAATAGAGGGTATAGGTTGATCGAAGCAATTCTTTTCAAGAGAAATTTTGATGGAGTACCACTCCACTGTGTAAACAAAGAGCAAGAGAAAAGGATTTTACATGAGTTCTATCACGGGCCTGCAGGGGGTCATTTTTTTGCACAGACAACGGCAATAAAAATCACCCGTGTGGGCTATTTCTGGCCCTCATTATTCAAGGATGCACACGCCTTGGTAAGGGAATGCAAGGAATGCCAATTTTATGTTGGAAGGCGTAAGAATGTCGCTATGCCTCTCAGACCAATTGTGATTGATGAGCTCTTTGCTTAGTGGGGTTTATAATTTATTGGAATGATTAATCCACTCAGCTCAGCTGACCACAAATAGATTCTCACGGCCACAGATTATTTCACCCACTGGATAGAAGTCATCCTATTAAAAAATGCCACAAAATCAAAAATCCTATTTTTTCTAGAGGAGCTAGTCAACAGGTATGGTCCATCAAGGACTATCATTTCAGATAATGCCACAACATTCACATTCTTGCATATAATCCAATTCACTCTGAATCAAGGGATTTTCCTCAAAACTTCTTCAAATTACTACCCCCAAGGCAATGGTCTAGTTGAATAAACCAATAAGAACCTAATTAGGTTGACTAAAAGAATGGGAGATGAACACAAGAGGGAATGGCACTGCCATATAAAGAGAACACTCTGGGAAGATAGAGTAACACCTAAGCAAGTTCTTAAGACCTCTCTCTATCAACTTGTATATGGGAAAAAAACCTATTTTCCAATTTCACTAGAAATCCCTGCCTTACAGCTATTGAAATCCCTTGAAATGGAAGAAAATGAGCCCATGGAGGTGAGATTAGCAGAGCTATTGGAATTGTGAGAAAAGCAGTAAGTCGCGTTTGATGCTGTTCAAGCCCGCCAGCAAACCATCAAGCGGTGGTTTGATAAGAAAATCTCAGACCCAGGCTTCAAAGAAGGGGATGTTGTGTTAAAGTATAACAAGCGAGAAACCAAGCCAGGTCAACATGCGAAGTTCAATAGTTTATGGGAGGACCCTTTTTGCATCATCAACTACAAATAATTCAACACTTTTGACCTAGAGAACATGCAGGGTGAAATTCTCAAAATCCTGGTCAACAGAGTTCATCTCAAACATTATAGTGGAATATAACTGTGCATGCTTGTAAATTGTACATATGTGTAATTAGCTTGTAAATATGTGTATAAGGGGGTGACATGTAAACATTGTTTAGCCTCTATTTATTTATTTATACTCAATCATGTGCCAATTAAAAGCCAAGTCATGAAATGGTGAAACAAAGAAAAAGTTGTCTTATATTACATTATTATACTTTGTACGAGGCAAAATTACAAAATGGCATGTAGCCTTAGGTCTTAAATTCACGGGGTGATGAGTTGGCTAGCCTAGACATGGTTTCCTTTCAATCATCTTCCTCTTCTTCTCCCTCCTTGATCATATAGTCTAGATCTTCATCATTATCATTAGCCTCCTCCATGAACTTGAAACCGGAGTTGTTGTCAGACTATAACATGCACAAGGCGTGGAGGAATATCCAGAGTCAAAATTCTCAGGAAGATGTTGTCTCTAAAGTCGGTTGCACATTCGATGTGGAAGTGGTGCTTAGATAGCATCATAGTTCTAAGGCCAGAGATCAGTGGGAACCATTCTACCTCTTGATTGTGATCCATAAATTGCCTCAAGTCTGAGGCATATAGCAACCCCAAAAATGGAACCGTTGTTCTAACCACTTCTTCAAGTTTTCCCAAGTACTCTTGTAGAAAGAGAGTCTAAGTTAGCTCAACCACCAGGTCCTCATTCATACCAAGGTCCAACAAGGAAGCCACAAAGCAAGAACGGATGTCTATGTTCATGCAATAACGGTCAGCATCATCAATAAAGTCCTCACCTAGCATTCATTTGATGGCCACGATGATGATAGGACTGGTTCGTCATGTCATACGCTGCAAACGCCTATCCATGATATGTCCTAGAAAAGCGACTTGAGCTTTGCTTCTAACAAGCCTAATTGGAGTGTTTGTCACTCTAAACTCTCCATAGTTGAGCTAGCTGCTATACAAAATGAATGTCTAAAAAGGCATATTTATAGCCTTTAAACCTGTTAAGAAAATAAATGGGAGTTAATGAATTATTCTTTTGAAAAGTGGGACACTGTCCTTTTCCATGGTTTGCACAGATGAATTGAGTAAGGATGAGTCACAAATTTTCACTCAGAACTTGGAACGATGAGAAAGGCGTATGCAGATGACACGCGTACCTCCTAGTACGCCCCTCTTAATTCAGTATGTTTTTCTCTAGCTCGTACCTGCATAGTTGGCTGCAGTTATTTCCTTAATAAGGAGATATGTCCTTGATAAGCAATCATCTAGATAGTTTGAAATGGTGGCCGAATAGGCAAGTGGCTTTAAAACATATGCAGTGGCAGCTATATGGGAATATTTCAAAATTAATACCACACGAAAAGCCAATATGGCACATGTATGAGCCAACTCTTATAATTAACACACTTTTTGGTGCACAAATCCAAACATGCAATGTATTAAAGAATAAAGTTTTTAAGGTTTTGCATTCATTTGTTCATCTTATTTTGGGTGTCTAAAATTCTCAAGTAGCCTTAAGCAATTTTTGCAAAAAAATGGAGGTTGCCGCGGGAACTCTCAGCTCATCTCAAGTCAAGATGTGGGTAAATGTCTATAGATAAATTTCCTATGCTGCTCACACCATGCCTCTAAGGCCTGAATATCCTAAGACTAAGCCCAAGTCCAAGTCGTCAACTAAGAACCCTACATTGGTAATTGATAAGTTTGAAGATATCGAAGAACCTGAGTTGCACAAATAGTTGAAAGGCCTCTGAGAAGAAATGTGTGCCAGAATGATAAATCATAGGAATGATCATCAATCCATGGCTTTCAAATTTTAGAATAGCAGCATTCCACAATTTGTTGTGCCCTTGGTCCCTCACTGTCCAGAATTTGTTGTAGAGTGTGCTGCTAGATTCATCCCCATCCCTCCTCCCATTCAGGGCACCTCTTTGCAAGTCAACATAACTCCTGAGGCCATAAAAGATATGCTTTGTTGTCCTAGACTTGATATCACAGAAGATTTTGATAGGGATGTCCTGGAAAATTATTGGTATACTAGGAGTGATATCCTTCCCTTTTGTTGGAGTGCAATCAGTAGGTTGATAATGACAGAAGCCCCAAGGCTCCCATTATCTTATAGTGACTTAAAGCAGGACGACCTGAAAGACATCGCTTCAATGATTTATTTCTTATGCAGCCATGAAAATGATTAGAATATCTTTGCATTCATGATGGATGTGCTTTTCAAATGCCAGAAATAGAAGTTGGATTTCCATTTGGACCTTTCAAAGATGATAGCTAATGACATGATTGAGCAATTGTCTAAGTTTGAATAGAGACGTCACTTTAGGTCCTCCACTTTTCTTATTCACATGTTTGTGCATCGAAATCATGGTTTTTTCAGTCAATATATGCAGTTAGCCACCCATGATGAACAAGGGAGAAAAATGTTGGTTTCTGTTTGAACCCCCACACTATAGGCCACATATGATGCATATGATTTCTTTGATTGTTTCCTAACCCCTGCATTTCATGACTTAAATGTTATAGCCCAAGAGCCACTTGCATATTTTTCCAAGGTGCAGATTAATTGGATAAATAATGAAAGACCCTACTGTGATTGGTTTTTGGGGAAAGATTTCTCATTTGTCATGGTCCATGGTTTCTCTGAAGAGCCTTTTCTCCTACCAACCTATGTCGCTGAGCAAACCTTGGCCCTAGAAATATTCAATAAATTAGTGGAGGTTGAGAAAGTCATTGGGTCAAGCAAGCACGACACTGCCATAACTAGGGATCACAAGCCTATAAGTCCTATTGTCCTTGAGCGAAAAAGCCTTGCGGAAGGGGTTTTGACCTCTAAGATAGTACAACTGGGCTTGGTAATCATTGATGAAATATGGAGCTATGATCCAGATGGTTGTCTATAGAGTGACCATAGAAGGAATGGCATCAAGCATGAAAGACAAGAATCTTGGGAGAAATAGATCAATCCTCCTGCAGATGACCCTAATTTCTATATAGACAAAAGTGATTTTCTTGAATTTGTGAGGCCTCCATGACTAAGTTTTATACTCCTCTGTAGAGATATAATCCAGCTAAGCCTATCCCTCCTAATTTCCAGTGAACAATGGAGGAGGATGAGTTTTCAGAAAGAAAAAGAAATCATTTCTAGATTTACTGCTAGGAAGTTCAGTAGCCCAGAGAGAATGTGGGCAATTACCACCTGGACGCCATTTTTGAGAGAGAGTAGTTGAAGTAAAATGATGATGAGGGGACAGGTGACGTGTCCCCGCATAGTGAATTAACTCTCAAGGAGGTTCAACGAGTAGAGGAAGTAGAAGTTGTAGACATGGAGGAACAAAACACTGAAGTTGTCGTGTCAGTGGCCTTTATCAACCTAGTTAGAAGGCAGCACTCTCGTTCCTCAAAAAGACTGGCAGATTTGCAGATAACCGGCCCGTCCTCAAGAAAGAAGAAAACCCTGATCTTCGTACTTGGAGGAGCTTCTCACCAAGTCTCTATGATAGTTACAGATCTCCAAGAGGTGGTGACCCCATCGATTTAGGTATGCTCCCTCCTCCCCTCCTCTCTACTCAATCTTTGATCTCTCTAGTTTGTCCTGTTGCTCCCATGACAACTCCGATCTCTTCCACCCTTGCACTAACATCCATTGATTTGTATGTTGAGGCTCAAGCTTCCCTCATTCTTGTTCCCCATCAACAAGATACCTTTTGGCAAGCTCCAGTTCCGCTTCCCACCCCAAGCATTACCTTACCCGCAAGTACTCCCTCGCAGACCCCTGCCACATCTTTCATTGCACATATACTTGGTTTTGATGAATCCAATCCTTCCCTAGCTGTTAGCACATTTTTTGCTGGTCCTTCTTTCCCTGATGCATCCCCCTTTTTCCCACTTTTTTCTCTGACCACTCTTGCGCAACCAATTAAGACCAATTTTGGAGGCTCTATATTCTCTTTTCCCTTTGTCATCCCCCTAGTGATGCATTCACAGGTCAAGCTATTTCAACCCCTGAGACTTTTCATTAGCAGATTTCCCACTCCAAGGTGGCCCGCGCTCATCGTGCACAAAAGAGAAAGGAGAAAGACAGCCAAAAGCCTGCCCAACCATACATTTAGATGCATTTCAATGAAGAAAGTCAGAGCCTCCTCTATGCAAATTTGTTCCTAGAGGTCGACAAGCCAACGAACCAGATGAATCCAAATGATTATTCCATGTATGTAGTTGAAATAGACTTAAGGCACACCACCCCATTAGATAAGGTGGAAATGATGGAAGAGACATTAAAGGCGGTATCCTCTGATTTCATTAAAAAGAGTCAACGCCTTGACAAAATGCAAGACGATCTTGGACGCCTCAAAGAATCTCTAGATCAAAAGAGAAAGGAGGATAAAGAAAGGAGTTCAGAGATCAATCACCTACAAACCTTGTTATCACAAGTAAATTCTGAGAAAGAGAAGCTCCAGGTCACCTTGAACAATGTAGCCTCCTAGGTGCAAGAGCAGTAGTTGGCGAGGAGCGTGCTAGTGAAAGAGCTCAAAGATAAAGAGCAGGAGCTGCAGTAGTTGAGAGCAAGCTCTAGAGACACAACACAGTATCAAGCTCAGTTGTGGGAGGAAGTTTGTTTAAAAGAAGAATATTCTCAAAATTTGAGTAGTGCACAGGTCACTCTTTCAGAGGAAAGAGAAAAATTTGAAGCAATAAAATTGGAAATATAGGATAACTTGGCTCAGACCGAAAGAGAGCTCCAAAGTGCAAGGCAATCAATAGAACAAAATCATGAATCCATGGTGCGGCTTTGTGAAACTTTGTAGGATAAAGGCACAAGAATCATCTACCTCGAGCATACAAGGAAAGTGGAAGTAGAAAGAAGTAAATAATTATATGCAGAGATAAGAGTGAGGGACGATGAAATCATGCACTTATCTCAAAGTGCTTCCCTTCCCGTGGTCTCAAAAAATTTCTCCCTGTTGAAATGTGGTGACTGATCAGCAAAGTACTGTACACTCTGCACGTATCCTCGCCGGGGTCCGGGGCCGGGCCGGGCCCCGGGCAGGGGTTCGGGGGCGGCAGCCCCCGAGAAAGCGGGGGTTCGGGGGTGGCAGCCCCCGAGAAAAAAAAAATTTGCCGTTTTTGTTGATGAAAACCGACATTGTAATAAAACCCTAAAAAGGCCGACTTTGTTTGTTGCCCTAAAAATGCATGTTATAAGTGGCTGGGATGCTTAAGGCATTGTAAGGTTGATGTACTATTTTTGCTGGATAATAAGAAAGATTGGACGGCTATGTATGGTGGACGTAACCCATTCTGGGTGAACCACGTTAAATCTCTGTGTTATCTGTGTCCTGTTTTATTTCTTTATCTTTTGTATTTAAATCTGCATATAATTGTTAGTTCATATTTGCTTCGGATCTGCTTGAAACCCTAACACTCCCTTGTTATCCAATAATTATATGTTTCTCACTGGAGAAGGTTAAACAATTGTATCCCTCCTTGCGACCCGTTTTGAGTTTTATGGTTGATGCATAGTCTCTTTGCGTTGGGGCAGGTAATCTCATAATAGGGTCACTCAATCCATTGGCCACAGGGTTCATGACGCTCAAAGATTAATCAAATGGATTTATACCACTTCTGATGATGAGTTATCAGCCAAAGGAGTCATTGACCGCAAGCAATTAACTAGAAGGGCAAATCCTTTTGTCAACCATCATAGGGTGGCCATCCAGATAATGTCATTATTAAATTCCCTAAGGATCTTCATCCCAGATATCAAGCAACCCATAGAGCATTTTGTGCACCATTGCCTACCTTCGCCCTTTGTTTCTGATCGTTCTGTTTTGGAGATTGCGCAAATCGTGAGCCAAATTGAACAACAACAAGATCAGACTTTTCTCTAGCATCTTAGTGTTCCCTCATTTTCCCATGAAATCAAGGGTCTCCTACATCCTCTTGCTCAACTCTATGCCTTACTTAAGATGGTCTATGAGGAGCCAACAAGCTTTCCATTTGATGAAGTTATTTGTTTAGACCAAAATCGCCAGATTCTGGAATCTCAAGTGTTTCCCTTGGAGGATGATTGGCTTCCGTTGTAGAAAGTTTTGGACCTACTCTCCCCTATTCAAGCATAGGTCTAGTCTGCAAGCTAGCAAATTTTGGGTATCAACATTCTGCAAGCAGAATTTTCCCCTTAGTCACCAGAAGTATGGATATTTTATCCATGTTTTATTTATGTAGGGATATTTTTTGGTTTAAGTGTTCATTTTTCCTCCAGCCATTTTGTTGTCTTTTTTGCACATGCCACGTGGTGTCATGATGTTCCTTCTAGTGGCTAGCCTTTCTCCCTTGAGTTTTGACAAAGCGCGGGGCTGTAGTGTGGCTTTGATTCTTTTCCTAACATTCGCGCTTGGGCCCACCTTTTTGTATGGCAACCTCAAAGAACACTTGGCCTTCTTCCATTCATTTTCGACTTCCTCCTTCTACATCCAATTTTGAACTCCCTCTAAGCTAACACGTGTCATTGGCTTTGTTGTAGACTGTGAGATGCAGGTACAAGGATCACCATGATGCTTTGTCAAGGATCATAACAAAATGTCATTTCGTCTTTTTTATGCATGCATTTATGGAGCCGCCACATAGGAATTCTAATAGGATGTTGTTTTGAGAGTTTTCTCTCGTGTTCTCAGTCTTGTGGCCGTTGGGTCTCCTCGACTATATATAGTCTTTCCTTTTTTGTTTAAAGCTGGAGGAGGAGAAGAATTTTTAGACTCTGATTCTATGAATCAGGCCTTTATGTTAATCATTTTCTGAGACTCTGAATATATCAAATTGTGCTTGTGGCCTTTACGGTGATTTGTTTCTCAGTATAAGGGATTATCTTCTGTGCATTTCATGATTCGGTGAACTTTTACAATATATTATGTGAGACTCTACGAATTAAACTATGTTTTTAAACTTGTTATCTATTAGATAAATGGTGTACATTGTATTATGTCAAAATGGGTGATTGTTTAAGTTTCTTTTTTGATCTTTTGGGCATGTAGATTGTTGAATGAGCCTTAAAACTGCAAATATCTGAGTTTTTTGTGCTCTAAGTATTCCAAAATATCCTTTAGCGCATCATTTAGAATAGTTTTGCTTTCAAGTTTTCTCTCTCCCTTTTTCTCCCCTCATTTATGAAGAGCCGACTTCTAAAACGTGGAGGTTACTCAATGATTTTCATGTAGGTCCCCCATTCATTGAGTTTCCCATAAGTTTGTTTGCATAAGATGTAAAATTCATAGTCAACAAAAACTAAAGTGAGAAAAGGGTGTTTTAAATTAAAATCTCCCAAAACCTTCAACTCACCCGAAGTTTTAAAAGGAAGACATTTTCATCGAGGGGAATTTAACGTTAAAATTTAATATGATTGTTAAATTAATTTATTTAATTTTTCAAAATGATTATTAAAAGTGGAATTCATTGTTTGCAGGATAACATCGGGAAGAGATAGAGTATTAACTTGAAGCGCAAATTGTAGAAGCGACCGTGAGCGACGTCGGAAGAGGAAATGAAGAATGCAATGCGAAGCGCAGGGTCGAAGCGAGGCACGAAGAAGCGCGCCATCACTAACCACAAAGTCAAATTCCATCATCCAGACCGAAGACAAAGAACACTCAAGTACCTACTTAGTAAAGCAACACTAACATTCCATTTGACAAAGTGGGTTATGCTTCTCAGCAAATTTGACATAGAGTATGTGGATGAAAAAGTAATCAAAGGATAGGTCATTGCCAATCAATTCGCCGAAGTGCCACTCATAGGATATCATCCACTCATTTCAAATTTTCTAGATGAGGAGATCTTCATAGTCATGCCAACACAATAATGGAAGCTATATTTTGATGGATCATATGCTAGGCATGGTTCAAGAGTTGGCACTCTTTTTATCACTCCTCAAGCTGATAGCATTCCCAAATCATACAAGCTTATATTCCCATGCATGAATAACATAGGAGAGTATGAAGCCTTGATCACATGACTAAGAATGGTCATACAATGGAACTTAAAGGAGCTATAGGTCTATGGTGATTCACAACTGGTAATTCAACAAGTCAATGATGAATACCAAAATAAGGATGACAAGCTCATGCCTTACAAGAAAATGGTTGATAGCTTCAAATATTTATTCAGAGCTATCACTTTTGAGAATATTCCTTGAGATCAAAACAAAGTTGTAGATGCAATGGCTACAATAGCCTCTCTCCTCGATCTTCCACAAAATTCAACATGCTACGAGTTCTTAGTGGAACATGCTATGAGATGGTATGTCAACTCATTAGTCCTGATTCCCCATGGTATGGTGAATTCTACACTTACCAACATGACCAAATCCTTCCACCACACCAATCAAACAATCAACAAAAAATCCTCATATGCCAATCCACCCAATACACCATCATTGTCGAAACCCTATATCGACGAGGTCTCAATGGTACTCCCCTTTGATGTTTAGAGAAAGGTGAGGTGACCACATCTTTAGAAGAAGTACATGAAGGTATCTATGGGGCTCATTCAAGTGGCCCTTCATTGACTAAAAAGATCATGCGGGTAGGATACTATTGGCCCTCCATGGAAAAATACTCATACTAATTTGTCAGAAAGTACAAAAAGTGCCAAGTTCACAGAGATTTGATACATGCACCAGCAAAATAACTTCAACTGATCACAAAAACATGGTCCTTTTGTCAGTGGGGACTTGACCTTGTGGGTAAAATCCATCCATGTTCATCCAATGGTCACAATTTCATCATTACCACCACATAATACTTCACCAAGTGGATCAAAGACATTCCACTTACACTAGTAACCAACAAGAAGATCACTTCGTTTATCTTAAACTACATCATCTCTCGGTATGGTGTACCCATGTTCATCATCACAGATAACGGGCTTCCTTTCAAAAATTAGGATGTTTGCGAACTCTATGAGAAGTTTCATATCCAACATCGTTTTCCATCCCATACTACCCACAAGGAAATGGTCAAGTAGAAGTCTCAAACAAGAACATATTGAGGATCCTAAAGAAGATAGTCAATGATGCTAGTCATGATTGGCACAATTTCTAAATCCTGCACTTGGGAATATAGAACTAGCATTTGAACCCCCATAGGCACAACCCCATAATCACTTATTTATGGAGCAGAGGCTATCCTGCCTATTGAGGTAGAATTACCATCCCTATGGGTTTCCTTTCACAATTTGATTACTCATGAAGAGTATCGAGTCTTATGTCTTTAGGACTTGGAATTGCTCTATGAGAAGAGACAAGCTGCCTACAATCACCTAAAAGCATATCAACAACGCATGAGCTGATGCTACAATCATAGAGTCAAACCTCTCACATTTGAGGTAGGAGATCTTGTTCTTAGAGATAATCCTCACAATCAACTAAATAGAGAACATCAAGGCAAATTTGAATCCAATTGGCTAGGTCCATACATCATCATTGCAGTCTTCGGGTCTAGGCCATATCAATTAGCAGCTTCAGAAGGAGAACCAATAGAATATCCAATCAACAACATGCATCTCAAAAAAATTCATACATAAGTTGTGTAGAGCATCGGGCTCATCAAATATCAGAAAATAACAAAAAAAATTAAGAAAAAGTCCTGAGAAAAAAAATGTACAAAAAAAAAGAAAAAAAATCAAGAAATTAGTAAAGAAAAACCATTCATCCAAACAGTGAAAACCACTTTGGTGGCGCCTTGGAAAATTATGTTGGCAATTGACACTCATTTGATTGGTTCCATATGTTGTTATTGATGGCAACGTGTTCCGACTTCATTCTTTGGTTTGGTACTTCACCGACAGACACTTCACCGGCACCGAGAGGTATCTTCACCGGTAGGAAGGACTCTATGGATATCGACATTGAAGGTAGACATGATTTGCAGATCAGGCAAGGATAATAACCGGCAAACACGGTACCGGTAAAGGAGGTCGTCATCATTGGCAGATCCGACAATCAGAAATTCATTTTGTTATTTATGTATATATGTAATGAGCCGACATGTATAATCATTTTGTATTATCAATGTAAGTCGACATAAGTCATGAAGGATTGTAAGGGTATATAGGTTGGTTATTAAATCATTTTGATTAGAGAAGAAGATGAAGTTGTGTGATTAGATTAGTAATGCGAAGATTTTGTGTATGAGGACATTTGTGTATGAGATCAATATTTTGTAATGATCTGTAGATGATTTTGGATGCACTCATAGAGCGAAGGTTATTCAGGTAAGGGTTTAGGGTTTCAGAACTGGAATAGTCAGATCTTGAATTGGAACTCAATCTAGCATAGCAGATGCATTAAATGAGTTATGTTGTATGTTTTATTATTCAAAGTGATTGTAGTCAACGAGACTCCTTTGTGTTGAGCAATGTGCTCTAGGTTGTAAGCCTTCCTACATGTGCAAGCCTCCATATTATGTAATATCTATTCATATGGCCAGTGGATTGATATTGTGGGTCACAAATCCAACCGTGGTTTTTCCTCTTTGATTTTTTCCATGTATAAACTCTCTGTGTTATGGTATTCATTTGTGTGATTGGTTCATTGATTACTTTACTTCTTTCAATTATATATGTACTAGTATACCGGTTGGTGAATGCATGTTATAATAAGGTTAAAATTGAACATTCTGACATAACACTGGTTCACCCCCCCTCTCAGTGTTCTTGGATTCCAACAATTGGTATCAAAGCTTTGTGCCTCAGAGGAAGTCTAACAGTTTGAGGGAGATCCTGAATCCAGAATCCATGGAAATGAGTATGGAGAAGCAACTTGAGGTAGCACTTGAAGATTATGATGTTGAAAGGATGAAGAACTTGAAGTTACAAGATGAATTAAATTTTGCAAAGGAATTCATTCTTATCCTACAAGAGAGGTTGTCATTTGTTCAAGCTAGGAGGAAGGAACTTCTGCAAAATCAGTATAATGAAGAGAAAGATGCCCTTAATGAAAAATGTCAAAAACAAAGTCAAGAGAATGTTGCCATGAGGAATGAAATTCAAGCCCTAACTATGAGGATGTCAAAGGAGATTGAAGACTGGAATATGAAAGAAGAAAACCTTGGGAGATCTCTGAAAGACAGATTTGAAGAATGCATCTAGTTGGATCATGAAAATGATGTGTTGAGAACAGAATTAGTACAATCCCAAAGCAATGAACAAAAACTTGAAAGACAGATGATAATCCTAAGAGATGATCTAGCTATTGCAAATGAGTACAGGGACAAATTCAAGGTAAGTTCAGCATAGCCTGATGAACTATTGAAAAGCCAAAGATATAACGAAGGTTCCAGTGGACTTGGATTTGAAGAAGGTCAAAGCTCCAATACAACAAATGAAGATCAGAACAACCAGAACTAGAGGACACCGATAAGGCAACTCAATGCTTACAAATTCAATGGTAGATGCTTTATTTGAAATAAATCTGGTCATATGACTAGGCAATGTAGAAATAAAGCAAATCAGAACTATAATTCTACTCCCGGTCAATGTTCCAAATGCAATAAGTATGGTCATAAGACAAAAGATTGTAGAATGAATGTAAAATGTCATGCATGTGGAATGTTTGGACATATGGCTAATCAGTGCAGGTCAAGGAATTATTCTGGTTATAAAAAAGTAATTCAAAAGAACAATATTACATATTATGTATGCAATAAGATTGGACACATAGCCAAGTTTTGTAGAAGCAAAAATCCATTGGTTAGCAATGATGAATCAAATAATAAAGGGAAAGAGAAGATCAATGAAATCTGGCAAGACCATACCAAGAAATGGGTTAGGAAGTTAGATGATCAATCAACAAATGGAATTGCTTCGGTTACTCAACCGACAGAGGAGATTGCTCCTGCACTAGCAGGAAGCTCATTTGATAACTAAGGCAAATGCCTTAGGGGTAGGAAAATTTCATGAAAATGTTGCATAAACCCCAGGAAGGAGTTCTGGAAGAAATTCCAGACATTAGAAAAGGTTTATCCGGCATGGAGATGTCCGACTATGATCCGGTATGTTCCATCAGAAGGCATTCATATCAAAGATGGATTAGGGTTTTTTGAAGGTTAAAATATTGAATCCACTTCATTTTTTATCATCATGCATTCAGAGTGATTAAGAGCGATACAAAGTGAGTCTAAGGCAATTCAGAGCGATCAAAACTCTTCATCACCGATTCCACCAACACTTGGGAGAGTTCTCTAAGGTTATTCACCGGCAACCATTTCTTAGGTATTTATCGCAATCATCTCTCATCATGGAAGTTGGATCATCCTTTGCACCTACTTTCATTGCAAATACAACTGTTGTCGAGGTTAAGGATCATCCCAGGCCAATTTTCAAGCAATGTCCACATATTGTCACCTTGGATAATTCGGTAGGTGCATTTTCACGTGTTCCAGAAAGAGTTGTTTATGTGGAAGATGTCAGAGCATATATTCATTGCCACATTGAGGATATGGGTACCAATGACATCAAGAATCTGTACATGAACGAGTTGATTGGTGACTATGGAAAGATTAAACCCTAGTATAAGCACATTGAAGATCTAGGGTTTATTGGAATTCTTGATATCCCGAAATTTGAAGATGAGATCGTCTGATATGTACTGAGAAGAGTTCATGGAGAATTCATTTGGTTGGAGAGGCCATATAATATCTCAAAGGAGGCCATTAGAACCATCATCATCTTTCCACAGATTGGTCAACGTCCGGAAAAAAAGATTTCAAATGATCAAGTTAACAAACTCACAGGTGCAACTTCAGACTGGCGATCGATGAGGGTCAGCACCATCACTGATTGTGACATCAGATTTGGCAACATGATCATTGGGTATAAGGGAACTCAATCCAACTGTCTCAATTTTGTTTCTAGCTCCTGCATAGATGTCGCACATAAAATTATGAGGGAAAATGAGAAAATAGATCTATGTGGATGGATGAATAATGAGTTGATCATTAACCTTGGAAAGATTAAAGGAAAGAAAAAGGAGATATTCCGATATGGGAATCTCATTATCTGCTTAATGCTATTTTTCCTTAATAAAACTCCCAGTTTTGGAAAGAGAGTGGGAATTTGACATCTTGGTAGGTAGACAATTGAAGCAATCTATTGCTAGCTTGGGAAGCCTACGAGATGATAAGGTTTGGGGTTATTTCAAGGCATTTCAAAAAGCAATGAAATCTAGAGAGAGGGTTCCTAAACACATTGTTGACAAATACTCAACCAAGATTTGTTTTTTTGTCAAAAAGGATGAAACCTTAATGGAAGTAGTTAAACCCTGGAAGACATGGATAGAGGAGATGGGGTATGAGGTTGATGTTGTGATTCCGGATGCTTATGCTAAAATGTTGATTGATGCTCCAATTGATGAGGCTAAAAAGTCCTTTGGTACTGCAAAGCAAAAGAAGCAAGAGGTTCAAACTGAATTCAATCAGAACAAGAGGGAGAAACAACAAGGTAAGGCCATCAAATTTGTTGAAAAAGTATCCCAAGACATTAAGGCCTTAATGGAAGTTGTTCTGGCAAAAGGAAGGAAGAGGAAAGATCCTAAAATCTTCATTGAGCCTATTCCATCATACTCTAGAACTGAAGATGATACTCCTTTAGCATTCAAGAGTGTATTGAGAAAGAAAGGTGAGGAGTCTAAGGAGGAAGCAAGGAAGCAACCGGTAAGAAAGGTCACAATAAGGTATCCTCCAGCAAACCTGAAAATAAAAGAGCTCCAAAGGAAACATCTCTTACACCTTTTGCACCATCCGGTACTGGCAAAAGAAAGAAGAAGGAAGACATTGACCTTGCTATTGTAACTGGTAATGTATTTATAATCCCTCCTAAGACTTGTGCAGAGCTGATAGATGAAATCACCAAGGATGGAATTTAAAAAAATATACAATACTATTATGAGAACTTAGATGATGATGAGCAAAAAGAAATTGAGGAAGCAGCCTTGTTACACCTAGATATATTTAAGAAGGCTTTGCTAGAAATTGAAAAGCAAATACTGACACAACTGTATAATAATCTAGATGCTAGGAGATTATCCACCATGGAGGAGGAAAAGCGCATAAAAATTCAAGATTTATTAACTACTTGTGGCTCAATTAATCCAAATGAATTGGATATGACCCTTGAAGTTGCAGATAGAACAATTTTCCGCAGCAAGCACATGATAATTAGCCTTATGGCAAGCAGGGTTAATGAAATAATCAATGAAACCCACAAGGCATGGGTACAATTATTTGTTGATAACCTTGGTTTCTTCTCTTCACCGAAAGCCAAGACTAAGGCCACTGACATCCTGGCTGAAGGGAAAGGGAAAGGTATAGTGGGTGCCTCACCCATAATTTTGAAAGATTCTAAGGAATTGGATGTAGAGCCCCTGACAAAATCTAATGTACAAGACAAAGAGGAGATATCGACAAAAGTAGATAACATATATATACCGACAAATACACAAAATGTACAAGTTACAAATGTTGAGGACAATAGTCCTCCGAATTAGAATGTATAGGTTGAGGATATAGTTAATGTGGAACCGACAGTAATAGATACTACACCAAGTGGTGAAGCCACCGGTGCAAAAGAGGATGTTATTAATGATAATAAACCATCAGAGGAAAAGGGAGAGGAATCTGGTAGGGAACTAGTAGCCAACATGTCTTTGTTGTCAATTGACACCTCCTAGGTAGAGCAGAAGAGCATAACTAAGATGAGTTCTATTGAGCTCATGATTATTGGTGCTCAAAACATGATGAAGGAAGGATCAGTGGACAAGGGAATAATTAATCAGTCAATTCCAGTTTTGCACAGACTTGTCCCGGAGTGCCAGTTTGACAAAAGAGCAAGCCCATCCGGCAAGCTCAAAATAATTGTTGAGCACATTTCTAAGGATTTTCTATCATTGCAGCAAATATCTAACCGACGGGCATTGGAAAGATTCACTCAAGCTAAGAGAGCCACTTTTGATCAATTGATTGAATCAGAGAAGAAAGAGATTTCTGGGAAATTGAAGTTAATTGATAATGCTTTAAGGCAATGTACAAATATATACAGAGTATGTTGTAACACCAGATTACTTACTACAAATATAGATAAAGGCATTAAAGATTCTCAGGATAAAATTGTAGGTATAGTCAATTCTTTTGATGGTTCCAATTCTTTGACTACATCTATTGATGGGTAGATTTTGTTGTTAGAAGCTCAAATTTCAGCTCTTGAAAGGGAAATAGGCAAAATCATAAGGAGAGATAAAGGGCTCAGAGGATTGGTGAGTCCCCGGTTGGACTCCTTGAGTGTACATAAAAAGGAAAGCATAGATATGATTGGCAAGCCCACACCGACAAAGCTTAAGGAGAAAGAGTCTCATGCTCATATGCTTAATAGACTTGTATCAGTATCTGACAAATTCAAATCCGATTGGGACACTTATCTAGAGCTTTTGGAGAAAGCCTATCGGTAAGGTGTTTTGGGATAGATTCTTTGTACAAAATTTCAATCTTCATTTCTGGTTTTTGGTGTTTTTTTTGGCATTGATGTCAAAGGGGGAGGTATAGGTGAAAAATAAATCCTTGACATCAAGAGATAAGGAGTATTTGTACAGAGCATGATTACAAATGAATATTCATCTCAGAGAGAGAAGGGTGAATCCGATAGATAGAAACCATTATCATTTTTCACATGAGTGTTGCCATTGATTACAAATGAATATTCATCTTAGAGAGAGAAGGGTGAATCCGACAGTTAGAAACCATTATCATTTTTCACATGAGTGTTGCCATCAATGCCAAAGGGGGAGATTGTTGGAAATTGACACTCATTTGGTTGGTTTAATATGTTTTCAGTGATGGCAACATGTTCCAACTTCATTCTTTGGTTTGGTACTTCACCGGCATCGGCAGGTGTCTTCACTGGTAGGAAGGACTCTATGGGTATCAAAATTTGAAGGCCGACATGATTTGCAGATCAGGCAAGGATAATAATCGGAAAATAGGGTACTGGTATAGGAGGTCAACATCATTGGTGGATCTGGAAATCGAAAATTCATTTTGTTATTTATGTATATATGTAATGAGCCGACATGTATAATCATTTTTTATTATCTATGTAAGCTGACATAAGTCATGAAGGATTGTAAGGGTATATAGGTCAGTTATTAGATCATTTTGATTAGAGAAGAAGATGAAGTTGTTTGAATAGATTAGTAATGCGAAGATTATGTGCATGAGGACATTTGTGTATGAGATCAATATTTTGTAATGATTTGTAGATGATTTTGGATGCACTCACAGAGCGAAAGTTACTTCGGTAAGGGTTTGGGGTTTTAGAACTGAAATAGTCAGAGCTTGAATCGGAACTCGATTTGGCATAGCAGATGCATTAAATGAGTTTAGTTGTATGTTTCATTATTCAAAGTGACTATAGTCAGTGAGACTCCTTTGTGTTGAGTAGTGTACTCTAGGCTGTAAGGCTTCCTGCATGTGCATGTAATGCCCCACCAGGAACCCTAAAAGAAAACAACACAACTAGGCAACTAAAGGGTGAAATTTTTTTTTTTTAAAGATTAAGTGCATTAATTATAACTGTATGAGGGAAAAGCGGGTCAATAGAGCTTGAAATGTGAAAAATGAAGCCTAAGGAGCCTTGCTCACACACCCACAGGACTTCTTGGTGCAAGCTATGGAGTCATGAAGTATGGCTCAGCTTCCCAAGGTTGGTTCTATGGTTCTCTATCTCACAAGGTCCCTCAAACCAATTTCTTTGCTCTCAGATCACTGAGCAAAGTGGTTTAGGGATAACAAATGCAAGAACGAGGGATGCTTTGGTTGATTTTAAGATGAAATGTATCCTAAGCTATGCATGATCCTATAAATGCAATAAACTAGATTATAAAATGACAAGATTAGTAACAAGACTATCCTAGCATGATATACTAATCTATGATTAAGCTAAATGATAAGGAAAATGCTCTAAACATGCATATTTAGATTAATTCCTATTGAAAAGAGAGGCTAAATGATGAGCACAAATGATATATTAAATATTGGATGGATTTTAGTATAAGTATGATGCTAAAGACTTGGATGATTCAAAATGGAGGATGGAGAGCTCTATTTATAGCAAAAATAGGGCAATGAATGGCCAAGATTGAAAGAGATAATCAAGGGTTGAGTTTGAAAGTTGGGAATCCACGTTTGCAATTGGCACCAATGAAATGGTGACAAATGTCAACATAAGACTGGTGGAGAGAAGATGTAAGAAGCATTAAATGCTTGAGAAGACCCCATGGTTATCTTAGGGGGTAAGGGTTATGGTTAAGTTAGGATTACCCATTGGATAAAGCTTTTATCCAAAGGATAAACTCTTGTGCAAAGGATTAAGGATAACCATGGTCAAAGCAATAAATGCTTGATGAGACCCTTGGGTTACATGGAGGTTGAGTTCAGGGAAATTCTTTAATCATGCTAGACGGTTGAGTTAACCATTAATGGTTTGGGAGACTTGCAAAGTTAAGTGGTTGAAGCCTTTAAGGTTTTTCAAAAACTTTGAGGGTTTGAGAAGTGACTTCCCCTTGCTTAGGGATGTGACAATATTTAGAAGATGGGTTAGGTTAATTTAGAAGTGATTAGAAGAGTCTAGAAGGGGGGTTAGGAATAGGGTTTAGGAAGCAAGTGGGAGATGTAGGATTTTGCAAGTGGATGAAGGGATAATAGGATTTAATTGAATAAAATGAATTTAATTCAATTTGGTTGTAATTGGGGAAATTAAATAAATTAGATTTATTCAATTTAGGATAAACTATTTAATTAAATTTGAATTTAATTAAAAGTGGATAGGGGATTTAATAGGATAAAATGGTAAAAGAGGTCTACTGAATTTCATTAAATAAATGGAGTAATTTACTTAATTAAATAGAGGAATGTGAGTAATTCAATTAAATTGGATTTAATTAAATAGAGAAATGAACATAAGATATTTATTTAGGAATATGGTCATTTTTATACGTCTACAATAATAACAACAAGTTTGATAACACAGCAGAAGTCTAACACATGATTTCCTAAGGGTTACCAATGAATATTAAATTCGCAGATTATATTAACACCATGGTTAATCCAATTAGGAAAATTAAATGCTTAAGATAAAACCTACACATACATCTAAATTTCATAATGAAAGAATCAAAGTATTCCAATGCATTTATTTATCCATAAACCATTTATACCAAAGATCAAAGCAACTGAATTAGCATACATTTCACTGATATAATATTACAATATCCATAAATACATGGCTTCCAAAAATACCACAAAATCCAAAAGTTGCAATATCAAGGTTATATAAAAGTTTGATGCAATGACCACAAGGTCTCAACTGAACAAAGATCACGAACATGAGCTGGTACATGAACCACGAACCAAGAAACACCAGTGAAGCCTTTCCTTGCATGAAGATACAATCCGGAACATCCGATGGGAAGTGACACTACCACTCGACCATGTGAACCCAAAATGGAACCACCCCACCATGCTAGGAAATAGTAGACGACCCTCAAGAAAGCAAAATAAGACAAGTACAAAAGAACTACATGAATCTGCAAACATCCATGTGACTCAACTCACAAACACTAGTGACTCTAAGGAGAGAGTGTCATCGCATGACTTTTGGTGGTTACCCTGGTAGGCCTCCATAGGTCCCGACCCCCATCTTTGTCGGATATTTCATGATGATACAGTGTGCAGATACGAGATTCTGTGGCAGGAGTTTCTGGATTTGGACTATGCACCTCTTCCATCGGTACTGGCAGGTTTTGTAGGTGGTTTTCTATATCTCGACCGTCGGTCGAAGGGACTATCTGTGGGATGGGGACTGGTGTTGGAGGAGATGGTGACACAGGGCCGCAGGTTCGCATGGGGATCGGCTATGTTTGCCCGTTTGTATAGGGACTTGCATGAGGTAGTCTACCTGGGTTACGACAGTTTGTCAGCTAGCATGACACTTCTACAGGTATGGTGTTGGGAGCACATTCCCACAGCTAGGCCATTAGTGGATAGAGATAGGCTTGTTGGGCATGCCTATGCATATGGATACAGGGGATTAGTTGTCTAGCGGAAGTTGGGCAAGCTGGAGCATTGGAGGAGGGTATTGGATGACATTGATACGGTCGTCTGGTGACCATATACAGGTTGTGAGGTTTGGGTTGAGGATGGGCTGGAGATGCCATACATCTTCATGACTCGATTTTTGATAGGGCGGACCCCTTTTGTGATCGAGAGATTCTTGGTTACGAGAGTTTTGCGGCAGTATGGTCGGCAGTAGGGGATACCACAGGGGACCTGTTTATATGCGCGTCGGAGGCAGGACATACCAGATTGGGGTCCGACTATTGATAGTGCAGCGGTCGTAAAGGAGTTTGTGCAGTTAGCAAGCCAGATATAGGACTATGCCTCGAAGATTTTGGATGTTGGTATGATGGATGAGTTTGCCCGATTGTTTGTAGCTTGTGTCGTAGCGAGGATATCGGATCCAGCGGAGATGCGACCCGCTTTTGATGATGATGAGGATGATGGTGGTGGAGATAGGGATGAGGGAGATGATGGAGGTGGTGGAGGATAACGAGGGAGAGGAGATCGAGGGAGGAGAGGAGATAGAGGTAGTGATAGAGGGGTGCGGGTGGAGAGAGCAGTTCGACGAGCTATGATGGAGAGAGGTAGAGGAGATTTGGCTATTGGAGCAGGGGGTGAGGGAATGGTAGGAGAGGTGATAGCAACAGTGGGAGGGACTGATGAGGTGAGATGGCCAACCCAGAGGAGGAGGATTGATGTGTTACCTCCACCAGCACCGAGGACAGGTAGAGGGACAGGGGGTACCCCTTCATAGGTACCCCTACGGGTCCGGATTCTGACTCATGTGGAGGACGCCCAGATTAGGACCCTACAGGTGATAGTGCAGCAGCTGCAAGCACAGTTATTAGCACATCAACATCAGATTACACAGCTGAACACCGAGTGTGACACTGAGATAGAGCGGCAGGGTCGAGTAGAGGAGCTCGCAGCGAGCGTGCAGAGAATGGAAACAGGTGGTCCGATGAGAGACACCTTGAGAGAGCTAGCTTTGAGAGCCCAGGAGGTGGAGTACTACCGTCGACACTATGAGGCTATAGTGCCTAGGGAGCGCCGAGTACAGAGTTTTACGCAGTCGAGATCGAGTTGATCTCGAGAGACTAGATCGTGGTCAGAGAGTAGAGGCGTGACAGGGCCATCAAGACATGATCCACCTGGAGATCAAGGGGCTGGGACTTCTACGACGAGACCATCTCCTTCAGGAGATAGTCATACTTGAGAGACGATGTCTCCATTTGTATTTTTGATCATTGGTTTTGTTGTACGGGGCACAGACATGACAGATATTGTACATTTTGATCATTTTTGATACATATATATGACACCATTTTCTTTGATCATGTGATGTGTTATGGATGCATGCTTTCTATATTCTTGTGCTTATTTTATGATGATGCAATGCTTAGATAGATGTTATGATGAAGTGAAATGTATGATTGTAAATGTATGATGTTTATGAGATGTATCTTGAAAATGAGATGTATGATTTGATATGCTGTGAGATGTATCTTGAAAATGAGATGCATGATGAAGTGAAATGCAATGATGTAAATGTATGATGTTCATGAGATGTATGATTTGATATGCTGTGAGATGTATCATGAAAATGAGATGTATGATTTAATGTGCAACTAATTGTAAAATGATATGCAACTAATTGTTTTTGGAGCATCCTCATTCTGCATTTGTCATCCAATATAACCACATGTTATTTGCTTTCGATATAAGTATCATCATTGAGCATGGATTGATCTTTGGATATGTTGAAAATTTATACAAGCATAATGGTATAATTGAACCATGATAACCTAAGAAAAATTTACATGATATTTGATTTTGCAAGATAGCACAAGCGTCAAGGTATAATTGAACCAGGACAACCAGAGTGCGGATTGCATATAAATAGACAAGATTAAACCATTTGTATGCGTAAAGTGGAATCATGTCTTCGGTGATATGTTGTGAATCACGTCTCGAGACAAATATCTACACAGTACAAATGATCGCCTCATAGACAGAAGACTAAGAAAATATTGGAGTTTCTCGATGTTCTCTAGCTTGGAAGCATTGTTGAGAAAATTTAGAGAATCCAATAATTCAAAAAGTTTAAATGCAAAAATAGTCAAGACTTTATGCAAAATGCAACATTTGGTACTTCAGAAAATCATCCATCGTATTTCTCTTGTGAATCTTTTATCAATCGATGTTTTTATTTGGGTTTGTGTAAGTTTTTGTTTGTTGGACATGGTGCTCTGAGTTTTGGAAATAGTCTTGACGGTTTGAACATGCTTGTAAGTTTTGATGATTATTGTCCCTAGCAAAGTGTACCTCTCGATGCAAGTATATACAGTGATTACCAAGCCATGGTAAAATGTGGTGAAAAGATAGATGGATAAATCAGGATAGTGACTACGTTAAGTATATCCTGAATGGATATTTGCTAAGTGTCGGGCGATGGTCGATAGTGTTTTACTACGGAGATAAGGATGTGGATATAGATAAAGGCGCTGTCCTTTCACAATAGCGCCTGTTACCAAGTTTTCACCAGTTGCTTTTATTATACCTTTTTATTTGCTTTTCCTTGATTTTTTGATTTTTCTGATTGTTTTTGACTTTTTCTGTGCATTATACTACTCAAGTGTAGTATTTCTTTAGATGAATGTTGTTAGTTGGTTCGTCAAGCACATCTCCTTCTGAAGTTGTTAGCTGATAAGCACCTGATCCATAGACTGAAATGATGGCATAGGGACCTAACTAGTTAGGTTCAAATTTCCCTTTCTTTTCTCGATCTTGCTGATTTCTTGGATTTTCCTTGAGGACTAGGTCACCAACTTTGAAATTTCGGGGAATGACCTTGTGATTGTAGCTTCTACACATGCATTGCTAATATGCTTTGAGATGAGTGTAAGCATGTTGATGTCTTTCATCTAATAGTTCCAGTTCTTGTAGTCAGTTGACTCGATACTCTTCATCTGGGATTAAGTCTTTTAGAGGGACTCTGAGAGATGAAATTTCTACCTCCAGGGGTAAAATAGCTTCTGATCCATAGACCAATGAGAAAAGTGTTGCTCCTGTAGGTGTGTGGATGCTAGTTTTGTATGCCCAAAGTGCTGGATTGAGTTGTACATGCCAATCTTTGTCTGCATCATTCACTATTTTCTTTAGTATTTTTAGTATTGTCTTGTTGGATGCTTCTGCTTGACCATTCCCCTGTGGGTAGTATGGTGTAGAGAACCGATGTTGTATTTTGAATTGTTCACATAGTTCATAAACATCTTGGTTTTTGAAAGGTCGTCCATTATCAGTGATGATGGAACTTGGAATACCATATCTCCAAATCAGATAGTTTAGGATAAAAGAGGCCATTTGTTTTCCAATCACTGTGGTCATAGGGACTGCTTCTATCCACTTGGTAAAGTATTTTGTTGCAGTTATAATGAACTTGTGTCCATGTAAAGATGAAGGATGAATTTTGCCGACCAAGTCGAGTCCCCACTGACAAAAGGGCCAGGATGTTGTAAATGGCTGCAGTTCCTGTGTTGGTGCATGTATCATATTGCCATGGATCTGGCATTTAGGACACTTTTTGGCAAAATGATAAGAATCTTTTTCCATTGTCGGCCGGTAATATCCCATTCTTCGAATCTTTTTAGCAAGAGTAGTCCCACTTGAATGTGTGCCACACATACCTTCGTGAAGCTCGTGTAAAGTGGAATCAGTTTCATTACAATCAAGGCAACGAAGAAGAGTACCATCTAGACCTCGACGGTACAAAGTATCAGTAGTAAGGGTATAATGGGCGGCTTGTCGGATAAAATTACATTTTTGGTTTCGAGATAGGTCAATGGGTAGGATGTTGTTCTTTAGATAATCATATATCGGTCCATACAAAGGAGAATCCGAACCAGTCAAGGCATAGATAACTTGGGATTCGGAGTGGTCATAGGCTGGGGAGAATAGTTGCTCTACCAGAAACTCGTAATGACTCTGTTGCTCTAGAATCTGTAGTAATGAAGCGATAGTATCCATTGCATCGGCTGCTTTGTTGTTTAACCTTGGTATTTTCTCGAAGGTGATGTGTACAAAATATTATTTGAAGTCATCCACCATTGGTTTGTAGGGTAGTAGCTTGTCATCTTTTGTCTGATAGTCATTGTTGATTTGATAGACGACTAGTTGTGAATCTCCGTAGACTTTTAATTCCGTGATTTTTCATTCTACGACCATTTTGATGCCTATAACCAATGCCTCATATTCAGCCACATTATTTGTGCATGGAAACATCACCCTATATGATCTTGGTATAGTGTGTCCTTCAAGAGTGATAAATAGAATGCCAGCACCTGAACCATGTTGTGTGTAGGATCCGTCAAAGTCTAGGGTCCATTGCTTGGTAGAAATAGCAAGAACGTCTCTGTCTGAAAATTCAATCTCCATAGTTTGTTTTCTTGGTAGTGGTTCTTTAGCTAGTTGATCTACAATTGATTGTCCTTTGATAGCTCTTCATTCTGTGTAGTGGATATCAAATTCACTGAGAATTATGAACCATTTAGCCAATCGGCCTGTAAGAGCTGCCTTGCTAAGTAGATATTTGAGAGGATCAATTTTTGCCACCAGCTTAATTGTGTGTGCTAGCATATAATGTTGGAACTTTTGAGAAGTGAAGACTACTGTTAGACAAGCCTTCTCAATGAATGTATAGTTGAGTTCATAGCCATTCAATGTCCTGTTGATGTAGTATATGGCTTGTTCCTTTCCTTGTTGATCTTCTTGTGCCAATATTGCCCCCAGTGATATATCTGTTGTTGAAATGTATAAAATGAGTGGCTTTCCTGCTATTGGTGGTACTAGAACTGGTGGGTTTATTAGATACTGCTTGATTTGATAAAAAGATTCTGCACACTTGGCTTCCCATCTAAAAGGTACATTCTCATGTAGCAAGTGATTGAATGGTAGACTTTTATCAGCTAGTTGAGCGATGAATCACCTGATTGATTGAAGTCGTCCTTGTAGAGATTGAAGCTGACTGATATTATTTGGTGGGGGCATCTCCATAATGGCTTGTACCTTTGCTGGATCCACTTCAATACCTTTAGCTAAGACTATGTAGCCTAGTAACTTGCTTGATGTAACCTCAAAAACACACTTCTTAGGGTTGAGCCTGACTTGGAATTTTTCCAATCGATCAAAAATCTTTTTTAGGATGCTAAGGTGTTCTGCTTTGGTGAAGGATTTAGCTAGTAAATCATCCACATAGTCTTCCATGAAGGTATGCATCATGTCATGAAAGATTGTTGTCATTGCTCGTTGATAAGTAGCTCCTGCGTTCTTTAAGCCAAAAGGCATAACATTCCAACAGTACGTTACCCAAGGACAGGTAAATGATGTTCTATCTTGATCTTCTAGGGCTATTTTTATTTGATTATAGCCTAAAAAACCGTCCATTAGTGAGAGCATTGCATGGCCCGCCGTGAGATCTACAATTATGTCGATACTGGGCAAAGGAAAGTCATCCTTTGGACAGGCTTTGTTGACATCTCTAAAATCAGTGCAGATTTTGATATTGCCATCTGGTTTTGATATTGGTACTATGTTGGAAATCCATTCTGCATAGTCGATGGGTTGAATGAATCCGACATCTAATAGTTTCTTTAGTTCATCTTTGACCATGAGTGCCACCTGTGGATTCATCTTTCGTAGTTTTTGCTTGACTGGCTTAACTCCTGGAGAGATGGACAAGTGATGCATGATTAAGTGTGGATCAATTCCGAGCATATCTGCGTATGATCAAGCAAAGTTAATTTGCTTTTCTTTAAAAAAAATGATAAATGCTGATCTTTCCTCCTCTGTTAGAGATTTTGCCAGGTGTATGTTTTTGGCTACTTCTGTAGTACCAATGTTGATTGATTGAGTGGGCTCAATCAATATGGGTGATCGCTCATGAAAATGTTCAGGAAGAGTGTCAAGTCTCCCATCTTTAGGTGCCTTAAAAAGGTTCACCCTCAGATGCATCCTTTATTTTTACTTTTTTGTGATCTAGAGCTGCCATTGACTGGTTTTCAGCATCAGATCTTTTATTTGGTTCATTTTTGAGACCGAGAGACTTGGCACTCCCTTGGTTGTAGACATCGTTACTTTGTTCACTGGAAGAGCCTATTTTCGGGTTAACAATACATAGGTAGTGGATAATAGATTCATCATCTGGGAAAATTGGTATATCATGTATTCCGGGTTCATCCCAGTCAATGAGGTCGGGAAAGATAAGTGGTAAGGAATCATTTGGTGGATCAAGTTCTGCTACTGTAAGTGTCAAGATAGAGATTTCATCATGATTGGTTCAGGTGTTAAAGAAGTTTAGGATTCCATCAAGGTCTTCGATGGTATCATCCTCCGTATAGACTTGTTCATAATGTTTCTACTCGCTTTCCTTAGTGTCATAGATATTTTGTGGTCCAAATTCAGGTATTCTAATTTTTGCGTTATGCTCTTCTTGAGAAAGGGACATGGAACTAGTATTTTCAATGGTATCTTTAGTAGCATTTGAGCAACTACCCCATTCATATTCATTGGAATCAGTCTTGGAGTTATCATCCCAAATCTTTTCAGTGTCGTAAACAAGTATGTTGTGTGGCGAAAATAGATCTTTAATAATTGATACCAGTTTGATAGTTTTCATTGATTCTGTTTCGGATCCTACTTCCACCTTTTGTATTTGCTCATATATTGTTCCTTCCTAGGGAGGAATAATGATATCAGGAGGTAGTTCTACTTTTTTGGATATTGGTGCTTGAATATAAGCTACTGCTGCAGATATGGCCTTCTTGTGAATGAGGAATTTCTCCTGATGTTGCTTTTGTTCTTGACGTTCACGGTCCTTGCGGATTATCTCTGCTGACTCAAATAGTGCTTCTTGTCAGGATTCTTCTTTGTACTTCTTCTTTGCTTTCCATTGAGGTTTTGGATTCTTGTGTGGTATCGTTCTTGGTAGGAAAGTGAGTTTACAGCCCAATCCTGTTTTGTCCCTACTGAGCTATGAAGGAAGGTATATTGGTTCAGTGACTCCTTCTTTGCGTTTTCCAGTAGATCATTTACCATTATATCCCATTTGTTGCATGATTAAGTAGCCCTTTCCATATAGGTGTGTTGGTAGAACTATTTCCAGAGCAGCTGCTCTGCTATCTTCTTCCTCGTCTTTGTATAACCAACTAAGGATGTCCTTTTCCTCTGATTCATGTGCTAGAGTGCCGAGTTGCATGAAGGTACCATCAAATTTGGTGATGGGCTGAGTTACCTGATGTGTTGATGTTGTAGGTAATCCATGAGATCTGGGTGATGTTGGTAAGTTAGCCAAACACATGGGTTCCAAAGAGTATTCCCCCATGCCTTGTTCTCTGATTTGCATTTTCTGCTTGAAATCTCCAGGTAATGATTCAAACTTTACCTTCTGTAGATCTGATGTTGAGGATTTTTGTTTTTCCCTATTATGAGGAACCAAACTGTCTTGGGCTGCCCCCATTGCATTACAATATTGAAATGGATTGTGATCAGCAGATATAGAGACCTCTTGTCCGTTATAGGGAAATTTGACACACTGGTGATACGTAGAAGGCAATGCTTGCATTTCATGTATCCAAGGTCGACCTAATAAAATATTGTATGTGAGGTCTATGTCTAAGACCTGACACATAGTATCTCTTTGTATGGGGCCAACTTGAATTGGTAATAATATTGTCCCTTTAGAGGATCTTTCCTCATCATCATATGCCTTTATAGTAATTTTTTTGCGTGGATCAATAGACTCCTCTGAGAAGCCTAATGCACGGATAAGTTTTAAGGTACACATATTAAATCCAGCTCCTCCATCTATCAATACTCGTTTTACTCAGTGTTTATAGACGATGACTTCAATATGGAGAAGAGTGTTATGCAGATGACTTAAGGAAGTATTATCATGCTCTAAGAAGGTGAGATTATGAGGCCCTGTCATATGAGCGACCATGGCTTGGAATTTGTTAGCATCTAGATCTTGAAGTACATTGGTTTCCAACAACGCTTGTTCCAATATGTCTTTGTGTTTTGGCGAAAGTTTCAGCAACTCTAGTATAGATATTTGAGCAAGTGTTTTGTGCAGTTGGCTGACTAAATCATATTGGATTTTTGGTATAGTGTTTGTTGTTGGTGTGTGGCCCATCAAGACATATTTCCAAGCTCTGGTTGTTACATTGATAGATTCATGATTATGCTGGTCTCGGATTGTGGTGACATTTACATGATTGTCTACAGCTGATATGTGATTGATGGTGTTATTGTAGATGTGATTGATACGAGCTCCATGTGTATCATTTGAGGTTGAAGCTCCATCTTTGTTGTAGTTTGGAAGAGGATTTTTAAAGGCTCCATGGTCACCATTTGTCTTGAGACCATCCACTGTTAAATCACCTCTATAAATCATGTCTTGAACAATGTTTTTCAATCTCATGCAATCGTTCATTTGATGACCTTTGTTGCGATGAAAATCACAAAAGTGTGAGTCATTCCACCAAGGTGGTTTGATTTGTGGTTCATAGTTGTTGATTGCGGGCAAAGAGATAATCATGTTTGCGAGGAGTTCTCTGAATGTTGACTCCAGTGATTGTCCTAGTGGTGTGAAGACACACTTTTGGAAATTGTTGGTGCCAACTCGTGAACTGTTATTAGGTCCTCAATTTGTGGTAATGTTTTGAGTATTGTTTGTGTTGTTTGTGTTGGGTTGACCTTGATTGGTATTCGATGTGTATGTGTTAGCGTCCAGGTTAGCACCTTTGGAGTTCTTTGTAGCTTGAGGATTTCCTGATAATGCGAGCACTGGTTGTTTAGATTTCAGATCATGTGATTCATTGCCTCCTTCGTTTCCATTGTTTTTGTTTCGAGTCCAGAATCTAGATTTGTCTAAGTTGTTGTTATTTTGGTTATTGTAGTTTGATGAACCTGTTCCTTCTTTGAATAATTTTAGCGTTCCTTTCTTGACACATGCTTCTTCTACTTGAATGTCGTTTTCAATCAGTTTAGCGAAAGACGGTATGCATTGGAGTTTGAACATGTAAATCATCTCACCATTCAAGTTGTCGATGAAAATTTCCATTTTCTCTTTTTTCGGAAATATCTCGAGGATATCGTGAAACCATGCGTCGCCAACGTTGAAGGAATACCATGAATGTTTCATTGTTTTTCTGTTTGGTGTTACAGACGTCTGGCATGGTTATAGCATGTTGAATGTTATAGGAATATTGAGTGATGAATTTGTTGACTAGTTTGTCAAATTATCTGACAGAGGTGTGATTTTGGATAACCATTCCATTGTTTGTCCTCCCAAACTTCTTGGGAATAACCTCATCAGATAGGTGTCGTCATGAGCAAATTCAAGACTCATGGTACAAAATTCTCTAACGTGATTGCGGGGATCCCTTTTCCCATCGTATTTGTCAAATTTAGGTACGTCTGAATTTGGAGGAAAAGGGATCATGTGCAAGCTTCTGTCAAATGGATACGGACAAATTTCATTTAGTGAGTACTGTACTGTGGTCCCTTGTTGCATATCTTGCATTTGTCTTTGTAGCATTTGCATTTGTTGAGTAAGCGCAACCAAAGGTGCATTGTTTTGCCGAGGGAAGAGTTCTTCCCTTGCATTAATCCTAGGTTGAAGTGGTGTATGGAACGGTATGTTTTGCCCGGGGATGTGTTGTTCAGGAATTTCTTGCTCAGGGTCACATCCATCTTCTTCTCTTTGTCTTTCTTGATATTCGTAATTTTGAGATCTTGTTCGAAAAATGTCTGGGTCAAGGTCCTCAGGAATTTTAACTCCTTTGCTTGTGAGCATGAGCAAGTATTTTTCCTTGTCATTTTCCATGAATCTTTCCACAAGTTTTTGGAACGAAGCACTTCCTTGGCATTCCTAAAGAAGTTCCTCAGAAATTTCAGTATCCTCTAGGTGTGGACCTTCAAAAGGATTTGATAACCTCTTATTCATATTGGATTCTGCTTGTGCCTCGCTTTGTTTGTTTTGTTGAGAGCGAGTAACAGACAGTTTAGTAGAAGCTTTCTGTGATAAAGGGGACAAAATCTTCTTCGATATGTTGCTCGGGGGTTGGTGGTTCAAATCGAGGTGTGTTGTGAGTGATGCACTCATCGGGAAAGAATGTCGGATTGATCTTTCCTCCATGGTTTATGATTTGACTAAATGCGGATTTTTGACAATATGCCCCAGTCTTCCAAGGCTCCTTGTCAAATTCGCTGGATTTGTTCTGGATATAAAGTTTGACGTGATGAAGGAATGTTCGATGAGATTTGAAGAGTTAATGATTGATGTATAAAAATTTATTTCTTTTGACAAATTTGGAAAAACTTGGTTGTTGTTTCTTCAACGTGGTGTTACAATAAATATTCTTTCTTCTCAGAATATGGGGATTAGTCATGCATAAGTGATTTAATGATTTCCTTTGAATTGTTTTGGATTTAATTGATCTTGTTTTGAAAACTCAAGTTTTACTTTATCAAAGTGAAGGTTTAGATGCCCCCTCACGACAAAGCGTGTCAAATGATATGGATAAAGTCTCCTGATATAGAAACTTGATTTAACAACCTGAGATTTTGAACAAGTGTTTTTGAGATATAATCCGTGAGATAATAAAGGACCTATTTGTCATTTGCGATGATGTTTCCTGATTTTGATAGGATAGATATGTTTATCGTGTGATCAATTTTGGATTTTGGACAACTTTTGTTTTGACACGAAATTTGCTCAAGAAATAGTTTTTAAAGCTCTGTTTTTGATACTCTGGTTTGACGAAAATGAAGCTGATGAAAGGATGTTCCCAAAAATGCTTTCTAAATTTTCAAAATTTTCCACTATTTTGCCCCCTATTTTTCTGGGTTTGATCACGCGCTAAAACAAAGACTAAATGTGCTACAGAAATTTCTTGATGCGCTAAGGGAAAGACCCCACGCGCTAGGCTGCCCCAGTCTACGCGCTAATTGGTTAAGACTGTTAAAATTTGTTTTCTATTTTTTCCTAAAAGATCATGCGTTAGCATGGGCCTTCCATGCGCTAACTGATAAACTTGATGTGCTAGAGATTGACTCCCACACGCTAATCTAATGCTTTGATGTGCTAGACTATTTTTCGGATGCGCTAACTGTTTTAACGCTGTTTTTAAATTTTGGTAAAGCGCTATTGTTAAAATTGGACGCACTAAAGTGAAGGTTTGATGCGCTAAAAGATGTATGACACCCGCTAAGAAGTTGCTCTCATGCGCTAGACTGCCCTGATATTTTCTTTTGTTTGGTTGTTGCAATTTTTTAAATTTGTTTTAAGTTTTTCAATACTGATAGATGATTTTCTGAAGTAATAAATGCAAACACAGCACCAAAGAGACAACCATTTTGCTTAATCTAACAATAAGTGTATGTTCTGCGAGGATGTGTTCAAATCCCCAATGTTTTAACAGGTTTGGATACAAATAATACACTTCAGAAAGACTCTTTATTCAAGGGTCATAAATAATACCATAGCCCACTAGTCTCGATACTCCGTCAGCTCAAACAGTCATGTCACCCCCTAGGGAGCGCCCATTTTTTTGTTTTTTGCCAAAAATTAACCCAAAGTGAATTGCTTCACAATTGAGTAGTTATCTTGGGAGATATATGGTGAGTGATCTTGGGGGCGGATTCTTCCCCACCCTTGCACTATGATATTACAAATGTTTGGTTACTAACTCAGCTCAAGGTTTCTACTTCTAACGTTCGTAATCAGGCTTCCTGTTCGGCCGTCAATGATAAACTCCCTTAGGAGGCTTCCCAACCTTTAGAACAAAGGCTTTATGTATCTCAAAAATACTGGGGGAAGGCTAATCGTTGCACGCAACCGTTGAAAAGGACTTTCGTCACTTTCCACTATTGATTATAGTGGGTTGGAACACTTGGCGTTAAAGTCGTTTCCCACTTAGGTCATTCCCTTCACACCGGCCATAAATGGCTTTAAGAGTTGATTTCAACCCCTCGAGAAGGTAGGCCTGCTAAAGGTTTTTATTACTTGAAATACTGAAAGCATAAGAGTGGTTTGGTTTTTTGGTCACCCAGTTAAGGGGAGAGCATATACCTTCCACTTTCGAGACAAGGCAAACAAAGTTCTTTTTACCTTTAAAGTCAATGATCTTCTAAGATCTATATGGAGATGTTGCCCCACAAAACATGGTGTTCTTTTTATTTCCTTAAAGCAATGATTATCTAATCTAGCAAAAGAACCTGGTCAACAAAGCAAAACTTTGATTTGGTCAACAAAAGAAAATCGGAAAAGGGGAAGAACTTCCCTTTTTGATTGTAAACAAAAACTTTTAAGTATGGTTCTTTTCCTTGCAAAATTTTAAAATGAATCCTTTTATACACCAAAGGATGGTGAGGTTCTTTTTAAAGCTACTTTTGCAAAAAGGAAAGTTTGTTTTGTTCTTTTCATAGCCCAAAATAAAGTTTTTCTCCTATGAAAGCAAGAAATTTTTTGATTGTGGTTCTTTTTACAGCCCAAAAATAAACTGAGTTCAATTTTATCCAAACAGAAGTAGAAGAATCCCAAGCTTTAACTAACTTAAACTAAGTTAGTAAAAAAATAAAATTCTTTGCAATTTTGTTAATAAAATCTAAGCTCCCCCTGCAAGAAAATGTTAGAACCCTACAAAAGTCAGTCAAACTATTAGAACATTATTGGTTTGGTTACAAATTTGGATTTTATCTTGGTCTGTGATGCGCTACAGAACAAACTGTACGCGCTACAATATGGCAGTGATGCGCTACAAGATGACAGTGATGCGCCAAGTTGTTCTCAATATGCGCTAAGTTGATTTCCGGATGTGCTGCTCTGTTTTTCTCTCGCGCTGAGACCTACAGGAAAATATTAGTGGGATGATGCGCTATAGTAAAGACCTGACATGCTACAAAATGGACCCAACGTGCTGAACAATAAGCGAGATGCGCTAGGCTATTAACCAGATGAGCTAGGGAATGTTTCCCATGCGCTGATTCTTAATTCCCACGTACTTGCAAAAGAGGTTAAATTCAAAAACCGATTTGATATATGGGGTCATGCCCCATGGTGGGCGCCATAAATGTATGCAGGAAAAGCAGGTCAATAGAACTTGAAATGTGAAAAATGAAGCCTAAGGAGTCTTGCTCACACACCCACATGACTTCTTGGTGCAAGCTATGGAGTCATGAAGTATGGCTTAGCTTCCCAAGGTTGGTTCCATGGTTCTCTATCTCACAAGGTCCCTCAAACCAATTTCTTTGCTCTCAGATCACTGAGCAAAGTGGTTTAGAGACGACAAATGCAAGAACGAGGGATGCTTTGGTTGATTTTAAGATGAAATGCATCCTAAGCTATGCATGATCCTATAAATGCAATAAACTAGATTATAAGATGACAAGATTAGTAACAAGACTATCCTAGCATGATATACTAATCTATGATTAAGCTAAATGATAAGGAAAATACTCTAAACATGCATATTTAGATTAATTCCTATTGAAAAGAGAGGCTAAATGATGAGCAAAAATGATATATTAAAGCTTGGATGGATTTTAGTATAAGTATGATGCTAAAGACTTGGATGATTCAAAATGGAGGATGGAGAGCTCTATTTATAGCAAAAATAGGGCAATGAATGGTCAGGATTGAAAGAGATAATCAAGGGTTAAGTTTGAAAGTTGGGAATCCATGTTTGCAATTGGCACCAATGAAATGGTGACAAATGTCAACATAAGACTGGTTGAGAGAAGATGTAAGAAGCATTAAATGCTTGAGAAGACACCATGGTTATCTTAGGGGGTAAGGGTTATGGTTAAGTTAGGATTACCCATTGGATAAAGCTTTTACCCAAAGGATAAACTCTTGTCCAAAGGATTAAGGATAACCATGGTCAAAGCAATAAATGCTTGATGAGACCCTTGGGTTACATGGAGATTGAGTTTAGGGAAATTCTTTAATCATGCCAAAAGATTGAGTTAACCATTAATGGTTTGGTAGACTTCCAAAGTTAAGTGGTTGAAGCCTTTAAGGGTTTTCAAAGACTTTGAGGGTTTGAGAAGTGACTTCCCTTTGCTTAGGGATGTGACAATATTTAGAATATGGGTTAGGTTAATTTAGAAGTGATTAGAAGAGTCTAGAAGGGGGGTTAGGAATAGGGTTTAGGAAGCAAGTGGGAGATGTAGGATTTTGCAAGTGGATGAAGGGATAATAGGATTTAATTGAATAAAATGAATTTAATTCAATTTGGTTGTAATTGGAGAAATTAAATAAATTAGATTTATTCAATTTAGGATAAACTATTTAATTAAATTTGAATTTAATCAAAAAATGGATAGGGGATTTAATAAGATAAAATGATTTATCCTATTAAATGGTAAAAGAGGTCTAATGAATTTAATTAAATAAATGGAGTAATTTACTTAATTAAATAGAGGAATGTGAGTAATTCAATTAAATTGGATTTAATTAAATAGAAAAATGAACATAAGATATTCATTTAGGAATATGATCATTTTTATACGTCTACAATAACAATAGTACGTTTGATAACACAACGGAAGTCTAACACATGATTTCCTAAGGGTTACCAATGAAGATTAAATTCGCAGATTATAATAACACTATGGTTAATCCAATTAGGAAAATTAAATGCTTAAGATAAAACCTACACATACATCTAAATTTCATAATGAAAGAATCAAAGTATTCCAATGCATTTATTTATCCATAAACCATTTATACCAAAGATCAAAGCAACTGAATTAACATACATTTCACCGATATAATATTACAATATCTATAAATACATGGCTTCCAAAAATACCACGGAATCCAAAAGTTGCAATATCAAGGTTACATAGAAGTTTGATACAATGACCACAAGGTCTCAACTGAACAAAGATCACGAACATGAGCTAGTACATGAACCACGAACCAAGAAACACCAGTGAAGCCTTTCCTCGCCTGATGATACAATCTGAAACATCCGATGAGAAGTGACACTACCACCCGACCATGTGATCCCGAAATGGAACCACCCCACCGTGCTAGGAGATAGTAGAAGACCCTCAAGAAAGCAAAATAAGACAAGTACAAAAGAACTACATGACTCCACAAACATCCATGTGACTCAACTCACAAGCACTAGTGACTCTAAGGAGAGAGTGTCATCGCATGACTTATGGTGGTTACCCTGGTAGGCCTCCATAGGTCCCGACCCCCATCTTGGGTTATCCTCATAACCTCTCCCGAACCTCCGGCTCCATCTAAGCCTCATGCAGACCATACCAATCCTTTCGTGAAGACAAGGTGATAGGTTTGCCATTCCAGGCCTTCTCACCACATCCTGAGCCTATACAAGCACTCAACCATGTGCAAGGCACATTATCTTAATTAATATTTAATCTATCCACCCCCTAATCAATTATTAGGTTATCACTTCTTAACTGACTTTCGAGGGGTTATCCTGCCATCCACTTCGGGCGCAGCCCCCACTCGAAAGTCACTCTCTCATAGGACACTAATAGGAAAGGTCTCTCTACGAGAACTCTATGGCAAAACTGACAACCATATCTAATCCTGACAAACCACGGGTGAAGGATACACAATCACTAACCCAAGATTGACCATTTGGAAACATATCACACAATGGCTCATATCAACAGGGTTATACAACAACACCTGACCAAGGGGTATAACAACATATGACATAACAACAACTCAACCAGAATTGCAACAAATTTAAGCTTGACTGCAACACCATTTACACAAGATCCTAATACATGCAATCTTTTCTTTAAACAGCCAAAAGCATTAATTACTTGCAAATACGGATATTTCAGAAAAGCAGAAAATACACCTCATTGATGAAAGAAAAGCAAAATTGTCATTTAATCAACAAGGTTAAATTAAACACATAAAAATTAACCTCCTACTGTATTTCCTAGCATAAATATAGAATCTTAAATTATAAGCTTTTTTGGAAATAACCAAAATTTGAATTAATTATATATATACATCGTATATATATCATATACCTATAATCATATATATATATATATATATATATATTAATTAAAAATCGAATCATAAAACACTGGGCACAAAAAACGAATGTACCAAACTCTGTAATGCACAAAATTTAAACCAAGGAAGCGAATCATATTAACTCCCACTCCCTGCTACCGCATGGTAGCAAGTACTACCGTAGGTAGTACATGCTACCTTACGGTAGTAGGTGCTACCGCAGGGTAGCAGGTACTACCGTAGGTAAGGCATGTGCTACCGCCGGTAGTACTGCTACCGCCGGTAGTTGTACTACCGTCGGTAGTAACTACCAAATTTTTTATATGTTTTTTTTAAAATTCCATAGCATAAAAAATTTAAATTTTGATTTTCAATAAAATTTATTTCCCCAGAATTTATTTAATACAATTTTCCCCAACACAATTAAATAAAGCAATTTCCCCATAATTTTTAATAACCCAATAAATTTAATTAAAATTAAATTTATTTTTGTAGTAACTAAATAATTACACAGAGATGTATAAATATTGACAGAACAACCATAGCAAAATATCGAAACAACAACCAAACAAGAGGGAATATTTTCTCTGGTAAATTTCATTTCCTCCCAAAACTTGCAACTTTCATGCATAGTAAAAATCTTCGCAAAATTTGCCAGAATAATTTTTCCAAAATCCTCACAAAATTTAATCCACAAACACCCAGAAAATAACTTCTTTCCATAAACTAGAATTAATCTCAGGAATGGATTTTAGCCAAAATCATGAAATAACCAAAAAGGGGTTTTGGATTTGACAAATATTTTAACACACATCAATCAAAAAGAGAGAAGAGATAAAATATTTTCTTTAAAAAAAACAACCAGAAGAGGCCACCCAACCTGTATAGCTTTCCTGGAAGATTTATGGGCAAGAGCTAAATCCTATACCAGTTTTCCAAGCCAATCCCTCTTCCAGCAATCCTCTGATAATTTCTTCTTCAACAAAATATTGCTTCCAAAATAATTTTTCTCCCAAAATCTCTGCCTCCTTCTTGTGTACCAAAAAGAGAAAGATCTATTCTTTTTACCCTAAAATTTTAGGTTGCATATATTTTTCCCAAAAACCCTATTATTCAATTTTAGTAATAAAAGCAATTTTATTTTCTGTTCTAATTCCTAACAAAGGGATAAATTAACATGCAAGAAGCAAAAATCATTTTTTTCTTTTCTTTTCTCATGTAAATTAATTAATTTTCTAAACAAAGAAATTAAAGCAATACTTTAATTCTAATTTATTCTTTTATTCATTTATTTATTTAAATTTCTAGGAAACAATAAATGAAATTAATCTAATTTATTTTTCACTAAAATTTAAATAAGATATAATTCGAATACAATGCAACTTGCAATCTAATTTAATAATTTCTTTTAATTAGTTAAATTTATAATCTCAAGGCATAAAATAAGTAATTCAAAAATACCAATTATGAGATAACTCCATAAATTTAATTAATTAATTAAATCCACTAAACACACAAACTGAGCAAACCCCAAGCAAATACTCATAAAAAGATCAAATGACAAAATACGAAAGCCAAACAAACTGACAGGACGACCAACCGATGACACTCACAAGAGTGTAACTAGGTAAAATAGGGTCAACTACTACCTCCTCTACTTCCATCGGACAAATATAAGGCATGCTCAGACTTGTGAAGCCGGGTGGAGACGATACCCCATACCTACCTGGTACTTGTACCTGCAATATCCTGCATCATCGAACCACACATGCATATATACAATATAGAAAACACGACATGCACACTGATGAAGGAGAGTCACGACGTTCCCTGTCTCATCAGAATGAGTGAAGGAAAATCATCCCCTTGCATCCAATACACTCATAGACACACAACATATAATTTCACATTGCATAGATAAAATAAAGTGTCAGTACATAGCAATAATCCATAAAATGCCATAAATCACAAGTACTAAAATACTGCAAATAAATTATGCATCTCATATCTAGATAAAGCATGAAATAATGTCATATAAGTTTGAATAACACATCATAGTAATGTATCCATAGAAAGTAAACAATAATAAAATATGAGTCTAATGAGTTCAAATGAGGAGGGGTACTACATTCTCCCCCCCAAAACTAGGCTTACTCCTGGAAGCCTAAAACAAATAAGAATACAACTCTCTCATCTTCGCTGCATCCTCCCAAGTTGTTGAGGTCTCATCATTTGGGTCCCATAGGACCCTTACTTGGTTGATGGTGTGACCCTTGAGGATCAAATCCCAACGCTGAAGAATGAGCATGGGCTCCATGCAAAGTTGCCCGTCCTCGACCTGCAAAGAGTTCCAATCAAGAACATGTGTCACATCAGGATGATAAGGTCGAAGAATTGAAACATGAAAGACATTGTGGATGCGGGATAGACTCGGTGACAAGGCAAGACGATAGGCAACAAGTCCTATCCTCTCAAGGATCTCAAAAAGGCCAACAAATCGAAATGCCAACTTAGAACCCTTTCCATAATGGATCACTCTTCCGCAGACGCAGTCTCAAGAACACACGATCGCCAACAGAAAACTGACGATCTACCCTATGAGCATCTGCATACTTCTTCTTCCTATCCTGTGCAACTACCAAATGCTCATGAATCCGCTCAACTGGCTGCTCCATCTCTTGAAGAATATCCGGTCCTACAAGCACCCTATCCTCTAGCCGATCCCAACTCAAAGGAGTGCGGCAAGAACGACCATACAATGCCTGAAAGGGGGACATACCTATGGAGCTGTGACATCCATTATTATAAGAAAACTCCACTAGATAGATATAATCCTCCTAGCGCGACTATTGGTCCATAACATGCATGCAAAAAATGTCCTCTAAAATTTGATTCACTCGCTCTATTTGACCATCTGTCTTTGGGTGATAAGCTGAACTAAAGTTCAACTGAGACCCCAAAGCATGCTAAAGTGAGGTCCACAATGCTGAGGTAAAGATAGGATCTCTATCAGAGATTATCCGCCTCAGAATCCCATGCAATCTCACCACATCTTCCAAGAAGACTCGTGCCACCACTGCTACCATATAGGAAGCTCGTATATGAAAAAAATGAGCAACCTTTGTCATTCTATCGACAATGACCATGATGGCATCATGACAATGTGAAGAGATAGGCAACCCAACAATGAAATCCATGGAAATGATATCCCATTTCCAATCCGATACCAAATTAGGTTGTAAAAGCCCTGCCGAGTGTTGATGCTTTGCCTTCACTCGCTGACATTCTAAACATCTCGACACAAAATCAGCAATGTCACGTTTCATACCAACCCAATGATAAACCTGTTTAAGATTTGCATGCATCTTCTTGACACCTGGATGTGTTGAGTAAGGTGCACGATGGGCCTCAGTCATGATCAAAACATGAAGATCCTCTAAAGGAGGTACATAGATCAGTCCAAGGTGACAAAGAAGTCCATCTGCCTCAAGGTTATATCCAAAAAATCTACCCTCTAAAGGCTTTCTGGACTCTATCACGACTCTAACATCCTGATACCAAGTATCCTGAGGAAGAACTCCAAGAATCCTCCTTCTCAAGTCTACTCCAAGAGACAATGCTGAAACTTCATGCCACCTACGACTTAAAGCATCTACCACCACGTTCTCTTTCCCTTGAATACAACAAACCTCAAAATCATACTCGCAAAGGAATTCCATCCATCTCCGCTGTCGAGCATTCAAGTTAGGCTACATGAATATATACTGCAAACTACGGTGATCACTATGCAACTCAAACCGATGCCCTAACAGGAAATGCCGCCATCTAACCAAAGCATGAACTACAACTGCCAACTCTAAATTGTGAACTGGATAGTTCAACTCGTGGTTCTTGAGTTTGCGAGACTCATAAGCAACCACACGTCCATCCTGCATAAGCATTGCACCTATACCTTCCAAAGAGGCATATGTGCATACCATAAAATCTCTAGATGGATCAAGAACTGCCAAAATCAGAGCACTAACAAGGAGTTCTTTCAAGGTACGAAAAGATGCCTCACACTGCTCTGACCAAACAAACTTCTTCCCTTTCCTCTGAAGAGAAGTAATCAGGTGTCCTATCTGGGAAAAGCCCTCAACAAAGTGACAGTAATATCCGACCAAACCCATAAAGCTCCGAACTTCAGAAACGTTGGTTGGCGCTGGCCAATCAACAATGGCTTGGATCTTTGAAGGATCTACAGGTATACCTTCTCCCGAAACCACATGACCAAGATAGTTCACCTCAGACTGGAAGAAGTCACACTTTGCCAAATTGGCATAAAACTGATTCTCCCTCAAGCATTGCAATACCTGACGTAAGTGACCCTCATGCTCTTCCATAGATCTAAAATAAATCAGAATGTCATCCAAGAATACAACGACAAAACGATCAAGGTAGGTGAGAAAAACCCCATTCATGAGGCTCATGAAAACTGAAGGCGCATTTGTCAACCCAAATGGCACCACTGTGAACTCATAGTGACCATAACAAGTACGAAATGTTGTCTTATGAATGTCTGCATCCTGAATGCGCAACTGATGGTATCCAGATTTCAGGTCAATCTTAGAGAACAACTTGGCTCCCTTAACCTGATCAAAAAGATCATCTATATGAGGCAATGGATATCGATTCCGGATGGTCACCTTATTCAGCTGTCGGTAATCAATGCATAACCGAAGAGAACCATCTTTCTTCTTAACGAAGATAATAGGAGCACCCCAAGGAGAAACACTAGGACGAATGAATCCCTTGGCCAACATTTCCTCTATCTGCAATTTCAAATCACTCAACTCCTGAGTAGTCATCCGATATAGAGCTCTCGAAATAGGTTCATTACCAGGAACCAAGTCTATGTGAAAGTCTATGTCTCGCTTCGGAGGCATACCAAGAATATCCAATGGAAACACATCAGCATACTCTCGAAGAATAGGGTGACTATCAAGAGCGATTTCTCGACTCTCTAACTCATCCACATCCTCAAGAGTACCTGCAAAAAGATGACATTCTCTACGCATGCACCGCTTAAGTTGCATAGCAGAAATCATACGTAGGGATATCGGTCTCTGAACTCCAACAATCTCCACTTCCCTGCCAAGGTCATCTAAACACTCCACTGTCTTCTTGCGACAGTCCACATGAGCACTGTGAGATGAAAGCCAATCCATTCCCAACACAACTCCATAAGAACCCAAAGGAATGACTCGAAGGTCAACTGAGGTAACTATGGTTCGTAGGTCCAACTCACAACTGAGAATAAAGGCATCTACAGAGACACGGGCACCTCCTCTAGCTTTCCTAGCCATGACCTAGCACTACAAAAGAGAAAACGGTTCAAATCTATGGTAAGGATAAAACAAGGGAAATACAACATTAAGACCTAAGCAAAAAGGTCAAACTGAAAGGCTCACTACAAACCTAGAGTAGCCAGTGTTGAAACATGGGCTCTGATACCAAATGTAATGCCCCACTAGGAACCCTAAAGGAAAACAACACAACTAGGCAACTAAAGGGTGAAATTTTTTTTTTAAAAGACTAAGTGTATTAATTATAACAATAGCACATTTGATAACACAACTGAAGTCTATCACATGATTTCCTAAGGGTTACCAACAAAGATTAAATTCGCAGATTATATTAACACCATGGTTAATCCAATTAGGAAAATTAAATGCTTAAGATAAAACCTACACATACATCTAAATTCCATAATGAAATAATCAAAGTATTCGAATGCATTTATTTATCCATAAACCATTTATACCAAAGATCAAAGCAACTGAATTAACATACATTCCACCGATATAATATTATAATATCCATAAATACATGGCTTCCAAAAATACCACGGAATCCAAAAGTTGCAATATCAAGGTTACATAAAAGTTTGATACAATGACCATAAGGTCTCAACTGAACAAAGATCATGAACATGAGCTGGTACATGAACCACGAACCAAGAAACACCAACGAAGCCTTTCCTCGCCTAAAGATACAATCCAAAACATCCGATGGGAAGTGGCACTACCACCCGATCATGTGATCCCGAAATGGAACCACCCCATCGTGCTAGGAGATAGTAGAAGACCCTCAAGCAAGCAAAATAAGACAAGCATGAAAGAACTACATGACTTCGCAAACATCCATGTGACTCAACTCACAAACACTAGTGACTCTAAGGAGAGAGTGTCATCGCATGGCTTATGGTGGTTACCCTGGTAGGCCTCCATAGGTCTCGGCCCCCATCCTAGGTTATCCTAGTAACCTCTCCCGAACCTTCAGCTCCATCTAAGCCTCATGCGAACCATACCAATCCTTTCGTGAAGACAAGGTGATAGGTTTGCCATTCCAGGCCTTCTCATTACATCCTAAGCCTATACAAACACTCAACCATGTGCGAGGCACATTATCTTAATTAATATTTAATCTACCCACCCCCTAATCAATTATCAGGTTATCACTTCTTAACTGACTTTTGAGGGGTTATCCTGCCATCCACTTCGGGCACGACCCCCGCTCAAAAGCCACTCTCTCTCATAGGACACTAACAGGAAATGTCTCTCTACAAGAACTCTATGGCGAAACTGACAGTCATATCTAATCCTAACAAACCACAGGTGAAGGATACACAATCACTAACCCAGGATTGACCATTTGGAAATATAACACACAATGGCTCATATCAACAGGGTTATACAACAACACTTGACCAAGGGGTATAACAACATATGACATAATGACAACTCAACCAGAATTGCAATGAATTTAAGCTTGACTGCAACACCATTTACACAAGATCCTAATACAGGCAATCTTTTCTTTAAACAGCCAAAAGCATTAATTACTTGCCAATACGGATATTTCAAAAAAATAGAAAGTACACCTCATTGATGAAAGAAAAGCAGAATTGTCATTTAATCAACAAGGCTAAATTAAGCACATAAAAATTAACCTCCTACTATATTTCCTAGCATAAATATAGAATCTTAAATTATAAGCTTTTCTGGAAATAACCAAATTTTGAATTAATTATATATATATATATATATATAATAATATAATATAATTATATGAATATATATATATATACATCGTATATATATCATATACCTATAATCATATTACAATATATATGAATTAATTTGCACAGTATTAAAATAATACTTAAATGACATAATGCCCATTATTAAAAAAAACTTATATATTATATATAATAAATTAATTAAAAATCGAATCATAAAACACTGGGCATGGAAAATGAATGTACCAAACTGTGGAATGCACGAAATTTAAACCAGGGAAGCGAATCATATTAACTCCCACTCCCTGCTACCGCATAGTAGCAAGTACTACCGTAGGTAGTACATGCTACCTTACGGTAGCAAGTGCTACCACCGATAGCACTGCTACCATGCGGTAGCAGGTACTACCGTAGGTAGTAACCACTAAAATTTTTATATATTTTTTTTTTATTTTTTTATTTTTTTATTTTTTTTTAATTCCATAGCTTAAAAATTATAAATTTTGATTTTCAATAAAATTTATTTCCCCAAAATTTATTTAATACAATTTTCCCCAACATAATTAAATGAAGCAATTTCCCCATAATTTTTAATAACCCAATAAATTTAATTAAAATTAAATTTATTTCTATAGTAATTAAATAATTACACAGAGATGTACAAATATTGACAAGAACAACCATAGCAAAATATCGAAACAACAACCAAACAAGAGGGAATATTTTATCTGGTAAATCCCATTTTCTCCCAAAACTTGCAACTTTCATGTATAGTAAAAATCTTGACAAAATTTGCCAAAATAATTTTTCCAAAATCCTCACAAAATTTAATCCACAAACACCTAGAAAATAACTTCTTTCCATAAACTAGAATTAATCTCAAGAATGGATTTTAGCCAAAATCATGAAATAACCAGAAAGGGGTTTTGGATTTGACAAATATTTTAACACACATCAATTAGAAAGAGGGAAGAGATAAAATATTTTCTTTTAAAAAAACAACCAGAAGAGGCCACCCAACCTGTATAGCTTTCCTGGAAGATTTACGTGGAAGAGCTCAATCCTGTACCGGTTTTCCAAGCCAACCCCCATATTATGTAATATCTATTCATATGGCTAGTGGATTGATATTGTAGGTCACAAATCTCACCGTGGTTTTTCCTCTTTGAAGTTTTCCATGTATAAACTCTATGTGTTATGGTATTCATTTGTGTGCTTGGTTCATTGATTGCTTTACTTCTTTCAATTATATATGTACCGGTACACTGGTTGGTGAATGCATGTTATAATAAGGTTAAAATTCAACATTCCAACAAAACATTGATTCACCCCCCCTCTCAGTGTTCTTTGATTCCAACAAAGTACGGTGGTGAAAACCTAGTAAATAAGCACCATTCACAAAGGTTTTAGCTCAATTGTCTTTCAGACTTGTTGTGATCACATCCATTGAATCCACTCATACATCATATCTATCATGGCTTGTTATTGATCTGTAATCAGGGTTATTACCTCATGTGTCTCGCGTCATGCTTTCACACTAACACCTAACTGGGGGCAACTTTTTAATAAATGATGGGAGTGGATTCTAAATATTGGTGATTCATTGATTTACTTATTCGAAAAATGTCTTGAAATAATCCAAAAACATTCAAAAATACCAAAAACATTTGGAAAATGTCTTGAAATAATCCAAAAACATTCAAAAACGCATAAAACATTCAAAACAAGCAAAAAAACCCAAAACATTAGGAAACATCAAAATCAATAAAAAATATTGTAATAAACTTGTTCACTTTACATAAACACTCAGTCAGACGCAAAACAACATTTTGAGCTACATACAAGATGACCAACTATCAGACAAACAAAAACATCTGATCAATACATACACGAAGTTGTCTTAAACAAGGATGTATCCTTCCTTGAAAACGAGACATGGTGAAATACCTCTTTGACAAAAAGATATTGTTTAGATGATAGGCAATTGGTCATATTATTGCTTTATATATAAGGTTCCTATGCAACTCCAATATATCCACAAGTGATTAGAGTGGTCGGGATGGTTCCTGATATCTTTTCTTTGTTTTTTGTCTGTGGATTTGTTCCAATGAAGTTTTTGGGAACACACTAATGGTGTCCACATGGGAAGTTCACTAAGCTACAAGATCCTGTGCAAAAATACAGTCATGGATCACTATGGCTTATTGACTACGATGTATACCTCAACCATACGTATATTGACCAGAATGGATGGGAACCTTTGTTGGTGTTGGAAATAAGTCACACCCGGACCATGGATAGACATAAAACACAAAATCACCGAAATCTCATCCACGCAAGACCTACGAAATCCACTTTCCAAGAGTAAATAGCAGGATACAAGCTTTCAAAAGGCTCTCATTTCGCTGAGGGTTTATAGAAAGGGCGAAGTTGTGAAGTTTTAAATTTACAAAAGGTATTAAATCGCCAAAGTTCGGTGACTAAAGGAGATCGCAATTTTGATGTTTGCAATCACCCCCAGAGCCTCAAAATTTGTCATAGACTTGAAAAACTACCCAAAACTCCCGATTTTTGCCACAAGAGGGTAAAATCGCAAAAATTCATAAGTTTGCAAAAGAGCTAAAATCGCCGAAGTTTTCAAAGGGCTCCCAAATCGCGATTTTTATAAGGTTTTCAAAAGCCTCCTGAACTCTGAAATTGTTAAAGTTTTGAAATTTTCAAAAGTGCCCAAAACCCCGAAATTCAGCATCCATAGGCAAAAGTCGCGATGTTAAAGTTAGCAAACCACCTTATAATCCTGAAGTTGGCAACTGTGCGAAATATAAAGTTTTAAAAACCTTGCAATCGCCTCCCAAAACGCCGAAGTTCGCGAACTAAGGCCTAAATTGCAAGAAGTTAAAGTTTGCAAATGGTATGAAAACCCTGAAGTTTGATAAAGCTCTAGAAATTGCGAAAAGGTTAAAAATTTGCAAAAGTGTAAGAATCGTCGAAGTTCACCCATGAAGGAGGTCGAAAATGATAAAGTTAAAACTTTGCAAAGATGGCGATATCGCCGAACTTCGGTGGCATAAATTTGAAAATCACGAAATGTCCAAGCCCTAAAATACCATCTAAAACGTCGAAGTTTGCATGAAGAAGGTAAATCGCGAAGTAATAAGAGTTCACACATGGTTTGAAAAACCATCTATTTCGCCAAAATTTGACACTAGTGGAAATCGCAAAATATAAAGTTTGAAAAAGGGTTGAAAGCGTCGAAATTCAACTGGAGGTAAAACTACGAAGTATATAAACCTTGCAATCGCCCCCAAAGGCCCGAAGTTTGCATAAAGACGTTCAACTTAAAACAAAGTTCACTCATATCGCTTCAAGGCCAAGATGATAAACTTGCAAAAGCTTCCAAAGGGCCCGAAAGGCTAAGTTGGGCATTGGCACTTAAATAAAACAAAATCTCTCAAAGGTTTGATTCACCTAAATTTCGTTCAAGAGAGCAAATTAAAGAGCTGCATTTCAAGATACATCTCACAAAGAGCTTCTCAAGCCAAACGTTTAGAAATTTAATGTTTGATTAATTAAATTAATTAATTTTTCAAATTGATTTATTAAAGCGAAGTTGATGGTTCGCAAGATGCCATCGCAAAGAACCAGGCAAAGGCCTAAAAATGCAAATCGAAGAAGGATCACAACCAAGGCCAGGTGCTGGAAGCTAGAGGAGAAAAGATGCAGCGCAAGATCAAAGCGATGAAGCATTGGGAAGCGTGCCACCCCCGCTGAACAAAGATGAAGTCCACCACCGAGATGAAAGACCAAAGAACACTCCGAATGCAGCAAGTCTATGCATTCTCAGGAAAAGTGCACAACTGGATTTAATTCCGAGAATTCGGTTTTAAACTGAAACTGTTTTATTGTAAAACTGCCTATGGGTCTCGTGCAAGATATTTTTGTGGACAGTTATGTCCAACTACCAAATTGACTGAATTGAAGCCAAATAGTGGCAGGTAGTTGAGATTGTGGTTGAATGGATGACTGAGAATTCAATGGGCATGGGTTAAGGCTTCTAGTTTCTGGGAGGCAGATCAAGACCCTTGGATGCAATCCATCCTAGCCACTGATTCATTTTGTAAAATATATAAAAGGCAAAGGCCTTTCTTTTGTAAAAAGTTAGAGATTTTTGTTAGATAGTCAAACAGTTAGAGAGGATTTTGTAGTTAGATTTTAGAAGGTAGAATAGGTTAGATCTTAGCAGTAGCATAGAGATGTTGCAGAAATTGTTGTAATAGGCAGCTGAAATCAATATATAAACATTGATTTGGTGTTTATTGTCTTGTTTTCATCCTGTTTGCATGGTTTCTTTCAGCTGGTTAAATTTTAGAGTGCAGGGATTTTAATGGTGAAGTGTGGAGGGGTATTTGATGCATTTTTGGTTCATACCATTGGGGGTCTGCTGATTGTAGGTCACTGTGCATGGTTAGTCTGAACCCAAACTGTGCTTAGTTCAACTGTAGGTATTCGTCTTAGGCTACGCCAAAATTGGGTGCCTAAAACGAGTGTCTCCGATTTGAAAATCCTTCATCCCTTGGAGCTTGCACCGTTTTTGTCTAGTTGTGAGGGATTCTCTGACGAAACAAGAACTGGTTTATCGAAATCTGTCTACCCACTACATCAGTTGTTATCATCCTTGTCCTTAGGCTTCCTAAACCCTTCCCTTTTGATTTTATTTCGTAGTCTGAGAATCGCAGCAGACTAGCTTGTTGCAAATCGTAAGTCCCCTTGTGCTCCCAGCAAATCACATCGACCATTGAGCTATCCTACAGTCAAGACCTAACAACCAAAACCTTGAGGTCATCCCCATTGATCAAATTAAAACAACATTAGGGATTTCCTTATCTCAAGAGAGGATAGGATACTCGATGAGTACATTCTATTCTGCGTTGGCCGGATGAAGTTGCAAGTTCAGCGATTTTAGACATGTCAACACACTCCAGCAATGTTGGAAGGTCCTAGGTTGTCATGTCCCTTCCTTGATCATTATGTATAACCTAAATGAAGTAATTATTATTAATTAATATAATTATTATCAACAAATGATTATTTGGAATCATTAAATATTTATTTATTTATTAAATAGTATTATTTAATTAATATTCTTGAAATATTTTATAAATTATATTATATTTGAAAATAGTATAAATAAATATTACATATTAATAACACTCATCCTGATCAATAAATAAAGTAAGAAAATACTAAGTAGACTGCTTGTGTCAGATATTGCCCCCTCAACAAGAGATAGTGATATTAGAGAGAGTGGTATCATAAGATAGCAATATTAATATAAAAAGAGCTTATCCTAAAAACATCAACTAAAGCATGACATATGAAAGTAACATAAAGTAGGAGAATAAAGAAAGCACTATATATTTTGCAAATAATATGCAGCATGAAGTCAATAAGAAAAGAATCGCTTAAATAGAAGACTTGTTAAAGATACAGTGATATCATAAAGAACGATAAACAACATTGGAATATTGACAAGTCAGCAATGTAATCCAAACTAATCAGATTGACTTAGTCAAAGAGACAAACAAAGAATTGATATCCAACCAATATATAATTAAGAGGTGCGTTTAAGAGATGTAATTTGATGAAGGAAAATATTCTCCAAAGGATGCAATATTAAGAATTATTAATAAATCATTGACAAAGGATGTGTCTACTCCCAATAAGATGCAACCCTTCGATACCCAAAGGTATTTAGTGTGGGTTGAAATCATTTCCAAGATGGGGGGGGAGGATACGTAATACTAATGCACCAGAAATCAGTGAATAAAGAATGAAGTGTAGACTAAGTAAAGAACTTGTTTCAGATTTATATAAAGAATTTATGACGGAATTGTGAGAAGTCAGTGATTTGGTTTACGATAGATTTAAGAGGAGAAATAATGGATAAGGAAATAAGACAAGGCCTCTGTTATTATATTGTTTGGGAATCACATTGGGGTGTGGTATCAGATTAGAATAGAATTGTTATTGAGTTACAGGCAATGACATTTGTTTCGAGCTGGTATGCATAGGGATGTGCTTAATATGTATGCTTAATATTTGAAGCCCGATAACATTCCTATGTAGAATTTAATAGTAATATAAATCTAGATAATAATTATTATTATTATAATGTTTTATAAGTTCTGCATCTGCAGTAATATAATGATAATATCTTAGAATAAATAATGTATATAAATATATATAAAGCTCTCTGTATATTAATAATAAATATTAGTATATAAATCACATAGAATGTTTAAGATTATATCAGGAAGAAGCCTATGTTCTTTATTATCACTGATTGGATTCATGTTAAAGATAGTTTTGTCTCCTAATCAATTTAGTTTAAGCCAAAGTTTGTCGAGATGGATTAATTATGGTTAAAACAAGCCTAAACTTAGTAGGGGATATTACAAGTGATACGACAGGAAGGGAGACGGGAGGATAGCAAGCGGACTACAGTCTAGGAGCTTCAACAGTAGACTGCAGACTGCAACAGGTAAGTGATGTCTGCGGTTCACAGAGGAACACGTCCACACACATATATTAATGAATATTTTAATACATGTTAATGAATAGTTCTAGATATATGTTAATGAATATTTGTGAATATACGTTAATGAATAGTCATGAATATATGTTAATTTTTATATGTTAATGAATTTTCTTGAGAACATGTTAATAAATATTTTCTGAATATATGTTACCGAATACATGTTAATATAGGAATATGTAAATGTAGATTATGGAATGAAAATGATAATGAATTGTAGAATGTAATATGAATGATGTGGCTATATGATGGAGGCTATTGGGAAGAAATTCCCTTAGTCTAATGCAGGGGTTATGATAATCCCTAGTAGGAAGTATATACTGAGTATCTATATGCATATATGTTATGGCTTGGTTGACAAAGTTCATCCAAGAAGAGACGGATCTAGCCGGTCCTCTCTGGTAGACTTGGATGATGAGATGCATCATCCAAGGCAAGGAATTGATCATATATGATGGTCTCCTTGGTATGGCTTGGGTGTAAGAAATTACATCCAAAACAAGAATCGAATTAACCTTCGATTTCCTGGTATGGCTTGGGTGTAAGAAATTACATCCAAGACAGGAATCGAATTAACCTTCGATTTCCTGGTATGGCTTGGAACCAAGATGGGTTCCAAGAAGGTGAGCTTCACAGCCGCCTAAGGACATGTCCCAGTACTGCACTCATATCCTTTTTATTAAATAAGAATTGAGATTAGTGTTAATTAAGTAATTGAAGTTTAATTGCAAATTAGATTATATATATATATATATATATATATATATATATATATATATATATATATATATATTTGTTGTATTCTAACAATCTGTTTTGCAGGGCAATGATCTCTAACTAGTAGGGACACTACATAGGTTCAAGTCCTAGCTGGTCCATGTCTCAATATGGTATCAGAGCCAAGTCTAGGCTAGGAGCCCCAAGCACGCGAGAGGTGTGGCTTAAGAGGGGGTGTTGGTGTTAGAAATAAAGCCACACCCAGACCGATGATGGACTGGTCCAAGAGGGGCCGGTAGCTCAGTGGTAGAGCACTCCAGCAACGTATGGAAGGTCCTAGGTTCGAGTCCTAGCTAGTCCATGTCTCAACATGGTATCAGAGCTAGGTCCAGGCTAGGAGCCCCAAGCACACGAGAGGTGTGGCTTAAGGGGGGGTGTTGGTGTTGGAAATAAGCCACACCCGGACCGACAATGGACTGGTCCAAGAGGGGCCAGTAGCTCAGTGGTAGAGCACTCTAGCAGCGTTGGAAGGTCCTAAGTTCGACTCCTAGCTAGTCCATGTCTCAACATGGTATTAGAGCCAAGTCCAGGCTAGGAGCCCCAAGCACACGGAGGTGTGGCTTAAGGGGGGTGTTGCTGTTGGAAATAAGCCACACCCGGACTGACGATGGACTGGTCCAAGAGGGGCCAGTAGCTCAATGGTAGAGCACTCCAACAGCGTTGGAAGGTCCTAGGTTCGAGTCCTAGTTGGTCCATGTCTAGTATCAGAGCCAGGTACAGGCTAGGAGCCCCAAGCACACGAGAGGTGTGGCTTAAGTGGGGGTGTTGGTGTTAGAAATAAAGCCACACCCAGATCGACGATGGACTGGTCCAAGAGGGGCTAGTAGCTCAGTGGTAGAGCACTCCAATAGCATATGGAAGGTCCTAGGTTCAAGTCCTAGTTGGTCCATGTCTCAACACATTTTACTAAGTGGATGAAGGAGTATGTGCTCCAATTCCTCATAGTTGCAAATGAACTAGCAACCTATTTGAAAAAAATTAGAATTAAGAGTTAAAAAATTTAAGAATTTAAATTATAAATTTTTCACAAGAGGTTGTAGGTGTGTGAATGGTTGGCCATGGAAATACCACCAGCTACAAACATAGATCATATACTTCTCCCAATGAGCATCAAGACCACAATTGCTCAACCACGCAAAAACCATGAGCTCAACCCTCATTGCATCCCATATGTCACAATTAATGAAGAGTCTACAAAGTGTCACCGTGTACCCTCGACTGACTTAAAAATCCCTACATGGGGCAACCCCTGTTGCCACAAAAAAGAGCTCAGCACTATAATATTTGGAACTTGATACAAAAAAAAAAAGATGTAGCAGAGTGGTCATATTGTTCCATCACTCTTCAATTATTTTGTGTAGTTGTTGAAGAATTTTTCTTCAGGATCTTGCTTTTTTGCATTTACAACAACCATCTTCTCAATCATTGATTCAATGCCATCATATCTCACCCAAACAAGGCCTATCCATGTCTGTATAAGGGATCATGCAACAAGATACTCAGCACAATCACACCAAATGTTATTTAGGATCATTTTCTTAACCTTTGTTGCCCTTGTAGTGCTAGATTGCCTCCATATGGACCAATTTGGGCTAATGACCATGTTAGAAAGTGCCTCATAATTGTGTTGGAGGCAAAATAGGTCTCAACAACCTATTTGAAAATCAAAATAAAATTAAAAAAATTACAAAAATTAAAATTTAAAAAATTTAAAAAATGAAACATATGTATTATTTAACTTACCTTCAACAACTCAATTCTAAGGATGTTCTAAATATGCCTTGTGACATATGGTGGTTGGTGATGAGCATTTGGATCACTTTGGCTTCACCATTCACTTGTTTGATCCAATCAATTTTGGTGCCAATTTTTTGTAGCATAAGATTGAGGGAGTGGACAACACAAGGTGTCCAAAAAATGTGTGAATAATGCTCCTCAACCAATAACCCAATTTCTGGCATTGTTTATTATAACTTGCACATCATTTCGAGGGCCCACTTCCACAATGGCTTGACAAAGAATGTTAGCAATAAATGCACAATCCTTCACCTCCCCTTCACAATCAACTGTTCTCAAAAACATTGCCCCTTTAGGGGACACTACAATAACATTAATTGATGGCCGACTTTTTGCATCATTCCATCCAATAGAAATAATGGACACCCTTGTTTTGAGCCATTATTTCCTTATGGACTTCAAGGAGTCCTCTACAAATTTCACCTCTTTTTTGAATAAGGTGCTACGCACCTTTTCAAAACCCATGCCCTTGTACCTTTTTGTTGGAGTAATTAGGACATTTATCTAATTATTTATTAATTAGGACCTTTATTACTTTTTCATTTAAGCTAAACTTAGTGTTTTTTGTTATCTAGAGTTCATTTTTCTAGCATTAGTTCTAGATGTTGTTGAGCTTAATTTCGCTCCTACTTTGCATTGCTTTAGTTCTCCCAATTTTAGCATTAGGGTTTTTCACCTAGGGTTTCATTCATTCTTTATAAGGATTCATTCATTCATTGTAATTGTATCTCCAATATTATCTCCAATCAATTGTGCAATAATACAGAAATCTTTGGTTGTTATAGAGCATACAATCCTTGCTTGATCTCTTTTGAGTCAGATAGTTGGACAATTGAGCATTCTTCCATGGCACACATCTTGAGACTATTCCTTCCACCTCCTTTCATGGAGTTGTTTAAGCCTTGGCCACTTGATTTGTTTCTTCCTAAGGGAAGGAACGCGGTTTTCTACTCTTGGATCTCCATCAACATTCATCCTCGGGCCTTCACCTTCAGCATTGGACCTTCTCTCTTATGGGGAGATACATAGTCTCTCCATTTCTCTCTGACAGGGGAATCTTGATTGTACTTATGTGACTGATTCAGTACTTGGGGGGGACATCTTGAGTCCTTCATTCTTGTCACATGTACTTTCTTTTTCATTTTTTTTCTCTCTTTTGGAAAGGAGTTTTCTCCCACTAGGTATTTCTCCTTTTCTCCATTTGTGAGAGTTGCATTGGTTTGAGATGCATTGCATTGCATTGGTTTGTACATGAGTGTTTGATCAGGCCTAGTTGTTGAGACTCATTCGTGTATGCATTTTGCTTTTATCATTAGCTTTTTAGCTTATCCCTAAGTTAATCTTCGAGGGGGGTGTTCGAGTAATTAGGACATTTATCTAATTATTTATTAATTAGGACCTTTATTACTTTTTCACTTAAGCTAAACTTAAATGCTTTTTGTTATCTAGAGTTTGTTTCTTTAGCATTAGTTCTAGCTGTAGTTGAGCTTAATTTAGCTCCTACTTTGCATTGCTTTAGTTCTCCTAATTTTAGTATGAGGGTTTTGCACCTGAGGTTTCATTTATCCTTTATATGGATTCATTCATTGATTGCAATTGTATCTCCAATAAATTGTGCAATAAAAAAAATTATTTAGTTGTTACAGAGCATACAATCCTCGCTTGATCTCTTTTGTGTGAGAGGTGTTTTGCTTGCAAATGATTCTTGGCTCTAATGGTTATATCATCAACTTCTACACTTTTGCATCCTCATTAATTGCATTCATCATTTGTTGTAAATATGGTGAACAAATAACATTGAAGGCCAATCCATTTGTATAAACATATCTCACTATGTATTGATCAACAATCTCTCGCGACTCATTGCGAAATGACATTTCCAACAATCTCAATAACCTCTTATGTATAGAGGCCCCATGTTCTTCAAGTGAGGACAAAAATGGATGGCTCTCTATAGGTTGAAAATGAGAAGGCATCACATGGGGCTTCATCCCTTGAGATCCTTTCTTTATGTCATGTCCCCTCTTTAGCTCTGTCTAGCAGAGACATGTGAGTTAGCCTATTATGGAGTCTTGTAGGCTGGCAATGGTGGATAGAGACTCAGTCAGGATATTCAGTGTTTGGATTTGGTGTTTCTGGCAGTAGTAGACCAGTTTGGAGCAGTTCCTTGATTTTAGGAGGCAGTTCCTACATTTTAGGAGGTTGTTCCTACTTTTAGGAGGTTATGACAGCATCCAAGGTTGGGGTTCCAAGAGACCATTCCTTGGTTTCAGTTTCAGGAGATTTGGGTGTGTTTCCTAGTTTCTAGGAGCATCCCTAGATTTTAGGGATGAGACTGCCAATTGATCCATGATTTCCGACATCAGTCACAGACAGGTGACACGTTCAGTTTCAGGCTTTTGGTGTGTTTTGAGCTTTCTGTAGCTATTTGGGTTATATTTTTAATATATTTAAATATTTCCTAAGTTAGCATTTTAATATTTTAAATAAGGTATCTCTATAGCCATTTCGGAGTAATAAGGGGTTTTTGGCTTCATCTGGACTCGTATACCCATGTGTTATAGCTCGTTGGAAAGGTCTTGAACTTTTCTAAATGATTTTCACTTGCTAGGGTCTTTTTGGCGCTTGGAGTTATTTTATATTGAAAAAGTGGTGTTTTTTCTATACTTGGGCGCCCAATATTGGGAAATATGACTTTATATTAAAGCGCACTTGTCATATATCTTTAGGGTTCGATTTGGAAGGAAAGAGATATAAGGAGAAGAAACCTAATTTCTCATTATCTTTTACATATTGAAAACTTGTTTGGTGCGATATTGCTCTGGTAGAGCAATTCTTCAATCTGGGACGCAAACCCCATGATTGGTACTAGCTCGGACGTAGCCCTCAACTATTGATTGGCAGTGGATTCTTTTAGCATTGGCATTATTGGTTAGAGTGTATGCGCTATTCCTTGTGGAGATTCAGATTGCTTAGTGAGGGTTTCAGCAAGGTGGTTGAATTTCCCAGCTGGGGCGTGATTGTTTCAGCTTGATGCCACCATTACAGCAAGTACACTTTACGCTGGAAGTGGTGAAGACTTTCATTTAGCCATAGCTGGTGTTCTTGGTTTGTGTTAATCATCTACCATTCAGTTGGCGCCATTATTGGATGTAAGCACATCCCCAATGCGTAGGGAATAATCTGGATATTATAAATCAAAAATCTACCTGGTACGATTTGTATCAATTCTGATTTAATTGAATGTTCTTACTTGTTTCAGCTTCCTTCCTTATTTGTTGTTCTTTATTCATTACTTTCTTATATATTCAAAAAAATACAAAAAGAAACCAAACATTCTGCAACTTCTCTCTATTTTGTAAGACCATCAGCAAAATCACAAGAAAATATAGTTTATTATTTTAAAAATTACAGCAGATCAGCAAGGGGATCCATCAGGGATCTTTCAGTGGTATCAAAGCTATTTGCATGTCAGCCTATGGGGTTAAGTTTTCTTTTTTCTATGCATCCGAGAAGAAGTGACATATACAGATATTATACCCGCAGAAGAGCTCAATACGAGCGTGAGAGTGGAAGAGAACTGGAACCTATTATGGTAGATGAACAGGTGGGCACCAGAGTAAATCAGGTTGAGGAAGACAGACAAGAGAGAGAGTTGATGAGGACCCTCATCACTACCCAGCCTAGGATTGTTCAGACCTTACACAGAATACAGGTTACCCTGGAGTGGTTGAAAGCGGATAGACACAGAGGCAGACGGAGTAGATCAGTGTCTGTGGCTGGAAGCCAGCATAGTCATGGATCTCATACATCAGCTGGGAGCTCTCATCATTCCCCTAGGCGTGAGAGACATCATACACCAGTTAGGGATAGACCATTACTTCCTCGGTTTATACCAGGTGAGCAGTCGGTACGGGTAGAGCCACCAGAGGTGGAATTTCAGGATTCAGTCAGGGCGGCTACAAATGAGTGGAGAGCCCTACCCCCAGAGGTTAGGGATGTTTTTCCTTTTCCTCAATATTGTGCACAACGTAGAGATACCTCCAGGTTCAGAGGAGATCGGGGCTATAGGCCTCAGCAGCAAAACTATGACCTCAGTAGAGCTACTAGGAAGATCACATTGGCTACATTTGATGGGACTAGTGGTACGAGTGCACGAGCGTGGGTGCACAAGCTGGATATATATCTATCACTGAGACCCATGCCTGAGCGTGATGCTATTCAGTTTGTTGTCTTGCATTTAGATGGGATTGCCTATGACTAGTGGCACCATGGATTGGTCACCCAAGACCACGCCATGATCCACTCCTATGCAAAGTTCACTGAGCGCCTCATTTCTCGATTTGACCGTAAGGACACAGAGCTCTATTATAGGGAGTTGGCACATTTGAGACAAACTGGGCATGCAAAAGCTTATGTCAATGAGTTCCAGCGTATTGCAGTTATGGTGCCTGACATGCCCCAGAGGTGCAGTGTTATGTTATTCATTGAGGGACTACAAGACAGGCTTAAGGGAATGGTATGCGCCTTCAATCCAGCCACCCTTAAGGACACCATAGATGTGACATTGAGGTTGGATACCACTCCTACTTCTTATCAGACAGATAAGAAACCTTTCAGAGACTCATGGCCTCCACAGAAGGCCAACACCTCACAGTTTAGAGATGGACAGTCAACTAGACCTCCTAGGATGGACCAGGAGACATGGAATGAATTGAGGAGGAAGAAACTATGTTTTTCCTGCAAAGAGCCTTGGGAACCCAGATATCGTTGCATGGGTAAGGGCAAGGTTCACTTGATTGAGGTAACATCCGAGTTTGGGGATGAGGAGATACCAGGCACTGATACTGAGGACAGGCCAGAGGAGACTATGCAGGAACAACCACAGTTGGAGATAGACATTCCTGAACCCTTGGCGGCAGCGAAAGTGACTATGGCTACCCTTTCCAATTATCCCAGATTTCATGCCTTTCGATTGAAAGGTACATTACAAGGGCAGCAAGTCATGAGCTTGGTAGATACAGGGGCCACTCACAACTTCATTGATCAGAAGTTGGTTGAGCGCCGTGGGTTAAAGTCTAAGGTATTTGATGGTTTTGGAGTGAAGGTTGCGGATGGTGCAGTTTTGGGTTGTACTAGGAGGATTCCACAGCTTAGCATTCAGATGGGGGATTATACCTTGACAGATGACTTTTATATTCTACCTCTAGAGGACTATGATGTGGTTTTGGGCATGCAGTGCTTACGGGTATTGGGAGGTATATTATTGATCACCACCGCATGCAGTTAGAGTTCCTGTTTGGCGGGAAGAAGATAATTTTGAGGGCAGCTTCAGATGGTGGACCTAAAGAGGTGTCTTCTCGCGGGATGGAGACTATTATTAGACATGATGATGTGATTTGGGCTACATGTTGTTTGGTGAAGTCCAAACACCTACACCTCACGATGGCAGGGCGTTTCATGTTGATATTCAGTAGGTGATGGACCGACATGGCAGTCTTTGGTGACATACCTCCTGGTGTACCTCCAGATAGAGGGTTTGAGCATGGGATAGAGATGGAGGATGGAGCTAAGCCAGTGATTACCACTCCGTATCGTCATCCTAGAGCATACAAGGATGAGATTGAGAAGACTATTCATGAGTTGTTGGACATGGGCTTCATTCGCCCTAGCTCTAGTTTCTTTGCTTCTTCCGTGGTGCTTGTTACGAAGAAGGATGGGACTCTGCAGATGTGTATTGATTACCGGGCGTTGAACAAGAAGACAATAAAGAACAGATATCCTATTCCATGCATTGATGAGTTGTTGGATGAGCTTCATAGATCTATCTACTTCTCTAAGATTGATCTTCGTTCAGGCTATCATCAAATTCATGTACGAGCAGAGGATGTACACAAGACTGCTTTCCGCTATCACTATGGGCACTATGAGTTTCTGGTGATGCCTTTTGGCCTTACCAATGCGCCAGCCACTTTCCAGTCCTGTATGAACCATATCTTCAACAAGTAGTTAAGGAAGTTGGTTCTAGTGTTCTTTGACGATATCCTGATTTACAGTTGTACTTGGGAGGACCATCTCAAACATGTTGAGGAGGTACTTAGCATCATGGAGAGTCAGTCTCTATTTGCCAAGTTGTCCAAATGTGAGTTTGGACTTAGAGAGGTCTTATATCTGGGTCATGTGATCAGTGCTGATGGGGTGAAGGTGCATGAGGAGAAAATTCAGGCAATTCGTGATTGGCCCTACCCTCGGAACATTACTGAGTTACGTGGATCCCTCGGTCTATGTGCTTACTACAGGAGATTTGTGAGGGGCTTCTCTCAATTGGCAGCACCCCTGACAGACCTCACAAAGAGAGGAGCTTTCAGATGGACAGAACAGGCACAAGGGGTCTTTGACAAACTCAAGGAGGTTATGAGCACTTGTCCAGTTTTGGCACTCCCTAACTTCTCACAGCCATTTGTACTTGAGTGTGATGCTTTAGGTGTGGGCATTGGAGCGGTGTTGATGCAAAACAGACATCTCATTGCTTACGAGAGTAGGAAGTTGCGTGATAATGAGAGGTTGTATTCTACATATGATAAGGAAATGTTGGCTATTATGCATGCATTAGCCAAGTTAAGACAGTATCTTGTTGGCAGCAAATTCGTGGTAAGAACAGACCACAACAGTTTGAAGTATTTCCTTGGTCAGATAGAGCTCAATGATCGTCAACAAAAATGGGTAAGCAAGATCCAGGCCTATGATTTTGACATCGAATTCATTAAGGGAAAGAATAATATTGTTGCTGATGCACTTTCTAGGAAACCATCACTTGCTGCCCTATGCTCATTGAGTGAGATTTCAGCAGATTGGAAGGCTCGACTATTAGTTGAGTACTCCAAAAATCAGCATGCTTGTGAGATCATGGATGGATTGGTATTGGATGATAGGTACAGTGTGGTGGATGATGTCATTTACTACAAAGGCAAGGTATATCTTGTTCCGGGTTCTCAGTTGAAGGAACAGATTCTGCATGCTTACCATGATACTCCTATCGTAGGACACCCAGGGTATGGTAAGACTTACAGGGCAGTTCGGGAGAGATTCTCTTGGAAGGGTCTCAAAGATGATGTTCTATGTCATGTCCGTGAGTGTATGACGTGCCAGCGGAATAAGTCTGAGCATACTTTTCCTGCTGGTTTGTTGCAGCCCTTACCTATACCGGAACACAAGTGGACAGGGATCTCTATGGATTTCATTACAGGTCTTCCTCAGGTTCAGAGGAAAGATTGTATCTACGTCGTAGTGGACAGGTTAACTAAATATGCCCACTTCTTTCCTATTGCAGTTGATTTCACAGTATCTCAGGTAGTTGAGCTATTTTTCAGAGAGGTGTTTAGACTCCATGCCCTCCCCAAGACCATAGTGAGTGACAGGGATAGCAGGTTCATGAGTTCTTTCTGGCAAGAACTTTTCAGGCTCGCAGGTATAGAATTGACACCTAGTACAAGCTACCACCCACAGACAGATGGGCTAACCGAGATTGTTAATAAGTGGGTTGAGGGGTATTTGCGCAGCTATGTGGCAGGACAATAGAAGGCATGGGTGCATTGGTTGTATTTGGGCAAGTATTGTTATAATACTGCACACCATATGTCTATTGCTATGACTCCTTTCAGAGCCCTCTATGGTTACGATGCATTATCTTTTGTTGATCTAGCTGTAGGTGACAGCAAGGCTCCTTTAGCACAGGATTGGTTATAGGAGAACCAGGATAACATGAGATCTCTTAGAGAGAATTTGCAGCAGGCACAGAATCAGCAGAAGGTCTACGCTGATCAGCACAAGACTGAGAGGGTATTTGAGGTGGATGATATGGTTTTCCTACGTCTGCAGCCTTACCGGCAGAGCACCCTTAAAAGGGGTGGAGCTGAGAAGCTCAAGCCTCGTTTTTACGGGCCATACACGATTCTCAGGCGTGTTGGAGAGGTTGCCTATGAGATTGAGTTATCACCTGGCAGTCGGATTCATAAGGTGTTCCATGTGTCCTGTCTAAAAAAGGCATTGGGGCAACATATTGTAGCATCTCCTGATCTACCTCCCTTGGATGAGGAAGGTACGCTGACATTGGTTCCTAAGGAGATCTTGGAAGAGAGGGAACGTCGACTGAGGAGCAAGGTGATTCTGGAGTACTTGGTTCGCTGGAGGGGTCTCCCCATAGAGAACGCCACTTGGGAGGGAAAGGCTATTTTGCAGCATCCAACTTTGCAGTTGCTTGTGGGCAAGCATCTCCGAGAGGGGAGGACTGTCATGTCCCCTCTTTAGCTCTGTCTAGCAGAGACATGTGAGTTAGCCTATTATGGAGTCTTGTAGGCTGGCAATGGTGGATAGAGACTCAATCAGGATATTCAGTGTTTGGATTTGGTGTTTCTGGCAGTAGTAGACCAGTTTGGAGCAGTTCCTTGATTTTAGGAGGCAGTTCCTACATTTTAGGAGGTTGTTCCTATTTTTAGGAGGTTATGACAGCATCCAAGGTTGGGGTTCCATAAGACCATTCCTTGGTTTCAGTTTCAAAAGATTTGGGCGTGTTTCCTAGTTTCTAGGAGCATCCCTAGATTTTAGGGATGAGATTGCCAGTTGATCCATGATTTCCGACATCAATCACAGACAGGTGACACGTTCAGTTTCAAGCTTTTGGTGTGTTTCGAGCTTTCTGTAGCTATTTGGGTTATATTTTTAATATATTTAAATATTTCCTAATTTAGTGTTTTAATATTTTAAATAAGGCTATGTCTATAGCCATTTTGGAGTAATAAGGGGTTTTTGGCTTCATCTGGATTCGTATGCCCATGTGTTATAGCTCATTGGAAAGGTCTTGAACTTTTCTAAATGATTTTCACTTGCCAGGGTCCTTTTGGCACTTGGAGTTATTTTATATTGAAAAAGTGGTGTTTTTTCTATACTTGGGCGCCCAATATTGGGAAATATGACTTTATATTAAAGTGCACTTTTCATATATCTTTAGGGTTTGATTTGGAAGGAAAGAGATATAAGGAGAAGGAAACCTAATTTCTTGTTATCTTTTACATATTGAAAACTTGTTTGGTGCGATATTGCTCTGGTAGAGCAATTCTTCAATCTAGGATGCAAACCCCATGATTGGTACTGGTTGGGACGTAGCCCTCAGCTATTGATTGGCAATGGATTCTTTTGGCATTGGCATTATTGGTCAGAGTGTATTCGCTATTCCTTATGGAGATTCAGATTGCTTGGTGAGGGTTTCAGCAGGGTGGTTAAATTTCCCAGTTGGGGCATGATTGTTTCAACTTGATGCCACCATTACAATAGGTACACTTTACGCTGGAAGTGGTGAAGACTTTCATTCAGCCATAGCTAGTGTTCTTGGTTTGTGTTCATCATCTACCCTTCAGTTGGCGCCATTATTGGATGTAAGCACATCCCCAGTGCGTAGGGAATAATCTGGATATTATAAATCAGAAATCTGCCTAGTACGATTTGTATCAATTCTGATTTAATTGAATGTTCTTACTTGTTTCAGCTTCCTTCCTTATTTGTTGTTCTTTATTCATTACTTGCTTATATATTCAAAAAAATACAAAAAGAAACCAAACATTCTGCAACTTCTCTCTATTATGTAAGACCATCAGCAAAATCACAGGAAAATACAGTTTATTATTTTAAAAATTATAGCAGATCAGCAAGGGGATCCATCAAGGATCTTTCACTTTAACAAAGGATAATTTGATTTACAACATGTTTGCTCTGCTTTTTCTTGCTCTTTAATATGTTCCAAGACATATGCTTCTAGAATGCCATTACCATCTTTTCGTAGACAAAAGATGATGTGTTGTGCAAGGATCTTGCACAAATGGCTTTTCACTCAACTATATGAGCTCAAATATCTAATTTTACATTGCCCCCATGGGTTAGAGTAGTTGGTCTTAAGTCTCAGGTTTGCTCCCTGGGGTCTTGGGTTCGACTCTCTCTCCCAGAGTTATTCTGCCACGGACACTTAGGGGTGGTGCCGATGGCACTGTGGCCGCAGGGATTAGTCTCGCCCCTTGCTTGAACTAGGGTAAGGTCGAGGCGCTAGGCTAGGGCTGCGGGGATACCCTGACGACAAAAAAAAAAAATCTAACTTTACATTAATCACAAATCCAAACATAACCTCCACCTAGGAGTTGTACCATTTCAAAATATTTACAAAACGGATAGTTTGAGTTTGATTTGACGCAAAGTCTGTTCATAGAACTAGAACCGGTTTCCATTGTAATACCTAAAACAACAAGTTCAATTAACAACACATTCCAAGAATTGAAACAAATGAAAACAAAAATATATAAATACAACTTAATAATTATTTCATTGTAGCGTCGTAAATTGTACGCACTTGCTAAAGCAGTACAATTTCACACCTAGTTTAGCACCCACCTTGGCGCATTTTGCATTTTGCATTGCATTTCCCCTTTAGCACTTAATTAATCAAATTAATTAGGTCTAAGGTCCTATTCCATCATCTTCCACATTATAAAGTTGAAGTGTGCCCCTTTCATTTTATTCTTCCAATACATCATTTAATCAAAAACCCTAATTAGGTCCTATTTTGAACTTGGGGGCTTGATTTCGGGGGTCAAAACATCTCGAAATCAGCTGTAACTTCGGGATTCTCTCTAAAATCATCATATCCGATGGCCCTGAAAATTTGGTGAAAAGTTGTCGGGACCATGGCGCCCGGAGAGGACCATGGCGCCCGGAGTGCACATGGTCTCGGACATTTTTCCCGAAATTTTAGGAGCGCAATCCAATCATAAAATAAAGCTTAACCCCAAGAAATTGGCAGGAGATTCAATCTCTAGGTCGGCCAAAAGTTGAAATTAAGACCTAGGGTTTCATATATAAGAGCTCTCTTTCTTCATTTGAAAGGATCCAGAATTTTGGTTTCAAGGACGTTCTATGCAATGAAAGAGAAGATCTTTGAAGACTTCAACAACATTCAACATCCATCCATCAAGCATCTAGCAATTTCATTCATCCATTTAGGGCTTTGAAGGCATTGAAGAGCAATAAGGGATCACCGACTGAAGATTGGCTTGTACCCCTCCCTTGGGGTTGGGTATGATTTCATGTTGTTTTCATGTCTTTGCATAAGCTTCATCATATCATTTGTATTCATGCTTTAGATCTCTTTTCATCTTGATTTGGAGCATTTACATTATCATGTACAAGCAATTAGGGTTTACTTTTTAGGTTGCTATAGTTTGCTTACTTACATTTTAGGATCTTGCACACACACAAGGTCTGCACACACTACTTTTACAATACAACTTGGCTATTCGTGGAGGTGGAAATCACCAAAGCGGGGGTTTGACTAAGGCAAAACCCTATATAGCCGCCCACCATACCTTTTCAGATATAAGTGCAGGTTTCGGGATTCGGACGACGCCGCAAGTTGCAGATCCGACGGAAGCGGACCGAGACAGAACAACACACCAAATTTCAGAGCAAAAGACTAGGACAGGGGCGTGGGGCGCCCTGGTCCTGCCAGGACAGGGGCGTTGGGCGCCCTGGTCCCTGGGACAGGGGCGTTGGGCACCCTGGTCCTTCTGTCAGACAGCAAGTTTCAGACAACTTTTCAGGTGGCAAAACAACAGTTTAAGGAGCAATTTCAGGGGCAGTATCAGGACAGTGGCGCTTGCACCCCCGTCCTGAACATTTCCACTCAGATTTTAACTCCGGGTACGCATTTGCATTCTTGTCTTGTCCTTGTGTTTACAGCTTTCCATTGTTTAACCTTAATTCTGCAATCTTGTTATTAGTTCATACTTGCACTTTGGGATTAGGAATTGAACTTGTATCATTTTATCTTTCAATTACAACAAAGGAATAGAAATCCTAATAGGTAGCCCGTGGCTCTCTCTTCCACAAAAAGAAGTAGCCAATTGTGTGATACCTCTAGGCTCTTTCATATTCCACAATGTGTGTCAAAAGATAGGATTAGGACATGTTTGCTTAGTGTCACTTTTTCCCCCACACATTCATTTTATAGATACCTTGAAGAATGAAAACAAAACAAGAGAGTTCAATTGTAAAAATGAAAAAATGTATTTTAAAAAAACAAAAACTTCAAAATACCCACCTCTTTTGATGAAATCTTCCTCTACGATCTCCTTGACAACAAACAAGCTCTTGCAAATGTGTAGGAATAGCACAACCATATTGGAACATTCAACAAACAATCTTCAGCTCTAATCATGCAATGACAAGCAAGAAAATAAGCTCAACAATGGAGGATAATATTTTATTTTTCATTCACAATATGAAAAATGAGTTTGTTTTTGCCTGATATTTTATATACCTCATTGCAAGGTTTTAGGGGTAAATTGCACTTTTTAAGGAAAACAAGTCAAGAATTTAAAAAAGGTGAAACTCGTTCATTTGGTGCAAGCATCCGCCAACTTCGCCCCAAGTTTGTCAGGGAAATACCTACACGTAATTAGTGAAACCCTACCCTAGCCTACAGAGAACTGGACTCTGAACCTGAACCAAACTAGACCGAGACTAGGACTGTACAAGCAGCTAACCAGTGATGTAGCAACATTGTTACTAAATTATGAACTATATTTTCTCATAATGGATTGTAATGTCCCCTCTCCACTAGTTGCCACTCCGGAGCATGGATTTGCTTGATAGCCAACTCCACAGGAAAATTTACAGGTTAGGGGATGATTGGCTAACCAAGAGGATTTGTACTTGGTCATTTTCTTGGCCTTAGTGAGCTCATACTATGTAAACTTTATAATATTTCATTATAAAGTTACTTTTTCTAAAATTAGACTTATTTTATAAAGTAACTTTATAGAAGGGGTTAATTAAATGTCAATGATTAAAGATAAAGTTTGCCCCTTTATACACGCCTATCTAGGCAAAAGGCAAATAAACTTTAATTAAAAATTGGCCCCAACAATGATGAATCATAACCCTCAAGCTAGGCACCCAAGCTGAGAGAATATTCTTTGGCATCTTGGCATATTGGAGCCCTAATTTGGGCGTTGAGTTTTGGAGAAGCATAAAGGAATGAAAACTCTTCAATTCCAAGCAAGCTTGGACGAAACCCCAAGCCATATTTCAAAGGAATTCACTCAGAATTCCTATTTGGGCTTCAAAATTCAGTCTTCATCAGCATTTACAGACCTGCAACAGCAAGGAGATCAGTTATTGGAGGTAATTGAGGGCAGCAAATTTCATTTTCAAGCCCCACCTGGTCCTCCTAGGCTGGTCATACCATCATGATGTCATCAACAAGGTTGATTTAATAGATTAGCAGCAATAAGGGTTTGAAAATTGAAGGAAATCCATTGTTAGTGTTGGCAATGAGCAAATAAATTGTTTTATCAGACTTTCTCAAGCTTATATGAGCAGTATAAACAATTCTTGAGGATTACAGGGCAAATTCAATGGTCTTGCTTGGGAGCCTGGTAGAACTAATAGCAGATTTACTTAATTCTTCAATAATTGTTTTTGATAATTCTAGTCTAGCTTGCAGGTTCAGGTTCGGGCACCGGTTTAGGTTCGAAGAACCGGTACGCCGGTATGGCAAAAATTTGAAAAGGGGTTTGGGTTTGTTAGTACAAAAACACAAATATATATATATATATATATATATATATATATATATATATATATATATATTTTGTGCAGCCTATAAGCATGAATTAAAATTAGCATGTCACATAGCATCATATAAACAACAAAACAAACATAAACTTGTAACCATAGCATCATGTTCATACCATAATAGCATCATATACAACAAGTTTAATATCAAAATGACAAAATATTCAAGTATCATTGTTTCAACTTTCAACAATATAAAGTTTAATCATCAAATGGATCATCTAATTCATCCTCTTTCTCCTCCTCCTCATCCTCCTCATAATTGACATTGACATTAGATGAGCCAATGCCACTTGCACTTGCACTTGCACTATAAGTTGGCTCGGCATCCGAGTCATCAAGTGTCACAATGCAAGAAGAGAAGAAGCAGGAGCATCCAAATCAATATGCTCTAGCTCTATATCCCACATCTTCGTTTCCCCTTGTGTGTAGTCACGTTGTTTGTGTGAAAGAAGACGTAGGTTGGAATGCACATATACTAAATTCTCCGCTCTTTTTGATAGCAGCCTATTGCGCTTTACTGAGTGGATGAAAGAGTATGTGCTCCAATTTCTTTCTGAAGTAGATGAACTAGCAACCTATGAAGACAAAGTAAACAATTAAAGTTATACATTAATAAAATTAAACTTAAAAATTATTGGCAACCTATGAAGACAAAGTAAACAATTAAAGTTATACATTAATAAAATTAAAATTAAAAATTACTGGCAACCTATGAAGACAAAGTAAACAATTAAAGTTATACATTAATAAAATTATAATTAAAAATTACTAGCAACCTATGAAGACAAAGTAAACTATAAATAAACTTGTGATAAAACTTTTACAGCGAGGGGTTATAGGTGTTGGAAGCATACACCATGGAAGTACCACCAGCTATGGGCATCCTTCTTGGATCTATGACGAAGTGCATCAACATTTAGACCATTCGCATTTGGGAATTATATGAACTCATTTGTAACAATATCTCGCAAATCATCATCAGGATATAGTCTAACAAATGTTGCCTTGTACCCATCAGATACTTCTTGATCTCTCCATGGTGGAATCCTTCCTGGTTTATCAAGAAACTGATTGCTATAGTACTTTGGTGTCAAGGCATAGGCAAGAAGATAAAAAGGAGTGGTCATCTTATTGCACCTTTCTACAATAATTGCTTCCACTTCTTTGAAGAATTTCTCCTCAGGGTCATTCTCTTTTGCATTTATAGTGAACTTTATTTTTTCAAGCATTGAGTCAATGGCATCATAAATCTCACCAATGCAAGGCCTATCCATGTCGGTATAGCGAATCATGCTCATAATGGGCTCAGTGATACTTAGGAAATATGTAACAAGATCCCACCATTTCTCATTCAACATTCTCTCCCTAATTCTTGCTGCCCTCACACTGCTACTCTGCTTCCATACAGTCCAATTGGTGTTGACCACCATATTGCATAGTGCCACTCTAACTTTCACAAGTCGTCTTAAGACGATTGTGTTTGATGCAAAACAGGTCTCAACAACCTATAACACAAATTAATGCCAAAATGATTAAAAAATAAAGCCAAACTTTAAAGAAGAATACACAATATAGCTTACACAATGATATTATGAACATTAAAAATTAAAAAAATCAGAAAATGCAAAATTAAATTACTATTTCACTTACCTTCAATAGCTCCAAATTCGAAAAGGATCTAAAAATCCCTTGAGACATGTGGTGGTTTATGATGAACATCTGGATGTCCTCAGCCAATGCATACACATCTCTGATCCATTTTATTTTAGTCCCAATCCTTTGTAGCATAAGATTGAGTGAATGGACTGCACAAGGTGTCCAAAAGATGTGCCCATAGCGTTCCTCAACCAACAAACCAGCAGCTCTACAATTTTTTGCATTGTCCATTATGACTTGGACAAAATTGCGAGGTCCCACTGACTCAATGGCGGAGATGAGAATTTCTGCAATAAATTGGCCATCTTTTACTTGGCCCTCACAATCCACAGCTTTCAAAAACATTGCCCCTTTAGGGGACACCACTATGGCATTGATCAAGAGAATTTTTAGCATCTTTCCACCCATCCGAAACAATTGTTACACCTGTCTCAGCCCATGAATCCCTTATGGGTTTCAATGCATCTTCAACCCTCTTCACCTCTTTCTCCAAAAATGTTTCACGTACCTTCTCATAACCTAGGCCCTTATACCCTCTTGGAGCTTCATTAACACTTTTCATCATTTGCTTCCAATGTGGGGAGCGAACAACATTGAAAGCCAACCCATTTGCATCAATGCACCTCACTACATCTTGGTCAGCAATGTCTCTACTCTCATTTTGAAATGCAGTTTCTAAAGGCCCCTTTGTTTTTTTGCGTGTCAAGGGTAGTTCACTTTCAGGTTCATTTGTGAAAAAGAAAGGGTGGTCTTCTACTACAACATCGGGATTAGATGGGGTTTGCATTCCCCTTGTTTTCTTTGGTGCGGTTTGATTCAATCTACGAGCTTCTCTCTCTTTTGCCTTCTCATGCTCCTTAATATATTTCATCACTGTCTCATCTGGTATAGGTTTACCATCATTTCCAGGGCATTTTTTGATGCCTCTTCCTTTTATTCCACACAAATGGCCTACCACCCAATAATATGAACTATTACGTTCAATACCACATCCTAATGGCAAAAAGCTTTAGGCAAAAGCTTTACGCAGATCTGTTAAAAGAGAATTATCTAGGGGGGAATTGGAAGGGATCAAGATTACTAGTAATCTCCCCCTATCTCACACAAGCAGTTTGCTGATAATACCTTACTTTTTGGGACAGCTAAGCGGCAAGAAGCGAGGTAATAAAGGGAATCCTCAACCTTTATTTGAAAGCATCAAATGAAGAAGTTGGGGTGAACAAATCAAAGATTCTCTTTTTCTTTACTTCAACAAGGAAGGAGCAAGAAATCCTAAGCCTGCTTGGATTCGAGAAGGGGCAACTACCTTGCAATTATTTAGATATGCCTTTGGACAGAAAAGTTAGATCTAACAAGTTGTGGGATCCTCTTTGGGAAAGAACGGCCAATAAAACAGTCTCAAGGAGGGGTTAGTGGCTCTAATAGGCTGGGAGAAGTATTATGTTGAAGGCTGTGATTTCTTCCATCCCCATTTACTTATTATCTTGCCTCTACTTATCAGTTGAGGCCAATCAGAAATCAAACCAACACAAAAACAAAAAATTTGGAATGGGAGTGCAGAGTCTAACAAATTTGCCTTGACCGCATGGGACAAAATTTGCAGACCAAAGGAATTGGGAGGAGTTGGTCTGAGGAAGCAAAATCTCCAAAATAAAGCATCAGGTGCTAAGCTTATTTGGAGGATGTTTAAGGGACCACAGTTGAAATGGGTCAGAATTTTGCAACATAAGAATTTGGAAGACAATGCAAATTCAACTGTGTTAACAACAGCTAATCGTCTAAAAGGATCTCAGATTTGAAATTTCATGATGGAGTGAAGGCCTCTCATTGCTTATTATTTAACATGGGACGTACATGATGGTAGATCTGGTTGTTTCTAGGATGATGCTTGGTGTGGTTAGCCAAGCATTGGCAGCTTGGTAGAGATGGGTTGAGCTTGGAGGGTGGTATTTTGAGTTGGGAGTGGAAGGAGTTAGACAATTTGGAGCTGCCTAATGCGGAAGTGTATAGTCTGAAAGAAATTCTCCACGCCAGATTGGTGATTTTGAGGGATGATTAGGATACCATCATTTGTAATGGATCCAAATCCAGACAATATAATGATAAGCATGGGTATAGGTTACTAGAAAAAGAATCGAATCGGGATGGGGTGAGTATTCCATTAAATCTATGTTGGCACAGGTTGTGTTTACCAAAAGCGAATGTCTTTTTAAGTAAATGCCGCATTTTAAGGGATTTTTCACTTTTCCATGTTTGGAAAATTCAAAAAAAAAGGACTTAAATATAGAATTAGCCTAGACATGCCACAACACAACTAGATTCGCACAAACTGGGAGGTTTGTCACGAAATCATTTTTATGAGAACAGTTCAGAACCCTAGATGATTCTACAAGAAAATCAATTCCGAATCTGATTTCAGGATATTTCATACCGTAAATGGACAAATCAATCTATCAATTTAACAACATTATTAAAACCTAGGTGGGAATAATGGCCCATTGCAAGGTTAAGGGGCAAGGCCCATTAGAGGGTCTAAGGGCGATGTGGTAAGCACATTTTCTATCATGATATCACGTGCAGCAAGGTGCAAAGCCACCAAGCCCAAATTAAGCCTTCGAGGCAATTGGAACCTTCAAGGTGCACATCATTTTTCAAAATTTACCACTTTTAAGCAGGCTCCAAAATTTCAAATTTTACAATTTAGGATTTTTTAAATTTTTTATCTTAAGTTGCTGAATCGGATACAGGAACGTGGGTACGAAACGCTGGTATGTTCATCGAAAAATTACATACACACACACACACACACACACATATATATATATACATACATCTATATATAGCTAGAAAATAAAACTAAGTTTAGAATGTCATATACCAATACATATGCTAAATGAAATCAATAGAAATTTCAAGCTTTGAAACATAACATACTAATTTAAAATCAGTTTTCAATATCAAAATAATCAAACTAGAATCTCATGATAGATTAGTTTTGAGTTCACTAATCAACACTGTAGGTCTTAAGAATATCAAAAAGATCAAACTAGAATCACTAAACATTTTGGAAACATTTCGACATCTAAAAACACAAACCCCAAATGCACCCACAGGAGCTTCGTTTCAGAATCTGATTCTGGTACATTTCGTACCTGGAATCGCTCAAAAAATCTCACGATTCAGCAACTTAATTTTTATCTATTTTAATATAATATCCAATTTGTTAAAATTCCCTACTTTTCAAGGTCCTAGGTTTGCCAAACCCATTGTCCAATACTAATGTTCTTTTGTATTCCTCATTTCTTGAACTGTTAACGAAAATCCCTTTTTCAATGCTAATTCCCTAAGGTAAACCATTTTTTTGCTTCTTTAAGTTGGTCTTTTAATAAGAGATAGCATATACAACAGGATATTATCAAATGTACTGAGCTTAAGTGGTACAAGTAGAAATATACAAATTGATCCAATTTGCTGACAACAGGCATGCATGGTGGAAAATTCAAAATTGAAATGCTTGATTCTTATATCAAGATGAGAGTCGAGATTAAAAAGACAATCAACTAATATTAAGTTAACGATATTTTTGGCTCTTAAGGACATGATCCAGTGGTTTACTTGGTAGTGCTGTTATTGCCACCAAAGTTCCAATCTTCACAGGCCATTGAGCTTGTGAACTTTGTTGCCCCTATTGGGCTGTTGGGCTCCAGGTTTAGACACTTTGCACTAGTTCAAGGGATGAGGTATTTGTGTCCTCAACCAGCTTGGGTTTGACTTAAAAGTTAAACTTCCTGAAGTACCAATAAAGGAAAAAAAAGTTAATTAATTATTTATTATTTTTTGAATTTAAGACTCAATGAGAGGATAGTATTAAGGTTACAAAGGAGTAATGAAGATTCAAATACTAAAAGATTTAATAAAAAGAAAATGTACAGATAACTACAATTTAAATAAATGTGTTTTCTTCTAATGGTGTGGGGCTGCCCTACTATCCAAACTATGATTGAGGGACGTCTAGACGTACCACAGCAATTCAGAAGATGGGAACACATCCCCAGATGGTCCCTACAGAGAATGTCGTTGCAGTGAAGGGCCATCCCTTGCAGAGAGGAATGTCCCAAGGGAGATTCCCTGCATTGCATGGCCTTCCCAAAAACAACCCCCTTTGCAGGTGACACCTATAAGTATGGCAAGGAGATGTTTCATCACTGTTCCCGATGCAGGAAATATTGGTCTATTACAGTAAGATATTCACCGTTATTAGGTCCTCTTTCTGCAACCCAGTGGAATACTGTTTTTTATGCTTTCTGAGGGGTCCACACAAATGCTTAAGCTTTTTGTATTAGCAACATTTGAATTTATAAAAATTTATGTGTGTTTTGTTTATTAAACATATGGTATGTGATTATCCTTGGTTTTATGTTAAAATATTTGTATGTCAATAATTTTTATGTTTTTGGTACGGAAGAACCTAACCCTACAAAAAATTGCCCATCCACAAACCAAATCTGCCAAACCAGACCAGGATCTAATCACTGTATGGACAAAGCAATGTTAATACAGCTTGTATGTTGATGGTTTCTAGCCTCGATTTGGATAGTCCTATTATTAGCCTTGATCTGAATTTTGGATAGAGTCCTATTATTAGCCTCTAATTAGCCTTCTTTTCAATTTACCATTGACTCCGTGTGGTGAAAAAAAAAACCATGCAGGCATTGGCAAAAAGCAAAAAAAACCTTTTGCGTCTTGGGTCCCTTTTCAATAATTATACAGGACAAAACTGACAAAAACAAATTGGGATGCCTAGTAGAAAACTTGCACCTCAAAACAACAGTCTAACACCAAGTAGAAAATGTCTCAAACTTGACAAGCATATAAAATTATGGCAAAAAATGTACAAGCGTTATACAGAATGATACATAGAGTTGAAAACTTAAAATTAGACAACCAAATCAGATCTTAAAATTAAAAAAAATTGATTTTTAGTTTGAACCATTGAGTTCTCACAAGTAGATCAAATAATCCGGTGCCCTAACCTGTATTAATGCCAATAAGGTATCAATGTATTATTCATAGATGATTATATAAATTTAAAAAACTATTCCAAGGTACCTTAATGATCGTTGATGGTGCACTGTATCTTCTAAGAACTTGAGAACTTGAGCTCCAAACCAAACTGCAAAGAGTATTAAACAAGAAATTGTAATAAGAGAAAGTGAAAAACACTGACGCATTCAATCCTTACTTTAAAGAACACAAATAAGAGAATGGCTTGATATAAAATATCGGGATTGCCACACTAGACACTAATTTCATTTGAATGAAACAATGCGTGTAGTACTACTGACAACTAATAATTCTCTATTGGGTTCGCCAAAATTCCCCAATATCTATGCCCTCTTAAGAAGAAAGGTTTTGAATAACATAAGAAGTAATAATGATTCAGAAGGGGTGTGTTGCTCCTTATCAAGAGGCGATGAGCAATGTGGCCATGTATGCTCTGGTATCAAATAATAACAAGCCTTAAATTGTTGTATTTCCTCTTTGAGCTTCTCTCTCTCAGGAAATGCTTTATAATAATATGCCTTGCAAATTTCTACTTTACCCACTAGTTGCTTTGAGATTATGAATTTAATGTTTCCTAGTCGATGAAAAACTTTTGGTGGATTACAAAATTTTCTTTGATTTTAATACTGAATTTCCAAAAACAAACTCATCAGTTGGTTTAGAACCTCCTGAGTAAGATTACAGTCTCCTAAACCGCTGGACCATCATTGTTGGGTTCTGTAATTTTCCTCATCTATGTTGTACATACCTGAAATTCTCGTGACTCTCAGCTGTAAAAATAAAAAAATTGTCCAGTCTTTCATCCTTCCCATCAAAAAAATTTATAACGTTTCACTTGGACAATGCACACAAGTTTTACATTTCGATCCCTTCAATTTGATCATCTTTGGCATTATGTCAGTTGGATGTCAGCCACTTCTCACCCTTTTATGCGGCATGTGTTCCATATCTCAGCATGGGCTTTCCTCAGCACAGGATTCTCTTCACAGCAACTTGGGATATAGTTGGCACTAATCATCTCACAAATTTAGCTTAGCTCCGACTTGAGCAACTTATTTAGACTTTTCCTTAGTCGTAGTAAGTTATGCCCTATATAAGGATTCTTAACATGAAGAGAACTAATATCACCAACAACAAAAAAAACCTTAAATTCTTAAACAAATTATATGTTGTTTATATATATTCTTGTGTAATATTTGATGTGACTATAAATTACATTTTCTTTCATATTGAAAAGCTAATGCTCCTATACCCTTTCTTGCTTTTATGTAAACGGAGCGTTTGAAGCAGGCATAAGTGTAAAATTGTTGGTAGGCATAAACCTTCCTCGAGTTTAAGATCGAGCATAGAGCAGATACTATATATCAAGAGCTTAAACCTCATATGATCTTTGTTTTGGATAACCTTTAACAAGTAATGGAGGTGTTACATGATAGATTTCCCCAAGAAAGAATAAAAGAAAATTGATTACTTAATATAACAGATGGAGTGAAACAGAGTAGAATTAATAAGAATTATGAATTGAAACTTTCGAAACTTAAAGCATTGCCCACTGTAATAGAGAGAGGACCAAAAAAGCAAGAAACCGCTTACTGTTTTCCACGAATGAAAAGTTCGTGGTCGCAATCATTGCAGGAGGCAGAAATGATGTCTTCATTTGATCTTATAAGTTGTGAATCGAATAAAGAGTACTTGTATTCTCCATCGAAGGGCTTCCCATCGCCATTATCAGAGGCTTCGATGTTCAAGCCAAAGGGTTCGAATTGTTTGAGGACAGTTAGTGTGCGCACGCCGACTCCCATTTTTATTTTGCAATCACAAGTGCTTTAAAAGAAAATTAAAAATATATACGAGTGGTTGCAGAAGATTTCAGTTCAATATAATCCGTTTGAGATTCTCGCAGCTTTCAATCGAGGAAACCTGTGGGATGAAAATTTTCGGATGAACAGTATAAAGGAAAATTGTAGAGGGATTGTGAGATATCTTTTAATGGAACAAGCCCTTGTTTGGATTGAGTATGCAATACAAACAGAAGGAAGATCGACTTATGCCCCTACAATTCTATGGAGCTGCCGCTATATGAATGAGAAAGGGCACTTCGTCACTTCCATCCATTTGGCGTCCTTAGAATAGTAGGGCGATTCGAAACCACCGGCCAGATCATACAACGTATATGAAGCAACTGGCCAGTTCAGTATAGATCCTTCTCTGCTGGATCAAGCTCTTTCTTTCTATAGTTGGGTCGCATGGTCCTGCAGACGCGATCGGGCATCCATAGAGGTGGGAGAATTTAAAAGAAAAATGTTTTGATAAACCCGTTTTAAATTCGTGAGAGGGTTCTTTTAAGGCATTTAGAATATGAATGAGTGAATGAATGAGTTTTAATGACGTTTACGAGATTCAACAGTCTAAGAGATTCATATGTACATTTCAATGAGACATTGTATGTGATTGAAGGTTTTGTCATTGATGGCAACCTTACAATCCTATGGCATTGGCAGCAACCTTACAATCCTATGGCATTGGCAAGGCATTACATTGGCAAGGCATTACACCGACAAGATAGTTCATCGACATCAATAGATCACACTCTACACCGACACTCAGACCACCGGCACCGACACAGAAAAAGGAAGCATACCGGCACATAGGCTGACAGAATTTTTTGTTATATTATATTTTGTTTATTATTGTAAAACTTTGTAAGCCGACTTGGCAAGTTGTAAAATGACTCTTATATATAAAGAGATCATTGTAGACATTTAGTAAGTAAGGGATGTAAGCGAAAAAGGAAGATATTAGGCAGACCTATTATGCGAAATATAGGTTAAAGGTTTTATGTAAAGAACAAAGTAGAAACCGGTACTGGATCAAGCATTATAGATGCTATTGTAAAGCAGTACAAGATATTGGATTTGTATAATCCACATTGTAAGTCAGTGAGACTTCCCATTGAGCAATGAGCTCTAGGTAATTGGCCTTCCTGCATGTGCAGGCCCCTCTTGTAAGTAATATTCTCTTATTAGCCAGTAAGTGGATATTGTGGGTCACAAATCCCACCGAGGTTTTTCCCACACCGGGTTTCTTCGTTAAATCCTTGTGTTATGGTGTGCTTTTCATGTGGATGCTTTTAATTTTGTTTATTGCATTATTTCTTGCATATCGGTACACTGTTATAATATGTACTGCATATTTTAAGTTGAGAAATTCTAATTACCGGTTAGATACTGATTCACCCCCCTTCTCAGTATCTGTGGAATTCCTAACAATTGGTATCAGAGCTTGGTCCTCTATTTTCAGAAGCCTAACAGCTTGAGGAAGATCTTGACACCGGTAAAGATGAAAAATCTGATGAAGCAACTTGAAGCAGCTCTCTCAAACTATGATACAGAAAAATTGAAAAATATCAAATTAGAAGATGATCTAAAAACAGCTCAGGATATCATTCAAACACTTCAAGAGAATCTTACTATTGCAAGAAACAAGAGAAGAGAACTTTGTGAAAAGATGCAAAATGAGAATGATGAAAAGGAATCACTTAATGATATGTTAAGTAAACAAAAACTGGAGAACATAACTACAAAGAATGAGATGCAGGATATGACAATGAGATTTTGTAAAGAGATTGAAGATAGGAAGAAGAATGAAGAAGAATTGACCAGAAGACTAAGTCATGCAGCAAATGAGAACACAAGACTTAGCTATGAAAATGATGTATTAAAGACAGATTTGATGTACACTCAAAATGACTCCAATGAACTGATGAGACATAAAGAAGTCTTAGAAAGAGAACTAGAAACTGCAAATCAACATTAAAAAAAAATTCAAGAAAAGCTCAAAGGAACTTGGTAACCTGTTGAAGAATCAAAAACCTAAAGGTGACACTTCTGGAATTGGCTTTGAAGTTGGTGAAAGCTCCGGTACTGCAAACACATAGCATCACAGCAAACCGGTAAGACAACCTAATGCTTATAAATTCAATGGAAAATACTTTAACTGTAATAAGTATGGTCATAGAGCAAATGAATGTAGATCTAGAAATTTTCAGAATATCAACACACCCACCGGACAATATTCAAAATGTAACAAAGTTGGTCACAACTCTGAAAATTACAGAATGAATGTGAGATGTTATGTTTGTGGAAGATTTGGATATTTATCTAATCAATGCATAACACAAACCGGCATAGGTTATGGGAAAGCTATTCAGAAAAATAATGTGACTTGTTATGCATGTAACAAGATTGGGCATATTGCAAACTTTTGTAGAAGTAAAGGATCACCGGCAGACAACAAAAGTTCTAGCTTGAAAGGTAAAGAAAAAGTTGAAGAGGTTAAGCAAGAATTCTCAAAACAATGGATTAGAAAAGTTGATCTAAATGTTGGGAATACTCCTCCACCGATACAACCAATCAATGCTTCACCGGCAGGATAGAGTGATGCTTCACCAACAGGACAAAGTGATGCTCCACCGGCAGGAAGTTCTTTATCAAATTGAAGAAAGTTTCCTTGAGGGTTTGGCAATCTAATGACACATGTGCTATTATTCCCTCAGTTAGAGATGAGAAGTTGGAAATTACTTCATTACCGGTAGACAATGTTAAGTGAATACTTAACCAGCATGCATTAAATGTGGTAGATGGCAAATAAACACAAAATTTGCGGTTTTGGCTCCATTTTATTTCACCGTGATTTCAAACATTCGTAGAGCGTGAAACTTGCAGAGCTAAGGAATTTCAAGCAAAGAGGCGAAGCACTTCAAGCAATCAATCCATCCAAGACAGAAAAAGGTATTTATCATCATGACATCCACCTCTGCACTTGAATATATAGCAAACCCTACTATAGTCGAGGTCATAAAATGCCCTAGGCCCGTATTTCAACTAGTTCCCGAAGTAGCAAAGAAAGATGACAATATAGGTGCTTTCTCACAAATACCAAAAGGAGTTGTTTATGCTGAAGACCCCAGAATTTACATTCACTGCAACATAGGGGATTTGGGAGATGAAGAGATTAAAACTATGTATAAAACTATCATATGTGATAATTCTGGAAATGTGAAACTAGAACATAAAATCATTGGAACCCTAGGATTTACTAAAATCCTTTGCATTCCTGAATTTCCCAAGGATGTAATTAGGATAGTCTTAAGCAGGGTACATGGTGAATTTTTCTGGTTAGATGCAATTCACAAAATCACCAAGGAAGCTGTGAAAGTTGTCACAAGGCTACCGACCACCGGTAAAAGGCCAGACAAAACCAAGAAGGTCTCAAATGACCTAGTTACTAAGCTAACTGGTGCTACATCTGATAAAAGGTCCTTAAGAGTCAATGATGTAACCGACACCAATGTAAGGTTTATCAGCAAGATATTAGGGTATAAGGCAACTCATGCAAACAGACTCAATTCAGTTTCAAGTTTATGCATTAAAAGTGCTTATGACATGATCACAGATAATGTAAAGATTGATATATGTGAGTGGTTGAAAGATGAGTTAATTGACAACCTAGGCAAGATTAAGAAGGATAAGAAATGAACTTTTAGGTTTGGAAATCTGCTAGTATGTTTGATGCTACATATAACCAAACAAGTTCCTGGTATAAGCTACAAAGAACTTGGATTTGATATACTGGTAAGTAAACAACTAACAAAACTATTCAACAATATGGGAGAAGATAAGGAAAACAATATCCATGATTTCTTTCAAGCACTTAAGGCCAAAATAAAGAAGAGAATCATATTATCACAAAAGATTGTTGACAAGTACAAGGATGAAATATGTTTTGTAATAAAAAAGGATGAAATCTGGATGGAAGCAGTCATCCCAAAAACAATCTGGGTAACAGAGATGGGCTATTAGATAGATGATCATATAATTGAGACTTATGCTAAAGCACTTCTGGAAGCTCCAAACGAACCAAAGGAAGAAGTATTTGGTAGTGTTGAGACTATAGAAAATCAAATACAATCTAAGAAAAGAGTGAAAAAGGTTGAGGCAGTTGTGAGAAGAGGCTCTAGATAGGCAAAGGCTATTAAAGAAGATGTGTTAAAGCAAACCGGTATCACTGAGGATAAGCTAGGAACTCTACAGCTTGAGACTCATCTATCACCGGTAGGCACTTCTTCGGAGAGTGACATGCCTGTAGCTTTCAAAAGAGTTGTAAGGAAAAGAGATTCGTCACCGGCAACCACACCCCCACCTAGGAGGACAAGACAGAAACAACAAGCAGTGAGATCTCCGGTTAAGAAGACTACACCAAAGAAGAAACTGACACCCAAGAAGAAGAAGAGAACAAAACAAAACTTGGCTCCTCTTGACATACTATTGAATGAAATTACAGAGGAAGGGAAACTGAAGAATATAGAGAAATTATATGACACTCTGACTGCAGATGAAAAAGAACAAGTAGAAAACAGTGTTATATTGTATATGGACATGTATAAGAAATTTTTGATGGAAGTTGTAGATGAAGTACCAGATGAACTGTTCAAAAGACTGGAAGCAAGAAGACAAGTAGTAATAGAACTTGACAAGAAAATCAAGATAGAAAAGCTACTTGTTGTGTACCTAGTGAACTCACCTAAAGAAATTGATGATTTAATTGCTGAAGCCAACCGGTCAGTATTCTCTACTGCACACCGGCACATTGCATTAATGGTTGGAAGAGTCAATGAGGTGACTGAAGAACCAAAAAATGGATGGGATATATTCCTAGTTGAAAAAGAAAAACAGGAAGAATACAGGAACCCCAAACCCATAAAGGTATATCAAAAAGAAAGAGACAAAGGAAAAGGAAAGGTTGGTGGACCTCCGAGTATTAAAGTAAAAGACAACTTACCCCCACCTTCTTTTACATCACTCGTAACAACAACTACAGAAGATCAACCGATAGTTGAAAGTATGGATGTAGAGAATGTCAATCCTAATCCTGAAGTCTTATACACAGTAGATGTTGATACACAAAATATCAACATTGTGGTAGACAAAGATACAATTGGTAAGACTGAAATGGCTAGTGAGTCACTGGTAGCTGAGCAAACTGATAAAACACAAGAGAAACCGGTAGATGACAAAGAACAACAGACTAAGACAGTGCAACAAGAAGAGCAACAACAATAGGAACATGCTCCAAAACAGAAATAGGAACAGGTTCATGAGGAAATAGTGCCACCGACAACTGGAGAAGTACACAAACCATTGCTTAAAGAAGTGCAAATACAAACAGACCTACCAGAGGTCACAACAAGCTTGGTTACTTCTTCCACCAGCGGAATTCAGAATGTTGGTTCCTCCTGAGCAGGCCACAAACCAACAAATATAACTGAATTACTTTTGGATTCAATCAAAAGGATAACAGATTGTAGTTCACATGCTTATAAAGCTATAGATGACACAATCCCAATTTTGAAGGCAATTGCTCCTAACTGTAATATAGACAATAAATATTCTTTAGGACAACTTGATACTTTGTGTAAATATATCACTGAGAACATTGAGAAAATAAAGGAAGAGACATTGAAGGACAAGGTAGAAATTGAAAAGCAAAAATTATTTGAAGATCAGATAAAGAAGTGTACTAGGGAATTTGACACACTTCTACCGGAACTGTGTAACTTATTAAAGGAATATAAAACTATGTACAAAGACACCTGCAAGACAAACTTTTTGACAGTAGACATAGATAAGAATATAAGCAAGGTACAGGATGAAATCAATAAACTTGCTGATAATTTTGTTAACTCACCTGATACATTATCAGTTTTTAAGCAAAGGATAACAAATTTTGAGGAAGAGTTACTTAAATTAGAAAGAGAAAAGAAGAGAATAGTGAATAAGGCAAAACATTTGAGATTAAAACTAAGTCCAAGATTGGACTATCTAGCATCATTGCGGAAGGAAATATCTGAGGCACTGATACAGGGACAGAAAACATCGGCAAAGCATTTGCAGCACCTCACCGGTACAGTTAAAAGAATAGAGACAACAATAAGAGACAGTAAAAAGTTTATGGAGAGTATAAACTTGATTTTGGCGGATCTATTTCAAATTGTAACTACCCAGTTACAAGGTTGAAACTACAAACTCTACTGACATCTTGACAACCTTTGTCATTGATGCCAAAGGGGGAGTAGTGGTATGAGAAAATTCAATATCACAGGAATCATATGCTCAGGGGAGCACACATTTTTGGTAACATTTTTGGACTTCACATTTTTGGATACACTTTTGAAATTTCTCATGAGTGTTGCCATGAATGCTAAAGGGGGAGATTGTTGGCATATGCACACTCCAATGAGACATTGTATGTGATTGAAGGTTTTGTCATTGATGGCAACCTTATAATCCTATGGCACTGGCAAGGCATTACACCGACAAGATAGTTCACCGGCATCAACAAATCACACTCTACACCGGCACTCAGACCACCGGCACCGACACAAAGAAAGGAAGCATACCGACACAGAGGCTGACATGATTTTTTGTTATATTATATTTTGTTTATTATTGTAAAACTTTGTAAGCCGACTTGGCAAGTTGTAAAATGACTCTTATATATAAAAGAGATCATTGTAGACATTTAGTAAGTAAGGGATGTAAGCGAAAAAGGAAGATATTAGGCAGACCTATTATGCGAAATATAGGTTAAAGGTTTTATGTAAAGAACAGAGAAGAAACCGGTACTGGATCAGGCATTATAGATGCTATTGTAAAGCAGTACAAGATATTGGATTTGTATAATCCACATTGTAAGTCAATGAGACTTCCCATTGAGTAATGAGCTCTAGGTAATTGGCCTTCCTGCATGTGCAGGCCCCTCTTGTAAGTAATATTCTCTTATTGGCCAGTAAATGGATATTGTGGGTCACAAATCCCACTGAGGTTTTTCTCACACCGGGTTTCCTCGTTAAATCCTTGTGTTATGGTGTGTTTTTCATGTGGATGCTTTTAATTCTGTTTATTGCATTATTTCTTGCATACCGGTACACTGTTATAATATGTACTGCATGTTTTAAGTTGAGAAATTCTAATTACCGGTTAGATATTGATGGATTCCTAACATTCTATTCCAAAACTTTGGTTTATCATTGTGATTGTTGTTGTTAGTGTTGTTTGGAGGGTGAACTCCTTCTTTGAATATTTTCAACTCACCTTTCTTTATCATGGCTTCTTCCATTTTGATTCCATTATCAATCGTTTTTGCAAAACTTTGATTTCCTTTCATTTTTAAGTAATAACTCATTTTATCATTTAAGTTGTCGATGAATATGTCCATTTTTTTATACTCTGACACTATACAAGGATACCGCGAAGCTAACCGTCTTCATCGTTGTAAAAATGTCATGAAAGGTTCTCCACTCTTTTGTTTGGCGTTACATAGGTCTAGATTGTTACTTCATGTTGGATGTTGTAAGAGTATTGTGAAACAAACTTATCCACCAATTCTGAGAATGATCTGATTCCAGGTGTAAGTTTGGAGAACCATTCCATAGCTAGTTCGGTTAAGCTTTTTGAAAATAATCTCATCAAGTAGGTATCCTTATGTGCAAACTCCATACTCATTGTGCAAAATTCTCATATATGATCTTGGGGGTCAGTGATTCCATCATATTTTTTGTATCTAGGAGCTTCAAAACCTATAGGAAATGGTCTCATGTTTAGGTTTCCGTCGAATGGATAAGGACAGATTTCTTGAAGTGAGTATCTTCTAACATTTCCTCTTTGCATATCTTGAATTTGTGTTTGCAGTATTTGCATTTGTTGTGCGAGAGTTGTGATAGGATTATCAACATGATTTGTTCTTGCATGACCATGATTTTTCATTCTAGGAGGATCTTGATCTCTTCTGGTATCATCTCTACCCCTTCTTGTATCCTCATTGGATTGAGCGTTATTTAGAATTTCTACTTCATTTCTTGTGGGAATGAAAGTTTCCTCATTGTTTTTGGTGTTACCAGGAATTGACGTGTCATTGAGTTTGAGACCAAAAATATCCTCGTATTGTTCGTTATTAAGGGGGGGATCATTTCTCTTTTGTGTCAATTTGTTCACATCAAAATATTGGGAGAGTTTAGCACCAGATTTTGCTAACATTAGGAAATATTTTTCTTTTTCTCCCTCCAATATTTTTTGCATAAATTTATCGAATTGAGGATTTTTTTGATGTCTCTGACATGTTGTTCTATTATTTCCTCTTCAACTTGTATTTCATCTTCGTGTTCCATGTTTCTATAGTCTTCAATTATTTCAAACGTTTCTATTTCTGTTTCTCCAATATTTCGTCTCTGAGCCCTGGTTAGAACGGGCATACACGTGTTTTGATCATTTTGTCAGATTTAAATCTTGAGTAATGTGTTGTAATAAGTGATCAATTGTTTGAGGAAATGATCTTTCCAAGTATTTGCTTGTTTGCAAGTTTTTCGATCTTAGTTTTGGAGTGCAAATTTTGTGATTTTTGATATGACCAAGTTCAATAGGAACGATATATCCTATGATAAAGAACCAGGCTATTCTGATCAAGCGTTGTAGTTTCGTGATTATAGGATGATAGATCTTGATGAGAAACTATGTTTGAACGATTAGTTTATCAAAGACAATGTGATGTTGCACTTTAAGGTGTTTGATCTTTAACTTGTTTGAGGTGAATACTTGAGGCCTTTGTGTCTTGTTCTTGAATCTGTTTTTGACAGAAGATAACCTGATTGAATGACCCAAGAAGATGACCTACTCTCTATGTTTGACTATTTAGATTTATTTACTAGTAGATGAATAGAAAAATTAATTAAATTTCTTGTGAATTCAATTAATTGGGAAGGGGAATTAATCAAATAACTACGTATTTAATTAACTATCTTCAGACTATTTTTAGGTGTATACAAGAAGTATATAAGGAATATGAGCAAATGGCTACAAGAGAAGGATAGGTAGCTGTAGACACCTAAAATTGTCCAAGTCTAATTAAATAAATATTTTATTTATTTAATTATTTTAGCCTAATTCTTCTATTAATTAAATAAATCTTTATTTATTTAATTAATTCATTTATCCTCTTCTAGCCTTATTTCTCATTTAAATAAATACATTTATTTATTTAAATTATCCTTTTCCTAAATTAAATAAACATCTTATTTATTTAATTGATCTCACTCCTATTAATTAAATAAATCTTTATTTATTTAAATAATTCATTAACCTTTTATACCCATGACACATGTCATTCATCTCTTAATTCATACACTACCTACCCCTTTCATTATTTTATTATGTCTTTTACCTACCCTCTAATCATAGCCGACCTCCTTTTACACCTCTCAATCTTATCCCTCAATTTCATATAGTGTCTTCTATATAAGGAGATGCTTCCTTCATTATCAAAGCCCCCCGTTGACTACTTGACTACACTACACTTTTGAACATAGGCGATCCTACTTGCAACCACATTTCTGTTCTTTGTTGAGCTCTTGTGCACATAAAATCTGAGAGCAAATATATCAAGCAAGATCAATGGAGATAGGAAGAATGGAGATCCAAACCCTATTGGATATGTGATAGTATAATCTTTGTGATTTTATTTGATTTGCATTGTCTTAGGTAATCTTCATTTGTTATGGTGGATCTTTGTTGTTGTTAGGCTAGGGTTTTGTGGTTGAATTCATTTAGCCTTTCAATATCGTTATTGTTGTATCCATTTTCACCATAAACAGTAGCAATAGGACATTTGGTCCAGCATTGGAATAGCCTGCAAGATGAGTTGAAGTAGTCTAAGCCACACTCCTTACAAAAATACCATGCAACACTGAATAGAGTACCCAAATATATACACTTGGGAAGAACGAAAGGAAGACATTGGTTACCTCTCAGTTTTCAGCCTCCAATCCTCCTATGGCCACTAATGGGATGTAGGGATAGTGATCCACCATATAGTGAAGGCAACAGAACGCATCCAATGGACGTGATTGAAAAATTTGAAAGGATTCTACTGGAGTTTGTTTGCAGGAGGTTTTGGGCAGGTTACCCCTGACAATTTCAGAATCAATGCCAGAATTTGGAATTTTCTTGTTGCTGGAGGATCATCAAGAAGTTAGGTTAGGGGGAGATGATGAGCCTAAATAACGGCTGTGTTTTGATAAGTTTTTGTCATAGTATTCCTACCTAGGTCTTGTGTTTAGATGATGTTTGGATCAGAATACTCTCCTAGTGAATGCCTTTTCAAGTGTTTATGGAACTGATTTGTCTGATACTTAAGGTTGTCATATAATGGTTTCTAAATGGTTTATCTATGCAAAATATCTGAATCAATCTTAAGTATGGTTTAATTTATGTTATGTTAACATTAGTATATACACATGTTTTTTGTGCACATTAACATCATGATGCAGGGTCGGCTAAGAAGAAGGAAAGACTAAGCTGGTGGTTCGAAGGAACATCAAGCATGTCGCCACGATGTAGACCCAGTCAAAGAAAATAAGCATTGAAGAAGATCGAAGCCACTTGACCTTTTCTTCAGCAACATAGTTTATGAGACATCTATAGTTGTTCTTAGTGGAGCTTAGATCTAGGAAGCAAGTCATGCTATATCTTCTCAGTTGCAGAATAGATGTTGTTCTTTTTTCCTGCGCTGACTTCTTCTTTTAGTATAATAAACATGTTCGCCTATTCCATTGGAATATGTGTTGATCAGTTAGGAATCTATTATAAGTTTCTATATAAATAAAAGGTCTCTATCTCCTCTCGAGGACACAGAACAACCATAGAATTTGTAATACTCAACTTTCAGACTCATGTATTTTTGCAGTCAATCTGGAATAAATAAATTAATATTATCTTGAGCTTATCAGTTGTTGTTTGAGAATTTTGGATACACTCACTCAAGGGGGCCCACTTGGTGAGTAGTCCCTTTGTGTTTTTCAGTTAGTTTCCATCTTGCAATAGTTATTTTTTTGACATTTGGTTGTTCCTGCAGCCACTAGAAACAAATCCTGTGACTGTTCCTGTAGCCACATTGGGCAGAGTAGTTCCTATCCATTTTCCAGAGCATTGTCATTTGGTAGAAGTTGCTTAAGTTACTTTCAGTTGTGAGTTCTGATTAAGTATTAGTTCATTATGTTTTTGTATTTATTTTAGAGAATTTCCTTTCCTACAGTAGGATAGAATGGTTGCAATATGAACTTAGTGCACATATTGTGCTAGCCCGTTTCAAGTTTACGTCCCTGGTTGATAAGTAAATGAGCCTTTTCTATAGGAAAGCTAGTTGTTCAGCAAGGATGTCCAATCCCCGAATTGAGTTTTTGTCACCTAGTTGTCATTCCGGTTGTAAGGACCAACAATTACAATATCAAATCATATGTTGGCTAGATAACATAAATGCATGGATATCAAAAACAATTGTCGATGTTGGATCTAAGAGATGTCGACCTCCAATACCAATAACCATATTCTAAACCATGTCGGCCTGCATTGCCGGTGCCGATGCCGGTGTAGTGTCTATGAAGTGTCTGTCACTACACAACTGAACCAAAACATGAAGCCGGAACAAAATACCATGTTTCCATCAATGAAAACATAGTGAAACCAACCAATTGAGTGTCAATTACCAATAATCTCCCCCTTTTGCATTGATGGCAACATTCATGTGAAAAATGGTCAAGGTGGTTTCATCTGCCGGTTCCATGTTGCCTGCTCCCCTTGAGTTGAATATTCATTGATGCAAAATATTTCATACTCCCATATCTCCATATGTCCCCCTAATGTATACAACTCCTACTATTCTTTTTCACATCTATATCACTCCCCCTTTGACATCAATGCCATAAAAAATTCTAAAAAGAATGTCAAAGATCCAAAAAAAAAGTGTACAATGAATATCCCAAAAATATCTTACCGGAGCTTAACAAATTTCAAAATTTCCGGATAAGCCTTCTCCAATAGCTTAAGATAAGTATCCCAACCAGTTTTGAAAATATTGGAAATAGATACAAGTCCATTTAATATATGTGCAAATTACTCTTTCCCGCTTACCTCTGTCGATGTGGGCTTTCCAACCATATCCATACATTCTTTCTTATGTACACTGAGTGAATCCAACCAGGGACTCACCAAGCCTCTCAGACTTCTGGCTCTTATGATTTTGTCTCTTTCCTTCTCAAGAACAAAAATTTGGGCTTCCAAAATCAAAATTTGACCATCAATGGATCTAGTTAATGAAGTCAACCCATCAAAAGAATTAGCTATACTTGCAATTTTCTCTTGAAATTTTGTTATCTTCTTATCCACATTAACTGTAAGTATATCTATGTTACAACATACCCTATAAATATTTGTACACCGCTTCAAAAAATTATCTATCAGTTTAATCTTTTCATCAATCTTCTTCTTCTCAAATTCAATCACCTGATCAAATGCAGCTCTTTTAGCCTGAGTGAACCTCTCCAGTGCTTGCTAGTTTGAAATCTCTTGTAAGGATTGAAAATCCTTTGAAATGTGCTCATTAATTGTCTTAAGCTTGTCGGATGGGCTCGCTTCATTGTCAGTTTTGCACTCTGGGACTAGTCTGTGTAAAACAGTGATTGACTGATCAATAATCCCTTTATCTGTAGATCCCTCCTCATTAATTTTTGTGTTGCCATCATCATGAGTTCAGTAGGACTCATCTCAGTTATGTTTTTCCTTACAACTTGCAAGGTGTCAATTGACAACAATGATGGACCAACTACCGGTTCTCTGTCGGTTTCCCCTTTCATCTCCTCTGATGATTTGTCATTTATAGCTTCCTCACTTGCACCAATGGCTTCGCCACTTGGTGTAGTCTTTGTAACTGTCGGTTCCTTTGTAGGAACTATAACCTCAACCTGTACATTTGTATCTAGAGGACTATTATCCTCAATATTAGTATCTTGTACATCATCAACCTTTTCATTCTCTGTATTAGCCGGTATCTCAACATCTGTTTGTACATTTGTATCTACCGGGGGCTTGATTTCCACTATCTTAATGTTTTTCAAAACTGAGGGTGAAGTACCCATAATCCCCTTTCCTTTTCCTTCAACTGGGGTGTTTGTAGTGTGTGTCTTTGATTCTGGTGAAGTAAAGAAACCTTTGTTCTCTCCAAAGAACTTAACCCATGCCTTTCAAGTCTCCTTTATTATCTCATTTACCCTTCCTAGCATCTGACTGGTTATTCTATGTTTGCTATTAAAGACTTTTCTATCTGCCACCTCAAGTGTCCTTTCCATTTCCTCTAGAGCAATAGTAACACAAACAAATAACAACTCTTGAAATTTAATATGCTTGTCTTTTTGCATTGCTGATAGTGTATTTGGTTTTCAATTTCTATTAAGGCTTTCTTATAAATATCCAAATATAATAATACTGCTTCCTCTATCTCTCTTTGTTCATCATCCTCTAAGTGTTCATAATAAAACTGTACATTCTTTAACATGCCATCCTTAGTGATTTCATCTACTAACTCTGCAGAAGTTTTTGGTGGAATGATAGTCACATTACTAGATTGAATTTCCAGATCAATGTCATTCTTCTTCTTCCTTCTTGTAGTACTAGATGGAGCTGAAGTGGTTACTTTTGGTGCTTGCTTCTATGTTAGTATTTTGAATGTAACCTTCCTAACTGGTTGCTTTTTAGCCTCTACCTTTGTTTCCTCTGTTTTCTTCCTTACAACCCTCTTGAATGCCAAGGGTGTGTCATCCTCATATTCAAACTCTGTTGTAATAGGCTCAATGTGTACTTTTGGATTCTTCCTCTTCCTATGTTTCTCCGGGACAACATCAATTAATGCTTTAATGTCCTGTGAGACCTTCTCAAAAAAATTTCTAGCCTTTCCTTCCTGTTTCTCTCTCTTCTTCCGGTTGAGATCTGTTTCAACCTCTTATGGTTTTTGTTTTGCAATACCACGGGGCTTCTCTGCCTCATCAATAGGTGCATCAATCAACATTTTTGCATAAGCCTCAAGGATCCGTGCATCCACTTCATATCCCATTTCCTCAATCCAAATATTTTGGGGCTTAACTGCTTCCATAAGTGTTTCATCCTTCTTCACCATGAAGCATATGTTAGTTGAATATTTTTCGACAATATTCTTAAGAACCCTTTCCCTAGACTTCATAGATTTATGGAACCCCTTAAAATATCCCCATACTTTATCATCTCTCTGACTGCCTAAATAAGAAATTGACTATTTCAATTATCTCCCTATCGGGATATCAAATGCCCATTGCCTCTTCCCAAAACCGGGAGTGTCATTCATGAAAAATAACATTAAGAAGACAATTAAGTTGCCATACCGGAAGGTTCCTTTCTTTTCTCCCTTAATCTTTCTTAGGTTTATTAACAATTCATCTAACATCCAACCGCATAGATCCAATTTCTCATTTTCTCTCATCATTTTGTATGCTGCGAAAATTAAGGAACTAGAAACAAAGTTCAGTCGGTTTGACTAAGTTACCATATATCCGATGATCATGCTACTGAATCTGATGTTTGTGTCAGTAATAGTGCTTATTCTCGTAGATCTCCTGTCAGATGTCGCACCGGTGATTTTATTAATGTAATCATTCAAAACCTTCTTGTTTGGACATTGCCCAACCTATGACAAACCAATGATTTCCCTGATGGCTTCCTTGGTGATCTTGTAAGGTCTATCCAACCAAATAAACTCCCCATGTACTCTGCTGAAAAAACATACCAAACAATCTCATCTTCAAATTCTGGGATGTCCAGAATGCCAGTAAACCCTAAGTCTTCAATGTGCTTGTATGTTGGTTTGATCTTTCCAGATTCTCCCATAAACTTTCTCATGTACATGTTGTTTATTTCAGATGTCCCCAACTCCTCAATGTGACAATGTATGTATGCCCTAACATCTTCAACATAGACAACTCCCTCCGAAACACGGGAAAATGCTCCAACCAAATCTTCTAGGGTAGCCACATGCGGATACCATTTGAAAATTGGCCTGGGGCGGTCCTTGACCTCTACTACAGTTGGATTTGCAACAAAGATAGGAATAGATGATGATCTTGCTCCCATGTTTAAAGATAAATACATGTTGATCACTTCTAGTGAAAACCCTTAATAGATTCTTCCAGTCGTCAGCGAAATCACTCAAGAAGAAATCTGATTGCTTTGAAATGCCTTTGATCACTCTTAGTCGCTCTTAATCACTTTGAAATTGCTCTGAATGCAAGGTGATCAATAATGAAGTGAATTCGACCTTTTAACCTTTGAGAAAAAACCCTAATCTTCCATTGACATTAATGACTGATGGTGAAAGATACAGGATCTCGAGTAGAACATATCCATGCCGGATAAGCATCTCCAATGTCTGGAACATCTTCCAGAACCTCTTCCCGGGGCATATGCAACATCTTCTTGAATTTTGCCTACCCCTAAGGCATCTGCCTCAGTTACCGGATGAGCTACATGTCAATGCAGAAGCAACCTCCTCTGCTGGATAAGTAATCGGTGCATTTCCATATGATGATTGTTCTTCAGTCTTCCTAACCCATCTCTAAGTATGATCTTTCTAGATTTCACTAACCTTCTCTTTCCCCTTCTAATTTGATCCTCCATTACCAACTGATAGATTTATGCTTCTACAAAATTTAGCAATATGTCCAACCTCATTACATGCATCACATATAACATTGTTCCTTTGAATTGTTTTCCTAAATTGGTGAAATTGCTTGACATGCACTAATTAACCATATGTTCACACTTTACACATGCATAGCATTTAACATTCATTCTGCAATCTTCTGTCTTATGACCATACTTATTGCATTTAGAATATTTACCGGGAGAAAAATCAGGGTTCTGATTTGCTCTGTTTCTACATTGTCTAGCCATGTGACCAAATCTATTGCAAACAAAACATCTACCATTAAATTTATACGCATTAAATTGCCTTACCGGTGCCTTATGGTTTTGATCTTCATTAGCAGTGCTGGAACTCTGTCCTTGCTCAAATCCAAGTCCATTGGAATCTCCAATCTACCTTGGTCTCTTCAACAACTCATCTAGTTGTGCTGAGCTAATCTTTAATTTTTCTTTATACTCACTTGCAGTAGTTAGATATTCTCTCATAATTATTATTTGTTTCTCAAGCTCTTGTTCATTACTCTAGGATTGTACTAAATCAGTTCTCAGCATATCATTCTCATGAACCAACCTACCACATTCTTCAAATTTTTTCTTCAGGGATACAACAAGATTTTCTTCCTTTTTCTTTCGGTCCTCAATCTCCTTAGACATTCTCATAGTTATAGATTGCATTTCATTTCTCATAACCATGTTCTCCTAACTCAATTTCTGACATTGTTCCTTAAATGCATCTTTCTCTTCATCATCCTGACTTTGCAAAAGTTCCTTCCTCCTAGCTTGAACAAATGATAGCCTCTCTTGTAGGACAAGAATGAATTCCTTAGCACAATTCAATTCATCTTGTAGCTTTAAGTTCTTCAACCTTTTGGCATCATAATCTTCAAGTGCCATCTCAAGTTGTTTCTCCAAACCCATGTCCATGGATTCTGGATTCAGGATCTTCCTCAAGCTGTTAAACTTCCTTTGAGGCACAAGGCTCTGATACCAATTGTTGGAATCCAATAACACTAAGAGGGGGGGGGGGGGGGAATCAATGTTATACTGGATGAATTACTTTTAGCTTTATTAAAACATTCATACACCAACCGGTATACCGGTAACATACAAAATTAAAAGAAGTAAAGCAACCAATAAGCCAATCACATAAATAAGAATCATAACACACAAAATTATACATGGAAAACCACAGTGGGATTTGTGACTCACAATATCAATCCACTGGCCATATGAAGAGATATTACAAAATATAAGGGGTCTGCACTTGTAGGAAGGCTTACAGCCTAGAGCACACCGCTCAATCACAAATAGAGCCTCACTGACTACATATATATCCATACTAGAATCCAAAGAAGTGTTGAACTGATAAGATAACATCTTCTATGCCAAAATACAGTTTCGGTTTAAGCTCCGTCTGTTCCAATCTGAAACCCTAAACCCTTTACCGGAATAACCCTTACATAAATATCCTTGCATACATAATCTCTCTGATATATTTCACATTATATCACATTCACATATCCATCACCATATCTATATCAAAATGATCTAATCCAACTGACCTATATATCCGATACAACTTATCATGGCTTATGTCGACTTACAAAGATAATTACAATATCAAATTACATGTGAGTAAGATAACATAAATGCATGAATATCAAAAACAATTGTCGATGTTGGATCCAAGAGATGTTGGCCTCCAATACCGATAACTATATTTTAAATCACGTCGACCTACATTGTCGGTAACCAAAGAAATCCTTCTGTCCTGTCGGTGTCGGTGTCGGTGTAGGTTTTGTGAAGTGCCTACCAGTACACAACTGAACCAAAACATGAAGCCGAAACAAAATACCATGTTTCCATCAATGACAACATAGTGAAACCAACCAATTGAGTGTCAATTGCCAACAGACCTAGTCTTCTAGTGGGAGTCCCGCAGTTTCACATCCACCTGCTTACCGGTTTTGCACTTTGTCATTAGCTCACCCTACTAACTTGCCAGACACATGCTTACCGGTTGGCAACATCTCAATGGCAACACATTACTTTATCGGTCATCATACCATACCGGTCTTCAATACCTGCCATCAACACAAGTCAACACTAACTTGTGTACCGGTGAACTACAATACTAGATGACAACAAGGATAACAATACACTTCAACCTCCCATACCGGTTACCATATAATACCGTTTGACATCAATGACAACACAATGCCAACATAATCATCTAGCAATAATTATTAATTAGACTAGTCATAACTTATTTTCATGTTAATCTAGTTTCATTTTATCAATCATGTAGCTTGAATGAGTCATTTTAGCTAAATTATGAATTAATTAATCATGCAATAAATCACTTGCATCATCATGAAGTAGCTACTTAACTTTTGAGTTTCCACTTTGGAGGTCATTTCTCCATTGAGAGCCAACAAATTCAACACCTTCAAGGTCGTCAAAAATAGAGGAAGATGGGACATCTCAAGGAAGGCTTATGGTTTGGTCTTATTTAGTTTTTAATTTGCTTTCCATTTATGTTTTTTTGTGTCATTAATTGTGCATGTTTCTTAAAATTGACACTATTTTTAGCAACACGCATCTCAATAATGCAGTCCTTAATCTAAGCATTAGCGCAAGTAAAAGATATAATTAATAATTACATCATAGGCCCTCATGCCCAAGAGTTAACTCAATACAAGAGCATTATACAATGTACAAGCATATACAAATAATGATTTTAAAGATATGAAAAATAAGCATGTGCCTTTGAGTGTTATCGACCACATTTGTCATCTGCACCTCGAGACAAGAACATGCTTAGGTGCTCTTCTACCCAACCACAAAGCTTATGGTCCCCCCAAACAAATTATGACATGAAAGATACCCAACCCTATATGAAATGCCTAACTACTTGTAAATAATAGGCAGGAGAGAATCCCGATACAACTTGATATATCTACACACATTTGTTTGTATGAAATAGAATGTCCTACTATCAAGATATGACAAAGAAACATAATATATAATTTGTTAGGTCAATTCATCTATTTCAATGAATACATGTCTTTGGCCAAAGTAATTTAAGATTTCAGGCAAGATCCTAAAAAGAGGACTAGCCTTCTCTATTATTCCATATTTGACATCCATTCCCAAAAGTCTAAACCCATAACTCACAAAGCAAAAGAAAACTTCTCTCCTTAAATAAAATAATCATGCAAACATGCATATCATAAATTCATTTGTTCAATAGTGATATAAACAACAAGCATGCATGCAATCAGAAACTATCTCTCCCTTTGATAGCATCATGAATCTACTTGTGTGCACAAAACAGGTGTAATTCAAGTTTATGAACCCGATTTACACCAAAACACAAAAACTAACTTAAAAGACCAAAAAAAGGACTAGAACTTTTGAATCAAGAATCGAGGGTCCTAAATCACACATGAGGGGGAATAAAAACTATTGAATATGAATATCCGAACAACTGAGAGGGGGGTGAATTAGTTGACAACACATTTATCAAATTTAACTTTAATGCATAGATCTGGAATGTTGAGCAGGAATTAACAAAAATAAGAAATGCATGCAAAAGTCATATTAAACATAAGAGACACCATGATTTACGTGGAATACCCAGAAAGGGAAAAACCATGGAGAATGCTAATTCTCAATATATGAACATCAGTTAAGGTGATTTTTAGAATAAGTGGCTTACTGCCGATGTGTTCACTGTTGGTGGGCTCACTATGAAATACATATAGGCTCATTGCCAACTACAGATAGGCTCACTGCCTTGAGAGGCTCACTTTCAAAGAAGAAAGAAAGACAAAAAGAATCTACCAAAAGTAAAACACAGTCCATACTATTAGATCTCCTTTCAGTAAAAATATCACACAATCACTGGATTCCTTCAATCTCGCATGACTTCAACACAAAAAGCCACATATGAAAATATCAAATCAAACTCACATATATATTGTCTCTGGAAATTATGGTTCTCAATGTCGACTAAGACATGGATCTAAAATAGGTCTCCACTAATCATTCTAGTGGTGGAAAGGAATGAAAAGTGGACCATATCACATAACTCCTCCTCAAATGCATCAACACACTGCATCCAATACTAAAGCTGAACCTAAAATATATCTGCATGCTATATTCCTAATATCCGGTCCAAGGCCTCGAGCTCCCGATCCCTCTAGACCCAAAGATAATACAAAAACACATCTTATGAGATCCCAAACACATCCTGTGAAACCAGGAAACCTTCAGCTGCACAATATGCCTAAGATGAACACTCCTACCATATCATACCACATCTGAACTTAATCTGGACCTAAGGATTTGACATCAATGACAACACATAATTGTAATGCTAACAATCTCCCCCTTTGTCATTGATGGTAACATCCATCAACAAAAAAACAACGAAAGATTCATCATTGAGTACACAACCAAACAATCATCTCTCTCTCCCCCTTTTACATCAATGACAAGGTGGTCAAGGACTCCCCCTAAGAAACTCGCTCTTGCTTCCCCTGAGAGGAAGCACATCACCATCAATCCAAAAAAGAATGTGCATGTTGCTCATTGGATCAATGCACACCCGAGATGCACATTAGTTAAGACTGGTAGGTGTAATACCCCTAACTTCTGTTGGAGATACTCAAAAGTATCTTTGCATAATGCCTTGGTAAAAATATCTACAATCCTCTCCTTTATGGGTACATACTCAAGTTTGACCTCGTTATCTAAAACTTTCTCTTTCAAGAAGTGATACCTTATAGATATATGCTTTGTTTTGGAATGTTGTACCAGATTCTCGGAAATATTTATTGTACTAGTATTATCACACATGATTGGAATAGGGTCATCAAACTTCACACCAATGTGTTTCAAAGTCTGCTTCATCCATAAAATCTGAGTGCAACAAGAAGATGTTGCAATGTACTCTGCTTCTACTATAGATAAGGACACTGAATCTTTCTTTTTGCTTGACCAAGCGACTAACCAAAAGCTAAGAAAGAATGCTCCTCTACTTGTGCTTTTTTTTTTCATCAACACTTCCAGCCCAATCTGCATCTGTGTAAGCTGTGGGATTAAAATTTGAATTTCTGGGATACCAATGACCGAATTCCTCTGTACCTTTAAGATATTTGAAAATCCTTTTCACTCCCACAACATGTGATTTTGGTCTAGTAGCAGTCAAATATAATAGTCCTCCAATCATTGAACTATACCGACTTGCATCTGCCTTAGGAGATTTGTCATTCTTAGTTAAATTACATCTAGTCATCATAGGTGTACATACTGGTTTGGAGTTCTCCAACCCAAACTTATTCAACAGCTCTTTGACATACTTATACTCAGAAATGAAAATTCCTTTATCACTTTGATTAACTTGCAATCCAAGGAAAAAATTCAACTCACCGATCATGGACATCTCAAATTCTTTCTACATCTCAACACCAAAACTTTTGCACATACCTTCATTTCCTCCAAAGATCATTTCATCAACTTATACCACTTTAATCAAAATTTTACTTGATTCTATCTTGAAGTATAAGTTGCTATCTGTTGAACCCTTCTTAAATCCCTGATCAATTAGGTACTTGTCTAATCTCCCATACCAAGCTCTAGGAGCCTCTTCTAGTCCATACAAAGTTTTCTTCAATTTGCAAGAAATATTCAAATCATCCTTCAACCTGAATCCTTCCAATTGTTCAATGTACAGTTCTTCTTTTAATTCTTCATTCAGAAATGTTGATTTCACATCCATGTGATAAACCTTGAAATCCTTGAATGTTGCAAATGCCAGAAACATCCGGATAGTCTTGATTCTTGCAACTGAGGCATAAGTTTTATCAAAGTCAATGCCTTCAATCTGAGTGTATCCTTTGCAAACTAACCTTGCCTTGTTCCTTATGACCTTTCCACCTTCATCCAGCTTGTTCCAAAATACCCATTTAGTGTTGATTACATTCTTGTATTCTAGTCTGCTAACTAACTCCCATGTTTGGTTCTTCTCAATCTTCTCTAGTTCCTCTTTCATTGCCTTTGTCTAATTGTGATCTTTGCAAGCTTCCTCAACTGTCTTTGGCTCAATCTCATATAGCAGACATAACAAGACCTGTTCTTGTGTTGCTTTTGTAATGCCCGCCAAAATACCCTAGAGAAATAATCTAAAATCTACTAACTAATGGATTTAATTTTGTTTTAAAATATCCATTACTACTATGTTATCATTAACATACATTAAATCCAACACTAACTATTAACAAGATCATATAAATCAACATGAATACAACCATAGAACTATATTATGCAAGCGGAATAAAAACATTTAAACATCAACATATCTCCAAGTAACTCATGCAAACATAACCATTCCATAGGGTATCTCAATATCATTACTTGATATCATTCTAACACTCCATTTACCATCTATCATGAATGCATCATAGATCTATTAAACCATTTCATTTAGATAAATCCTATTTACTCAATGAGATTCAAGACAACTATTACTATTTTTCCATCATTCATTCCATAGGATGACATTTCTCAATTCCGTTCACTAATTCTAATTCAACACTTTACATATAAGTTAGCTCATTAGTTTTTCACATAGAACTCATAAAATCATATTACATAAAGAATATCCATTACATAAAATAATAATCAATGAATTCTTCTCCTAATCACCACCTCAAGTCCTATTACAATTTCAATTACAAATACGGAAGATACATAATACAAAGGTACATATTCTCATTTACATATACAAATCATCATGATACAATGTTTCCTTTTTCAAGTAAATAGAAATCAGCTCCAAAAGAATATCCACATAATGATGAATCCAAGAATCCAATCTACGCACACAAGCATCCATTGAAGAGCATCTCAATGGAAGAAGGAATTCAACCACCCAACCATGTGGAACCAAAAAGGAACCACCCCTCGTGCTAGGAGATGACATGGGGTTCCAACTCACACTTAAGACCTAGGTTGACACCTAACAACCAAGGGACCCAACATGACAACCGCAATAATAAATCACACCACAACACACAAATATGGTAAATCCAATTATAAACATAAGACCTCTAGAGGGCTCACCACAAACTAACTCTTAAGGAACTAGAACTCACATGTAGGGAAGATTGTCATCACATGCTACCAAAGGATATCCTTGAACTCAATCCTGGCATCTGTGATATACATGTGGAACCATCTCAACCTTTGAGGAAATCAAGGGATTTCGGTTTATCTGGTTACTGGATCTTCCCATACCTCACTCCGATATACTCTAGGCCATGGGATGGGGCATCACCAATCCAATTTCTTATCTTATTAAGATGAGTTAATACTACCCAACCCAACTATGATTAATTTGTTATGTTATCAATTGGTCATTACAAATAACTTCCAATGAACTATCCAGACGGTCTAAACCCCGACTCCACAACACAAGGAATCCTAGCAGTCCATTCCTCATGACCTCGACAGACTCATGGAAGCCCACTCCCCCTAACCATGCTCCTAGGCCTTAGAGTAAAACATACATTCAAAGAACATAATATCACATCATGAAGGCCCACAAATGATATAGAGACAATCATAACATACTAAGTACAATTTGACCATAATAGATTACATAAAGCTATACACATGATAAGAGCCTTCACCAAATCAACACAAAGGAAAAAACAATCTTGAATGAAATCCATAAGTAAAATAAAAACCATATAAAATCCTCTACAATAAGGCATAGGACATCCCAATGAAGTTGTATAATCAATCCCTCAATAGCAAGGAATTCTCCCTCTAGTTGGAGCAACACATCACATATGAAACACCTAAACGACAAGGCATGAATCCTCTTATTGGAGCGCAAGAAACATCATGAATGATCAAAATGCATCAAAGCCAATAGTAAGAAAGTCATCACAGTTTGCACATGACTTTGTAGAACCACAAAACCTAACAAGACACTAAATCGGGCCCAAAATTGACTTTCTAGGACCCCCAAAGAAGTCTAGCTCTCCCGGAATGCAAAGCAACACTCTTGGAATATAGTGTAGCACTTTTGGTAAACGAAATGGCATTTATAGTAAGTGCAATAGCATTTTGGGTTCTTTCCCCAACCTTCTGGGTAAATTGGACAACTCTATTAGTTAATGACTCAGCTCTTTGGGTACAAGACTCAGCTTTATGGGTCACTTTTCCAATGCTCTTGGTTCATTCTCCAATGCCCTTGGTTTCCAAAATAGCTCTCCTAGTACATTCAGTGGCATTTTGGGTTCATTCTATAGTGTTTTTGGTTGGGAAGCAAAAAATGAAGCATAATGCTCTCCAAAGGAAAAGACACTTGACCAGATCAGTAAAAGGGTAAAAAATGACACACATGACCAACTCAAAGGGTCTAAATGAGGAATAATAAATTTGTAAAGTTGCATACTCAGAGAATGAAAACAAAGAGCAAATCCTTCTCTCGTAGTGCTCAGAATATGTCCTAAAGCACATAGTTTGAAAGGGAGATGTTCAAATCAACATAATAGCCTCAAGGGAACTCCATACAAACTAAAAGAAGCTTAAACACTATCACATACTCTTCCTAAAGGTCTGGTCTCAGAAAATGCATAACACAGAGAGTGGAAAATGGCTCTCGAAAAGCTACAGGAATCCCAAAACTCACAATAGTCATACTGAGACAAATGAAACTCAAAGAGATAAACATAGGAAGATATAAAAACTCCAAAACATAAATAATAATACCTCTAAACATAGGAGAAAGGGAATCAAGCAATCACAGAGAAGTACAGGAAGGCATATCAGGCAAACAACATTTCAAAACTTGCAAAATAGAGATCTACACTTTCCCCTTCCCAATTTTTGTTTGAATGCCAATTAAAAATCTTTCAATTCAATCCCAATACTGCCAAAAATAATTCTACAACATCCATTAATCAAATTTGCGCAATCACAGAGAAGACAAACTTTCTGGAAATCAAAATTTTGAAGGAGAAATTGCACCGACCTTCAAATGCAATACAACAAAGGTATAAATATAAAGAAGAGAAATCCTCAACAATCCAAAGCCTCAAATCAATATTCAATCCAATTCCAAATCGAATCCCAAAATTCTAGAAAATTGTCAGATGCTTAACCCGACAAAATTTGCAGAATGCCCATTAAATAAAAATTAAACACAAAACTATAGTGTAAAACCAACCAATCAGAAAAATCCATATAACAATATAATCTACCTATCTCGTATAGTTTTGAGAAATATTTTATTCACCAATATTATTTACCTACCAATTTAAAGTCAACCAATCACGCACAAGGGTAGGTAAATTTATAATATATGCAATTACCAATAAAATAATATTTGTATAAATACATTTAATAATAATCCATCACTCAATAAAAATCAAATAAAGAGATTAAATGAATAAAACCATATAAATAAGGATTCTCAAATCAACAATAACAATAAATAAATTAATAAAGCTAATAAAACAAAATTCAATAATAAATTATCAATTAAATAAAACCAAGCATCAATAAATAAATAAATCTTTAAACAATAAATTAGCATAAACTAATAATAAATCAACAATAAACAAATCGTCAAATAAATAAACTTTTAAACAATATCTTAAAATCAATAATAAATCAATTAGATTAGTTAAATTAATCCCCATGACTAATACAATTCTCATAAACAAATATTCATCAATAAACAAATAATTAAACAATAATCATAGTATAGAATAAATTAACCCAAACCTTAATTAATAATATTATACCATAAATTAAATTAAATAGAAATCATATGCTCACATAATCAAGCGACTCAACAAGAGAAACATTGACACTAGACTCTACCATTGACTTGCATCGTGGCACAAACCGACAAGGTGAACAACTAAGACTAGAGTGTGTGAAAGAAACCCATGCCATCTCCAACAACTTGCCATTGGGATAGGACATGCTCATACCTGTGAAGTCACATGGAGTCGATGTCCAGTACCTGTAATCCTAGAACCACAATACGATACATATACAACATATATCCATCATAATAAATAGGTAAGTGAAAAGATAATCACAACACCTTACCATGCTTGCAATGAGTGACAAGGCATCGTCCCTTTCATGAAGACAGTCACACATATGAATCAGATCAATTCATCAAATGAAACCATAATCACCAAATATGGGTTAGTACCATCTGATGCACTGCAAAAAGGATTCAAGAAACATAAGATTCAAATGTTAGTGTTGTTAGTAACAATCAGAAACAAAAGAAGAATGAAACTACAATCCTAAGCATGCATATCAAGAGAGATATCAAACAGGTTATGGAAAGCACACAAAAACGGAGGAAAGACACAAAACCCTCCAACATGGCCTCCAATATGCTAATAGTTGCTCCTCCCTTGTTCCTCTCCTCTCCAAGTTCCACATGAGTGTAGCCCTCAGCTTTTTGCACTATTATGGATGTCTTATGTAGATTCAATATTATGAAAATGACTAATTATGTAAATGCAAGTAAGCTAAATGTGGAAAAGCCTAATTAATCTATGTTAATTTTAGTCAAAATAACAAAGAAAAGTGCTCCTAGAATGCTCTCTCAAATTTGGTATAAGTTTGATGCACAAAAGATTTCTGGATTCTTTTGAAGAAGGAATGGACTCTATTTATAGGGAAAACAGGGCAATGGATGGTTGAGATTGAGTAATCTCAACAAGGGTTAGGATTGATGGGTTTATGATCCATGTGAGGGATTTCAACCCAATCCCAGGATGACAAATGTCAACATGAGATGGCTTGAGAGGAGAGGGAAGAAGCATTAAATGTTTGGGATGGCTTGAAGGTTACCTTGGGAGGTAAGGTTAGGCTTGATTTGAATGAATAAAGCCTTTATCCAATGAATAATGCCTTTATCCAATGGATAAACTCTTGTGCAAGAGTTAGTGAGGATAACCATGGTCAAAGCAATAAATGCTTGAAGAGACCCATGAGTCAAATGAGGGTTGAGTTAGAGGGAAAGTCTCTAACCATGTGGGTGAGTTGAGTTTAACTATTAATGGTTATGTAAGAGACATAAATGGTTATGTAAAAGCCATTAATGGTTTAGAGGACTTTGGGGGTTAACTTGTTGAAGACATAAAGCTTTCAACGCTTTTCAAAGACTTTGAGGCTTTGAGAAGTGACTCCAAGTTGCTTAGGAATGTGATAATAATTAGGGGATGGGATTAGGCTAATTAGGATTGGATTAGAAGAATCTAGAATGGGTTAGAAGAGCAAGTGGGTTTGGTGGGTGAGAGAAAATAAGATTTTAGTTAAAATAAAATTCATTTATTTCAACTAAATAGGCGCAACTTGCATTTGTAGGAGAATGCAAGTGGGGGGGTAGTTTAGGGCTTTAAATAAATATTTAATTATTTATTTAAAGGAGGAAAGGGGGTTAAATTAAATAAATATGTTTTATTTATTTAATTAAATGTTAGAGTGTGGCTTAATGAATTAATTTAAATAAATTGAATAATTTATTTAGTTAATAGAAGAAGAGGTTGAGGATGAATTAATTAAATATTAATTTAATTAACTGATTTATTGATGGTTAAATAATCAAATAAATAGTAAATATTTATTTAATTAAGTGGACAGATTTATGTAACTACATTTGCCCCTCTTTGAGACGATACGGTTTATCGTGTCGTTTCAAAGAAAGAAAGATAGGTGTGAAGAAATATGCCCCATAAATGTTAATTTAATGGGTGGTATGCCCCCTCGAGAAATAGGCCAATTTTTTTTGAAAAATCAGGCGATCTCTCAAAAAAGAAGAAGTTGGGGATAGGTAGAATAGAAGAAATTAGAAATAATGGTGAAAGAATGGGAGAAAACGGAGTTAAGACGAAGAAATTAGGGGCATTCGAAGTTCATGGGGACCACGACGGTGAGCAGGATGAATTAGGGTTAGGGCTGGGGGGTATATATGGAGGGGAAGGGGTAAAAACAGACTCATTTGCACCTATCTCCCTGGCAGTTTGGAGCTCTGATAGTGACCTTTTGCGAATGAGTGAGCAACAGTCATCATGGTTGTGCTGATAGCAGATCACTAATTAGAGCGGATCCGTCGATACCAGTGGCCAAAGGACTACAGACCAGTGGTACGCAAATCTTGAATTTCATGTTTTATGCATTTTTGTCATATTTTTTCAAGCGTCAAAGTCCAAGGAAGACAATAGCGCTAAAATTGTGTTTTAGCACTTTTGTCACCTAAAGTAGTGCTATTGTGCCACAGTGGTGCTATTGCATAGTAGTTGTAGCGTGATTGTCAGTTTAGCGCAATTGAGTCATAGTAATAGCGCTTTTGTAATGTTAGCGTTGTCGGGTAGATGTTGTAGTGCTTTTGTCATGTAATAGCGCTATGGTGTAGTTGTATTAGCGCATTTGTTGTTTTTAGCACTGTTGTGCATAAGTTGTAGCGCTATTGTCAGCAGAGTAGTGCGATTGTAGTAAAAAATGCCCCAGTGTTAGAGAAAATATCTCCTGATGCTTGTGTTTGATTGATTGATTAGTTGTTTTGATGAATCATAGCAGCCCCGTTGAGACTAGGTCATTTATGATAAATTCTTGTTGTAGTCTAGGTCATGATCGATTACTTGTTGAGACCCAAAGATACTTGATCAAAGTATCTGTTGATAGTCTAGGTTGAAACTTAAGGAATTTTGTAGCAAAACAACTGATATGAGTGTTGATATGTGTAGGAGGATCTTGTCATTTTATAGATATGGGAGAGGCATCCTGCCATACAGTGGCTGTGGGAGCAGTTGACGGAGGCAGAGATAGATTGCATCTGTGCGACTGGCTTGTATGACATGATGTATATACCCATGAATCAGATGAATCGCGATCTACTAACGGCTTTGGTACAGTGAGAAATGCACATTTCACTTGGTGATGGGAGAGATGATGGTGACGTTGGAGGATTATGGAGGATTCTACACATCCCGATCAGGGGGGAGCTTGTTACATATGATCGGTACCTGGGGACAACAACTGTGCAGAGGATATTCACCGATTATGTGTACATTAAGGATGGCTCTATAGCATGGGAGGATATAGCAGCATTGTATGAGATGTTGCCAGTAGTGTTATCAGGGATCATCGGGGGTTTGCTTTACCCCAATCGATGTTCACACGGATTGGTCATTGGTTGGGGCCAGGTGATAGAGCAGATGATGACTGAGGGGACCCGCTATGCATGGGGGTCGTGTGTGTTAGCACACCTATACAGGTATTTACATGAGGCAATGTACCGAGAGGCTAGATCACTAGGGGTAGGGATCACATTGCTGCATATCTGGGCTTGGGAGCACCTGCCAGTCACATGGTCGGTCACCTTGAGGTTTAGGGCGATATATCAACCCTATGTGTATATGTATGGAGGGTTGATGAGCCAATTTGGACGGAGGCAGGGTTTGCCGAGGGGTTCAGGGGAGTATGCAAGGGTAGTGTGGGAGAGATTTCAGTGGGGGCCAGTGTTACCTTATCATCAGGCCCTGACAAAGTTCCAGACATTATAGGAGAGACCATGGAAGATGAGGCCAAATATTGTGGATGTAGGGGTGACAGAGGAGTACACGTAGTATCATACCGCGCATCGGATTCCAAGCATTTCAGATCCTGCCGAGCCTATACCACCTTTTGAGGATGACAAGAGATGATGATGGAGGAGGAGAGGAGGCAAGGGTGGAGGAGGAGATGGAGGTGGGGGAGGAGGAGTAGATGGAGGAGGAGGAGATGGGAGTGGGGGTGGATTTGGAGGTGGAGGTGGTGGAGGAGGACGATTACAGAGGAGAGGTAGAGGTGGGCAGCCTTTACGACTATCATAAGGTCCACTTATACAGGGAGCAGCTAGAGCAAGAGGTAGGGATGTCGGTGGGGGAGCAGAGCCTGTGGAGATGGGAGGGAGAGCCACAGGTGGAGGAGATGGAGATCTGTGAGAGTTTATAATTATACAATTGCATAATCGGTTAGAGGACAGGGAGGCAGAGATTGCAGCTAGGGATGTCCATCTTTTTGCATGGGAGGCTGAGTTGACCATAGCGATGCGTGAAAGAGATGATCTGATGGACAGATTGAGGGAGTTGTGGGAGAGAGGACGAGTTGTAGCTAGAGCACAGGGTCCGATTGGGGAGGTGTTGAGGGAGATGCGGTGGGCTCAGGAGGAGATAGGTTATTGGTGGGGATTATATGAGCAGATGATACCAAGTAGTCAGCGGACACTGAGCTCTTCCCAGATGCGGCGAGCAAGAGCAGAGTGGTCTCAGAGGGTTTAGAGCAGTGATGGTGCTATGGGTCCTCCTCGACGAGATAGTGAGGGTGGCAGGGGAGCAACATCTGGCCAGAGTGCTATTTGAGAGATTCTATGCACTTGTTATATTGTTATTAGACTGTTACTCAGATGGCTCTTGGTAGCCGGTATATTTTGACATCATTGTACTCGGATACATGTATTCTTTTGGATGCGATATATGATATGATATATGAGGAGATCTCATTTTTTGTGATGATATGATATGCATATATGTGATGACATGTATGTTTTTATGTAGGATGATGATTATGAGTTATGCTTAGATCCATGCTATGGATGATTTGCTTTCGAGATGTACATGTTGATGATATGATTTCCATATGCATGCTATGGATGCTGGCAGAGGATGGATGATGCTTTTGCAATGCTATTAATGTGATGCAATGACGATGTATGCTAAATGATGAGATGAGATAATGAATAATGATATTGTGATAGATAATACTTGTTCATGTTGATTATATGATATGATGATGATATGAGAAAATGATGCATGTTTTAAGATGAATCTAAGTGAATCAAATGTTTATGCAAATGTGTATGTATGCAACTAGATGAATGCACTTAAATGGATGAACAAATGTTTATACAAATGTTATGTATGTTTCTCAGATGAATGCACTTAATGAATAAATGTAATTTAATGATTAAATGAATGCCGCTAAATGATTAATGAATAATTGCACCTTAATGCAATTAAAGGATAATGAATGCATCTTAATGAATCTAGATGAAACTAAATGGGTTAAAATGCACCTACTAAATGAACTAAATGAAACTTCAATGATAATGAAATGAATGCATATTTAATGATTTAAAGGAATGCACTAAATGGGTAGATGAAATGTTTTTGATAAAATGTAAGTAAATGATGATAAATGAATGTAACAACTAAAATGATGATGAATGATTGTGTATGATTTAGATGAATGCAACTTAATGATTGAGATGTAACTAGATGAAAGCAAATGTACTTTAATGACTAATAGGTAACTAAATGAAGATAGATGAATGAAATGATTTGAAAGGTATTTAAATGAGGTTAAATGCACTTAATGCAACTAAATGAAATGACGAAATGCAGGTAAATGAGAACAAATACACTTGATGTTTTAAATGCACCAATTGAATGAATAAATCAGTGCACTTAAATGAATATCTAAATGAATCTAAATGCAAGTAAATGATAATGAATTGAATGCATGTAATGCAACTAAATGATAATGCCAATACTTTCATGATATATGAAGGCAAGTTGGTGAGAATTTGCAGATGTGGAATGCAGATGTGAGATGATGTATTAGAGAATTCCATCATGATTATACCCAAGACAAATTTATATTAGGTGCTTTCTCATAGAAACCTAGATTATTTGCATGCAAACAATATATATGAATAATGAATGAGCAAATGGATGGGTGAGATGTAACGAAATGCAATATAAACATATGAGATGAAATGACAATCCATAGAGTATTCATAGTGCTTTTTTTTTCCTCATCGAGCATGGTAGTATCATTCTTAGCCAAGGTAGCAGGAGCCAAGTTTGAGCATTTCACCTGTAAGCAAGCATCATAGACAAGGAAAAGTTACCCTCCATTCTGGTTCATGCACAAATGGTTGAGGTATACGTTGTAGTCAGTAAGCCAAAGTGATCCATGACTGTATTTTTGCATATGATCATGTAGCTTAGTGAAATTCCCACATAGACACCATTAGTACATGCCCCAGAACTTCATTGGAACAATCCGCTGACAACAAACAAAGAAAAAGATATCACGAGCCATCCCGACTACTCTAATCACTTGTGGATATCTCGAAGTAGTGTAGGAACCTGATGTAAATAAATAAATAAATAACAAATCGACCAAGTGCTTATCAGCTAAACAAAAAAAATTTGTCAAAGAAAATGTTATCATGTCTTTGTTTGTGAGGAAGGATGCATCCTTGTGAAGACGGTTGTGTGCAGATGTTTTGATTGAATGGTTGATTCGATAAGTGATTATCGTTTGAGTAGCTCAAAAATATTTTGTTTGCTATCATTTTGCGATGCGTATGTACAAAGAATATTATATATTGCAATGTTTTTGATTGATTTTTTATATTTTTGACATGTTTCTTGGATTTTTATGAGTGTTTTTGAATGTTTTTGGTATTTTCTGAGTTTTTACGAATGTTTTTGGTATTTTTTTCCAGCCAATTTTGAATGAGGAACTCAATGAATCACAAGTAATGTAGAATCCTCTTCCATTAGTAGGTTAAGAGAATTATCCCTAGTTTTAAACACCGCTATGAAAGCGGGATGTAGGACACATGAAGCACTAACCCTGATTGCAGATCAATGACAAGCCATGGTTTAAAAGATGGATGAATGGATGCAATGGATGTGATCGCAACAAGTCTGAAAGACAATGGAGCCATAGCCTTTACGAATGGCGCCTGTTTGCCAGGTTTTCACCATCATACTTACCCGAGGTGCCACCAAAGTGGTTTTCACCATTTGGATGCATGATTTTTCTTTATTATTTTCTTATTTTTTTATTTTTTTTGTATTTTCTTTAGGACATTTTCTAAATGTTTTTGGTATTTTCTGATATAGTGGAGGAGCCTGATGCTCTGCACAACTTATGTATGAAACCGTTTGAGGTGCATGTTGTTGATTAGATTTGCTAGTGGTTCTCCTTCTGAAGTTGTCAACTAATATGCCCCAGACCCGAATACAATAGTAATAACATATGGACCCAACCAGTTGGATTCAAACTTGCCCTGATGTTCTCCATTTGGCTGGTTACAAGGATTTTCCTTGAGAACAAGATCACCTACCTCAAATGTGCGAGGTTTGACTCGATGATTGTAGCTCCTGCTCATGTGCTGCTGATAGACTTTTAGGTGGTTGTATGTAGCTTGTTGCCTTTCATCAAGTAGTTCCAAGTCTTGAAGATGAGAGACTTGATATGCTTCATCATCTATTAGATTATGAAAAGAGACCCGTAGAGATGGTATTTCAACCTCAATAGGTAAAATGGCTTCTACTCCATAAACTAGTGAGTAGGGAGTGGCGTCTGTAGGGGTTCGAATGCTATTTTGATATGCCCATAGTGCTGGATTTAATCGAATGTACCAATCACGACCAACATCATTGACTGTCTTTTTGAGGATCCTCAATATGTTCTTGTTTGATGCTACGGCCTGACCATTTCCTTGTGGGTAATATGGGGTGGAAAAATGGTGTTGGATGTGAAACTTCTCACAGAGTTCACAGACATCCTAATTTTTGAAAGGAAGGTCGTTATTTGTGACGATGGACATGGGTAAACCATACCGATAGATGATTTAATTAAGGATGAATGAAGCAATCTGCTTGTTGGTGACTTGGGTAAGTGGAATGACTTTGATCCACTTTGTGAAGTATTCGATGGTGGTAATGATAAATTTATGATCGTTGGATGAAGATGGATGGATTTTACCCACAAGGTCAAGTCCCCATTGACAAAAGGGCCATGGTGTTGTGATTGGTTGCAATTCCTATGCTGGTGCATGTATCAGGTCTCCATGAACTTGGCATTTCTTGCATTTCCTGACAAAATAGTAGGAGTCTTTTTCCATGGTGGGCCAATAGTATCCGACGCGCATGATTTTCTTTGCTAGGGAAGGACCACTGGAGTGAGCCCCACAAATTCCTTCATGTACCTCTTCCAAGGCCTTTGTTATCTCATCTTGTTCCAAACATGGAAGGAGAGTACCATCAAGACTTCACCTGTATAGGGTTTCGACAATGATGGTGTATCGAGTGGTTTGGCAGATGAAGGTTTTTCGTTGGTTATTTGATTGGTTGGGGGGAAGTGTGTGGTCACGTAGGTAAGTGAAGAATTCACCGTACTATGGGGATTCAGAACCAACAAGATGATATATCATTTCAGTTTCAGGGATATCATACACGGGGATCCAAAGTTGTTTTACAGGAACTCGTAGCGTGTTGAATTTTGTGGAAGATCTAGGAGAGATGCAATTGTAGCCATTGCGTCGGCAACTCGATTTTGATCTTTGGGTACTTGCTCAAATGTGATAGTTGTAAATGATTCTTTGTAACTATCCACCATCCTTTTATATGGCATGAGCTTGTCATCCTTAGTTTGGTATTCATCGGTGTCTTGTTGGATGACTAGCTGGGAATATCCATATACTTGTATCTCTTTTAGATACCATTGTATAGCCAATCTGAGTCCTGTGATCAAGGCCTCACATTCTGCTATATTATTGGTGCATGGAAAAGTGAGCCTATATGACTTCGGGATGCTGTCACCTTGAGGTGTGATAAAAAGAATACTTGCCCCCGAGCCATGTCTAGTATATGAGACATCAAAATATAGCTTCCAAGGTTGTGTAGCTGTGATCATGAAGATCTCCTCGTCTGGAAAGTTGGAAAGAAGAGGATGGCCACCTGCGAGGGGTGCATCAACCAATTGATCTGCAATAACTTGCCCCTTGATAGCCTTGCGGTCCACATACTCTATATCAAATTCAATCAAGATCATAACCTATTTGGCCAAGCAACCGGTCAATGCTGCCTTGCTAAGTAGGTACTTGAGTGGATCTATTTTGGCAATGAGTTGTACCTTGTGCGTTAACATGTACTGCCTCAATTTGGTGGCTTCCAAGATAACTGCTAAGCAAGCTCGCTCAATAGGTGTGTAATTGAGTTTATAGCCTACCAATGTGTGAGAGATATAGTATACAACACATTCTTTTCCTTCTGCATTGTGTTGTGCCAACAGTACTCCTAATGCCATATTTGTAGCTGAAATATATAGCAATAGAGGTCTTCTTGGATCCGGTGGAATCAACAAGGGTGTATGCATTAAGTAGTCTTTAAGCATTTGGAATGCTCACTGGCACTTTGTATGCCATTTAAAGCAGATATTCTTGTGTAACAGATGCATGAAAGGATGACACTTATCAACCAATTGTGCAATGAATCTCCGAATTGATTGTAGCCACCCTTGTAGTGTCCTTAGCTGACTGATGTTCTTTGGAGGTGGCATGTCCATGATTACTTTGACTTTCATCGGATCTACTTCAATACCTTTGCTTGAGACAATATATCCTAGGAGCTTCCCCGAGGTTACTCGAAAGACACATTTCTTTGGATTGAGATGTACATGATATTGCTCTAATCTGTCGAAGATTTGACCCAGTATTGCTAGATGACCCTCTCTCGTTAATGATTTAGCTAGTAAATCATCGACATAATCTTCCATTATGGTGTACATCATGTCATGAAAGATGGTAGTCATAGCTCTTTCATAGGTTGCCCCTGCATTCTTCAGACCAAATGGCATCACATTCCAACAGTAAGTTCCCCATGGGCATGTGAAAGCAGTTTTATTTTGATCCTCTAGAGCAATCCTTATTTGGTTGTACCCTAAAAAGCCATCCATAAGAGAAAGCATTGCATGACCTGCTATTAAATCTACAATCATGTCGATGTTTGGTAAGGGGAAGTCATCTTTAGGGCATGCCTTGTTCAAATCTCTGAAGTCTATATAGATACAAATGCCCCCATTAGGTTTACTAACAGGTACAATATTGGGAATCCAATTTGCATAATCGATTGGTCTGATGAAACCAACATCCAAGAGCTTTTTGAGTTCTGCTTTGACAAGAACAACAATATGTGGGTGCATCTTTCTAAGCTTTTGTTTAACAGGTTTATCTCCTTCTGCCATAGTTAGGTGATGCATGACTAAATCAGGATCTAAGCCAGGCATGTCTGCATAAGACCATGCAAAGTTGATTTGACGCTTATGGAAGAATTCCATAAATTTTGGTTGTTCCTCTAGAGTTAATAGAGATGCCAAATATATTTGGTGAGGAGTCTCAGGGGTCCCTACATTGAATTCTTTTGTTTCTTTGATTAGGATCATCGATCTCTCCTGATTTGTACTAGAGGGGAGGATGTCAAACTTTTTATGCTCAGGCACCTGGAAGAGGTTTTCACCTTTGGATACACTCTTTATTTTTACTTTTTTGGGATCAACAAGTGTCACTGTGTGGTTTTCACTAGAAGATCCATGTTTTATTGTGATATTTTTGCAGCTGAAAGGTTTGGCATCTGCCCCAAAGTATGCTGCACTGTTAAGTTTGATGGCAAACCCAACTTTATGATCCCCGCTTGGTATATTATCCCATATTTCCATAAAGTCTATGAGTGCCTCATCATTTTGGAAGTGGTCAAGGCATGGGGGATTGGGCTGGTTCCAACCGATGAGTTCAGGGTGGATGATAGGCATTACCTCATCGATTAAGTTGATTTTAGAGGAGGTGTCAGTGAGGGTTAATATAGATGAGTGAAGTTCATCGATAGTACTCTCCTTGTCAGATTCTGGTGTAGGATTTGACGTAGGACCTATGGAAGATGTTTTTTTCTCAGGAACCCAAAAGGTTTTAATCCATGCCTCTCCATAAACTGGGATATCTTTATGAGGTGGTGGAGGTGATGTGTCTTCCTTGTCTGAAGTATTTAGATTCACTGAATCCCATTCCCACTCATGCGTGTCGATCTTTGAATCACTCTCTAACATCCGATTACTGTACTAGGCTAGGATGTCTTTTGAATTGAAGAGTGTATTGGTCACGAGTTTATGTACTTTTGGAGGTGGGATTGCTGGTGCTGCTGATGGGGTTATTGGTGTTGTTGATGCTGCTGCTGGGAGTATCAGTGCAGTCGGTGCAGTTGGTGCTACTGATGCTACTAATGGGATTATTGGTGTTGTTGATGTTGTTGATGGCTTTGATGCTACTGATGGGATTATGAGTTTTGTGGGTGCAGTTGGTTCTACTGATGCTACTGATGAGATTATCGATGTTGTTGATGTTGCTGGTGTTGTTGGTGACATAGATATAATCAAGGATGGCCTCCTTTGAGTAACTAGCTGATACACGGGTTTGCTGGGTTTTCCTTTGAATCTAAGCTTAGGAAGAGATTCCTTTTGAAAACCTACTCCAGTTTTATCTTTGGGTTTCAACTTAGGTTGTGAGGGCTCATGTTGCCCTTGTTTGCAATGTCCCAAAGCACTCTGGCCATCATAGCCCATTCTTTGCATGATAGTGAGGCCTTTTCCATATTTATCAGTGGAAAGCTTAGCCCGTGGGCTTTCTTTGTTGATAGGGTCTTTGTAGATCCATTATGCTAGGTCCTCATCCATGGTTTCTTCCTCCTGACTTTTACCAAGGATGAATTGTGCCAAAGTGCACGTCTACTTGGCTAGTGGTGTTTGAAGCAACTTTTGAGGTTTGCCATGAGTTCTAGAGGATGTGATTAATTGCCCAACACAAAAGAGTTGGCTAAGATTATATTCCCCGGGACCTTCCTTAACCATTTTAATTTTCAACTTCTCCTACTTTGGTATAGGGGTGATTGAGCTGGAAAGAGAGGCTAGATTAACATATGATGTGGAAGGGATAACTTCTTTGTTGTTAGGTATAGTGATCTTTGGCTGATGGTTAATATTATTACAATACGCAAATGGATTTTCATCGCCAAGGATTGTGATTTCTACACCATTATGGGGAAACTTGATACATTGGTGATAGGTGGATGGAATGGCTTGCATGGTATGTATCCAAGGTCTTCCTCACAATAGATTATATGGCAAAGGAAGGTCTAGAACTTGGCAGACTATATGTTTCACCACTGGCCCCATTCTCATAGGTAATACAACAACTCCTCTATAAGAACGCTCTGCATCATCATGGTCTTTAATGGTTATCTTTTTGCTGGCATCCACTAATTCTATGACATACCCCAATATTGTGACCAACTGTAAGGTGCATATATTCAAGCCGACTCTATTATCAATCAAGACTCGCTTGATTTTGTGTTGGTTTACAAATCCTTCAATGAGAAGGGATGCATTATGTGGTTGTTGGAAGGAAGCGTTGTCACTTTCAAAAAAAGTAAGGCACGGTGATGACTTGAGACTACCAACCATGGATTGAAATTGATCTATGTTGAGGTTGGCGGGGACTGACGCTTCTTGGAGATCTTGATCCAAGATTGTTTTATATGAGGGGGATAAGCACAAAAGCTCTAATATGGATATGAGTGCGTGCATTTTATTCAATTGATCTACAAGATTATATTGCTTGGGGAGGGGTGTCATTGCTTGTGGTGCTGCTCGAATGGTAATATTGCTATGACGCGTAACAACATTGCATGCAAGATTTGGATCTTTTATGGTAAGAGTTGCAACTTGTTCATCAACGTCATAGAGGTGATTCACAGTATAATTATATGCAGCTTGTGTATAATTAGTTGTAGTATCTGTGTTTCACCCTGAGGTGGAAGGACCCCTTTGATCATGTGATGGAAGTGGATTCTTGAACATTAGATGATCATCATTGGATGTTTTAGGGTCATGTCCTTCTATTTCAATTTCTCCTCTATCAATAAGATCTTGAACAAGATCTTTCAGTCGATGGCAATTGCTCATTTTATGCCCTTTTCCCTAGTAAAATTCACAATGTTCATTATCATGCCACCATGGAGGTTTGACTTGAGGTTCATAGTTAAATGTTTTTGGTAAGGTCATAAGATTGGAGGAGAGCAATTGACACAAGATTGTTTCAATGGGTTCCCCTAAGGGTGTATATGTGCGTTTTGGTTTGTAGTTTTGTTGCCTTTGTTTTGGTTCCTCTTGTGGCACATTGCGACCTTGATTTTGTGGATGAGTGATGGTGTTGTTTTTAGGAGGGGGATTTTGTCTTGCAAACCTGACCACAGGTTGTGCAGTTTTTACTGTTCGTGCATCCACTATCCCATCATTGACAACGTTCTTGTTCTTGTTCCAAAAAATTGGTTTATCACTATTATAATGTGGACTAGGGCCATCTTTGTGTTCATTGTAGATTTTGATAAGTCCCTTTTTGATAAGGGCTCTTTCACATTTTAGTTCTTGAGTGATCATATCCTCAAAGAATTTTATACCCTTCATGTATAAATAGAATTCCATCTTATCATTCAAGTTGGAAATGAATATTTCCACTAGTTCTTGCTTAGGCAAATGAAGAGAACGTCAGCTAGATAGTTTCCTTCACTGTTGCATGAAATTTGAGAACAAATCCCTTGGTTTTTGTTTGGTGTTGCATAAATCTGCCATGGTGACATCACATTCTATGTTATGTGCATAATGAGCGATGAACTTTTGGACTAGTTCCTCAAAAGTTCTAATGCCACCTGGTAATCGTGAAAACCATTACGTGGTTGTGCCTCCCAAACTCTGAGGAAAAAGGTGCATTAGATAGGTGTCCTCATAGGCCACCTCTTAACCAGTTGAGTGAAATTCTTGTACATGATCTCTACGGTATCCTTTGCCCCTATACTTTTCAAATTTGGGTGTTTCAAACCCTCGCGGAAAAGGTGGCATAAGCATGTTCCTATCAAAAGGATAGGGACAAATATCGTTAAGTGAAAACCGAGTAGTCTTCACACCACTATTGAGTTGTTGAGCGAGATTTCATACTTGTTGTCTCAACATGTCTATTTCTGAAGGAGGAGGAGGTGGAAGATTCCCTTGATGATTAAGGTCTTTTGATGAAGACTCCTTTTTCTCAAGATGTGAGTGATGGTCATACAAACTGATACTTTTTTTCACTTGTTGATGTTGTTTTTTTTATCAATGTTGGATGTAAATTTGTTGGATGAATACTTGGTTTAAAATTGTTTTGAATTTCTTTGACAAGAAAACACAGCAAGCACACAAGCCCACAATAACCTTGCCCCTTTTCAACAAAAGGAAAAAATAGGTGTGGGTCTAAATCAAACCAATCATGAACTTTTTAACCATTTTTATAAATGTATTTTATGTTTCCTAAAGCCTGGAGTCAGCCCAAATTTATTACTGGACTAACACAAGATGAAGACATCTCAAACACACCTTATCCCTAAGGTCAAATGACCATTTGCGATATTTTCAGCCGACATCTTGATATTTCTTCAATTTTGGTATTACATACCTTATTGTTTATGGTGAAAATGGATAACAATAACAACAATATTGAAAGGCTAAATGAATCCAACCACTAAACCCTAGCCTAACAATGAACAAAGATCCACCATAACATATGAAGATTACCTAAGACAATGCAAATAACTCAAAATCACAAAGATTATACCATCACATGTCCAATAGGGTTTTGATCTCCATTCTTCCTATCTCCATTGATCTTGCTTGATATATTTGCTCTCAGATTTTTATATGCACAAGAGCTCAACAAAGAACGGAATGTGGTTGCAAGTAGGATCGTAATGTAGTCGAGTCCTCCAAATTGTCGATTAGGCTGAGTGATTAGAATGCTTCATTAGGGTTTGATAATGAAGAAGGCATCTCCTTAAATAGAAGACACAATATGAAATGGAGGGATAAGATTGAGAGGTGTAAAAGGAGGTCGGCTAGGATTAGAGGGTAGGTAAAAGAAATACCAAAATAATGAAAGAGGTAGGTAGTGTATGAATTAAGAGATGAATGACATGTGTCATGTGTAGAAAAAGCTAATGAATTAATTAAATAAATAAAGATTTATTTAATTAATAGAAGAGGTAGGACAATTAAATAAATAAAATATTTATTTAATTTAGGAAAGGGATAATTTAAATAAATAAATGTATTTATTTAAATGAGAAATAAGGCTAGAAGAGGATAAATGAATTAATTAAATAAATAAAAATTTATTTAATTAATAGAAGAATTAGGCTTAGATAATTAAATAAATAAAATATTTATTTAATTAGACATGACAATTTTGAGTGTCTACATTTTGCCCCTCTTTGAGACAATGCGGCTTGTCGCGTTGTTTCAAAGAAGATAAGATGAACTGTTTTAACCGCGTCTGCGTCATATAAGCGCGTCTGTGAAGGACAGAATAGCGTCTGTGTTTTTATCAGCGTCTGTGTTTTTATCAGCGTCTGTGTCAAACAGAGAAGCGTTTGCGTCTGGTATAGAAGCGTTTGTGCTTTCTGTTTTGCAATTTTTAATTTTTCTTTGATTTGGGTTTTCGGATTTCATACTTAGGGTTTCGGATCTGGTTTATTTTCGGCTAACCCTTGCAGATCTAGCTAACCTGGTTTGTGCAGCTTGCTTTGGAGGCAAAAACATTTTTGTTGAAGGCCCCTTTTCACAAAGTCTTTTGGGTTTTCTAAAATTTACCTAACTTGTGTGCTTGCAGGAAGGGGTTATCATTTGAAACAATCCAAACTACTAACAATTTTGTTGCAGGGCCTTGGCTAGGGTTTTGTAATTTTGTTGTGTGCCTTGTTTTCATAGCTTAGCAAACACTTCCATTGGTGCACTAAAATTGAATCATTGTCTTTTGTGTCTTGAGCAATAGGCTCTTTTTGTTTAATCTTTAGAGGGCCTGTCTTCCCGTGTGGTCATTAGGACTACTAGTGAGAAGAGAACGACCCAAGTGGTAGCGAGGAAAACCCACCTCTTCCGAACCACTATAATCAAATGTATTCATGGTGAAAACTATGGATAACGTGTGCTGATTAGTTCATACTGACACTATGTCTCCCCATAAACCCGTTTGATCAAATTTATTTGATCATTTGTAGGGCGTAACCCCTACCGGCTGGGAGCCTTCTGTATTTACAGAGCTGAAAGTGCCGCATGTATGGCCACACGAGCGGATGCCCTTACTAGAACCTTTTTGTTTTAGAAGCCCAAATCCTTCTAGTTGTTGAGGCAGGAGGTCGGACCTCTAGTAGCGGCCCACACACATACGGTTCTTAGTAGAGATACAAAGTTCGCCATGGGGAGTTTTCATGGGGACTGATGCTTGGCTGACCCGAGAAGTGAGTGCCGAGGGTGGAGCCAGTGAGGTCAAGCATCTAAGTATCCACTCTGAATAGCATAGCCTCGGGGGTAAAACCCTATGTGGGATCAACAACTATTGTCTTGGCCAGCCCTAAGATTTGTGCTTGTCTTATGCTAAACACTCAAACATTCAAGACAAAACAACAAAACATTGTGTCTTTTGTGTCTTCAAGTGTATGCAAAACTTTTTACATCAAACAACACACTTTTGGAGTCTAGACAGTTTGCAAACATTGAGTCATCAACATTGTGTCCTCTTGTCACGAAAAATAGTCAAACAGTCGGATTTGGTCACAACAAAACAATTTCACAGATCAGAAAAATTGCACTAAGTTTACAGAAACGCGTCTGTGTCTGTTTTAACCACGTCTGCGTCATATAAGCACGTCTGTGAAGGACAGAATAGCGTCTATGTTTTTATCAGCGTCTGTGTCAAACAGAGAAGCGTCTGTGTCTGGGAAACGCGTCTGTGAAGTATACAGAGGCGTCTGTGTCAGGAATTGAGAACTTTAATAGTCAAGCAAATAAAGGAAATCAGTTTCGGCATACTTGAGCTTCCTAGGTTGTTTCTTCAGGTTTCATCTAGCATTCAACCTGTCCTTGGGTCTCACATAGTCCATCATTGCTTCACATCTCATTTTACATTCACAATTGTCTAAAATTGAGTCAAAAAGGTCACTTGCTTGTCCTCACTATACTTTTTCAACACACTACATACAACTACACTTTGCTAAGTGGTCCCTCATCAAGGTTTCTTACCTTTGGGTCTCATTTGGTCTTACTTAGAGTCAAGGTCAGCTTACCTCATCAAGAGAAACGATCCTCTCTTTGGAAGTCACACCTACTCTACTACTTACATACTTGGTCTTACACTTTGGACATTGCAAGTACACCTCAAGATTCACTTACACTCCATACAACTCTTGGTCTTCCATACTCTTTTCACTTTTCATCTAGTCTTTCACATCTTGGTCTAACACCTAGTTCATGGTTGAAACCCGCCTTCAAAAATCTAGGAGAATAGCTAAAGAAGCTCAAGAATCCGTAAACATGAGTTCTTATGAGTAT